>NW_017731521.1:3055506-3134948 GCF_001890085.2 Hipposideros armiger | reverse complement strand
TATATATATATATATATATATATATATATATATATATATATATATATATATATATATATATATATATATATATATAGTGGTTACATGAATCTACACCGATGCTGACACTGCACAAAATTGTGCACACATACATGCAAATACATATTCAAATGAGTGCATGTAAAACTGGTGACATTTGAATAAAGTCTATTGTTTGTACCAATGTCAAGTTTCTAGTTTTGATATTGTGCCGTAGTTATGTAAGATGCTTTATAAGATTTTATCTTTGGGGAAAACTGGGTGAAGCGTACATGGAACCTCTCTGCAGTAGTGTTTGAATCCTTTCAGATGTTGGTTGGGTCATTGTAAAACACTCTTGAGTTGGGACTATGGGTTGTGTGATTTGGAACATGGTTGTTTGGACAATGATCTTGCAGGAGTGGAAAGAGACTGAGACCTGGAATACCTGTTACTGGAAGACTGGGCAGTGACTCAGAGGCTTGTCCTCAGTAACTGGAGAAATGCATAGTGCTCACCGCTTATATTTCATCACTTACTCTTCCTTCCTCTTTCTTGGGAGTTCCCTGTTCCTTTTCCTTTTGCTTCACAAACCCAACATTTATCCCATTTGGGCTTTCAGCTGTCTGCCAACTACATCTTAATCAAGTCTCAACCCAAGATGATAGCTGATAATGTTGAATGCATGACTCCATCCAGAGGTGTCTGCATTTTAAAGGGATTCTTCCGTGACCTGCGACTAGGATGGAGGAGGGAGAGAAAATATCTGCTTTAATGTTGTCACCCCCTTTCCCATGTTTGCTCTGTGGCTGGTGTTTTAAAGATCAGGGATGTTTTGAGCAGCAGCAAACTCTAGGAAGTGGCCTCTCACATCTTTACATTTATTCCTTTGATAAAGGTGAATAAATGTATAAAGGGGTGTTCTCTCAGAAATGTTGAGAATAACTGAATGCACAGAATGGAACAAGGATCATATTCATCTTCTATACTATTAACAAAACAGCAATTTTATTCAACAAGCTGCAAAAACTATTTGGTGGAATTTCCTGTATCAGTGCTAAGAATTTAATGGAAACCCTTTAACAATATGAGTGAGGGAATAGCCTAGGTTCTAGTTCAGTCCAGAAAATCTTTATCCCGTTTTCCAAATTATGCCGACTCTTTTCTGTGTTTGTAATGCCATTCTTGTTGCATTGCAGTCTGTGCTGGGATGTTATTTTTTGGCCTCTGACCCTTATCCTCAACCTTAAAAATAACACAACTGTGCGTCAAGTACTTCCCATGTATGGTCGCATTTAACTGTTAAACAACCCAAAGGAGGTTGTTTTATAGATTTATACTTTTACAAACATTTTGAAGATGCTGAGGTACAGAACATTTTAATAATTTACTCAAAGTAACATAGTAAGTAATTGAGCTAGAATTCAAACCCAGTTCTGTTATATAATATTTAATATATACAGTATGTTGGGTATATTAAATATGTGCTTAATATATGCAAAAGAATAAATATATATGCATAATAATAAATATTGTAAAACCAAGTGTTCTTAAACCATTTCTCTAGGATGCCTCCTTTATGAACCTGTTCAATCTTCTCTTTAAGAGAAGTTTATAATGAATTTCCAAAGTTGTGTTGTGTCTGTGTAAAATGCCCACCATTGTATGCTTATTAACTTTGTTGAAGTTTTTTTCTCGCAGTATGTGCTTGGGCCTGCAGCTCTGTTTTTCTCCCTTGCTCTGAGTTTCCCTGTTTTTTTCTCTCCATACTTTATTCCCTGACCCCGGATGGCAGTAAATGTAACAGTGATTGAGTTCTGAAAACAGTCTCCACGGGGCTGGAGCATTGATTCCATGATGCTACTTTGGCATGCACCCTGACAGGCCAGTGTCACATCCCCTCTACTGTCACCTTATCAACTACTCTAATGTAGATAACACCGAATTTCCCTCTTGCACTCATAAGCCCATAACCCTGTTTCAGGTCTTCCATGTCCTTGGAAATATGCTTGTTTTGGCTTGTTTGACATGCCCAGCCGTCAGTGGTCCATAGACATTTAATGGTCCTACCAGCTATTCTTTCCTCACTGTTTCATTCAGTTCCAGCCATCAGGATCTAAGACAGCAAGCTTGTTAAGCGATTAAACTCATTTTCTTCATTTGCGTGGCGCCAGATTTCTAGCTTCTTTATAAGAACTAGCTCAGTCATGTGGCAGGTTCAACTGGAGATTCCAGATGCAGAACATTTTCTCCACCACAAATTATCTCAGTCTTACTCAGAGTTTGAACCGTAAAGTTAGCAGAAAACATTTTTTTTTCTTTTTTGCAACTTGCCCTATTATTGTGGCCTATAAAATGAAAAGATTAAAAGAAAAGTTACTTTCACTAACTATACTTTGTAGAGCTCGCCTTGCAATTCTGTATTTCCTTAGTAGCACCTTGCATCTTATAATTAATATACGGATTTATTTTCTTCAGCATTCCACCAATATTTGAGTGTCTACTGTGATCCAGGTGTGTTCTAGGGTTAAGTTGACAAACATAGCTGACCAGTTTCTTTGTGCATGGGGCAAACATCCTTTTAGGAGAGACAGACAATGAACAGGAAAATATCAGATAGTGCTTAGTGCTAACAAGAAAATAACACAGGAGCATGAGAGACAGGTAGGCAAGGCCTCAGTGAAGAGGTGACATCTGAGCTAAACACTCAACTGTAAGGGGCCAGTCAGGCAAAGATTTGGAAGAATAGATTTTTGTGCAAGAGAAAAGTCCATGGGGGATGTGGGGAGGGGAGGGAAGGGGGAGCTTGGCATGACCAAGGAAGCAGCAAGAAGCCAGTATGGCTGGAACAAAGTTAGTGATGGAAAGGATGCTAAGAGGTAAGGTCAGAAAGGCAGGAGCCAGATGTTGCAGAGTCCCACAAGCCAATATAAGAAGTTTAGATTTTATTCCACATGTCCACAGGCATTCAACTTCTACAAACACTTACAGAGCACATGTCCTAATATGTAGCAGTGAACGTGTGACCCCCAATAGGCTGTGTGCTCCCCAAGGGCAGTGATTCTGGTTTTTCATCGCAGTATTCCTAAGGCCTAGCACTCATGAGGCACTCAATAAATATTGGTTGAATAAATGACGGAACGGATGAATGAGTGAGAATATTGTTGTCTATATGGCATCTATCTTAGGGCGGGTTCCACAGAAGCAGATCCCAGGATGATGATTCATGTGAGAGTAGTTTATTAGGAATGTCTCTAGGAAAAAAAAAACAAAATAAAAAAAAAACCCCAGGAGAATGTGAAAAGGAAGGAAGTCAAACAAAGGTGCAAAATCAAATATAATGCCAGAGAGGGTCACTTTGGCTCATTCCTACAGAGGAGAGATCTGGGGGCAGTGAGGTCACATCTCAGAACCACTCTTCTCTGGGACCAGGGAACTGGGGCATTTGTACTTCCACACTGGGCAGCCCCAAGGGGACATACATTTTCAGGAACCTCTGGTTTGCTGTCTCATAGGAAGTGAGGGCATTCCTCCTCTCACAGAGACAAAATGTTGGCTGTGAGAAGCTGGTGCACTCTAAATGTTAAAGGGACCCAAGAGCATGTGGATAGAGCCCGAGAACATTTGCTACAGTAGTGTAAGGTTTTCCATATAAATGTTAAATATGTTAATACAACAAGCACATCAAGAAAATGCCCTGTGCTTCCAACCTGGAGTTAGGAATTGGAGAATCATTGCAAAGGGTCTTCTACAGCCAACGAGCCTTGTTCTACGTAAATAATATTCCTGCATATGTTCCATTTATTTTTAAAATTTATGTAGATGCTGTTGTGGTTGATAAAATGCTTAAGTCCATTTAAAAAGTATCGATAGTATTGAATTAATAACAGCTTTTTATATTATTTTCATGGCTAGGAATATGAAAGACATAACTCTTATCATTTGGAAGACCTTGAAATTTTGGGACATTGTAAAGATATCTATCCTCAAGCTCAAAAATATGGGAGCCCTGAGGTAAATCCTCATAAATTCCTTATCATTAAAATATAACATTTGTTTCAGAACT
Organism: Hipposideros armiger; assembly: GCF_001890085.2. Classification (NCBI taxonomy): domain Eukaryota; kingdom Metazoa; phylum Chordata; class Mammalia; order Chiroptera; family Hipposideridae; genus Hipposideros; species Hipposideros armiger. The sequence continues at coordinate 3,130,885 of NW_017731521.1, read as the reverse complement.
GAGATAGCAAAAATTGATGTGAAGAAAGCAATATAATATTTTTTTACAGTAAATAGTTATTCAAGTTGGGTGATGCATAGTGGGAAATTTTCCTGGGTCTTGAGACAAGAGCCTTGGTTCTGAACAAGTCACACCCCCAATTTCTGTGTATTTCTTAAATAACATATTATTTTCCTGCTTTGAGCCATGGATACCAGGGGAAGGCAGCTGTAAGACATTTTAGTGAACATAATACACTGTCACTGTAAAAACTGTTTGCTATTATAAAACATTGTTTCTCACTTCATTTCACATAATCATAACCCATTAGGCATCTCTGTCTTTGACCTTCAATAAATATCTGAGGACACAAAGAAAGCTACACATGATATAATGGATTTCTCCACTTCCAATTTGTTGGAGGAAAAAAAACTTCCCTTAGGTTCTTCGATTCTCATTTCCATTTATTTATTTTTAGTGAGGTTACCCTTTTCAAGTACACACTATTTTTATATCCATACCCTAATTCTGTCAAGTTCAATGTAAATGATTACACAAATGTGGTATTTAACACATGATTTCTTAGCAACTGGCCAAACTATTAACATTTCATGGGACTTCTCCATTTCTCTGTGTATGGTATTGGGAGATGAGTCCACAAATGTTTTGAACCTTCTCTAAAATAAAAGCCAACTCTCTCTCATTCCCAAACTCAGCATCTCTTAATTTGGAATTGACTCGTTTTACTGCAATTAAAAGTACCACTTTTGTCCTTTAAATGCCATGCTTTGGTAACATATTTGCTTAAGGCTGGAACAGTAGTTTTTAACCAGGGACAATCTTGCTCTGCAGGAGACATTTGGCAGTATAGTATTTCTGCAGATATTTCTGGTTATCATACCTGGGAGAATGGGGAGGATACGGGCATCTAGGAGGTAGAGACCAGGGATGCTTCTAAACATTCTACAATGCACAGGACAGCCCCACAACATGGAATTATCCAGCCCCAAATGTCAATAGTGCCAAATGTGAGAAGCCCTGAGCCAGATTAAGATCTTGCCTCCATCTTTTTGAATAGATGGATGCTTGCAATAGTTTATAAGCTTTAGAAGCACTTGGTAATTAAAATTAGTCTTTAGGTTTCCACACAGCGATGAGCAAATAAGCTCAAAGCAGACCAGTCGGGTGTAGCTCCCTCAATTTTCTACCATATGTAGAGGTCAGATAGACACCAATCCTTGAGCTTTTGAGAATGAGCCTAAATTCTAGGGCTCTGTACACTTACATCCTGTGCCACTAGTGGGGTCAGAGTGAGGTAACTGAGCCTCTCATTGCTTCCTCCAGTAGATGATTAATTATGAAGAAAAGTCTCTACACGAACTCAAAATTTCAGCTGTCTTCCAGAACAAGTGGTCTGTGTCCAGGAAACATCTCTTTTGATTCAAGACACCATGAAACTGATTATGCTTAACCCACACATGCTCTTTGCAGAGCAAGCCCTCTCAGGCAGATAAAAGCCATGAAATTTCATAAGTACTGTAAAGTGCTAAAAATTTGGATGGCAAATGCACAAAAACTGCCATCAATATTAGAGCTGCTATTCATATCAGGCGTACATACTATGACTTTATTCCCTAAACTACGTAGCTAGTACTTAAAGGTATGGATTTATTATCACATTTGGCATATTTTATTTATAGCATAAGAAAGGTGAAACATTCTGCAGCATTGCATGTTAAGATTAGGATTTATTGTCCAGGAATCCTTGAACAATTTTATCAAAAGCCCATTTCTAGGTGGTGTTTTTCTGCAATAAATCATACAGCAAGAATCTATCAGTGGACACCAGGAAGAGATAAATGAGTGTAGAGGAAAGGGGGTCATCACAGATTTTTTTTTTCAGTATCATGACCTGTCATTGGCAGAAATCCATTTATTATGGTTCACAGATGATATTTTTACTTACTCGCTGTGTTTTCTGTTTAGGGTGTTAGCTAAGATAAAATGAAAATCTGGCAAAACGTAAGCTATCAAAATCCATGAAGACAGACACAACTTAAGGATCGTGAGACACAAAGAATATGGATTTTTTTTCTCCTCCCAGGTAGCTGTAACTTTTTTTTTGTTTTGAAATGTCTTTTTAAAATGTAACTATTTTAATTTTTAAAGTAACCACTCCACTCGGGTAGGTAGTACAAAGCAGATTCCATTGCAGACTAGAATTTTGCCCAAGAATGTTCCTTTAACAGAAAAGCAGAAGGGGTGTCTAATAGTTGTTGAATAGTTGTCAAGCACCCTATGGGTGAGTTTCCTGTTCTTTTTTTTTTTACGTACCCTATCTTATTGAATCTGCCATCAGGGCTCTATTATTTGGAACAACACCAGGTACATGAAGAAATACATGCTAAAAGCCAGGCTAACTATAAGGATAATCTTTGTGAGGTTGTCACTACAATTATAATTGAATTTACATTTGATTGAGAGAATTAAGTAACATACAGTATTTCTGGTTTCTTTTCTTCAATTTGTTTATTTTGCCCTGTCTTTCCCCCTCAAGTTGTCTAGGCTAAGGGGAAAAAAAACCAAAAACCAAAAATCCTTGCAAAACGTGTTTCCAGCTTTTCAAAATGAGACACTAGTGAGTGTACACTGAATGAATGCTGTATTTCCACAAGAATACTTAAAACAGGTTTGTTTGGTTTTTTGAAGGATGCTGAGGGCTCCCACCTCTGCATTCTTTGGGATGTAACCCTATATGTCACACTATCCCTCCACGTGCCTCCCAAATGGACACCAGCTTTAAACATAATATACTTGTAGGTGAGCAATAGAGAAAATATAGGTGCGTGATAGCTTTTCCAATGTGTGACTCAGACCGGGTCTCAGGCCTTCTATTAAGGAATGCAGAACAATCAAGTTTCCAATCTCACCTCCTTCCTAGGCAGGTGAGGACAAGCCCTCTATCTGGGGACACATAACCCTGCACACCAACCCTGAACTCACAGAAAGGAGCCAAGAGCAAAATGGAAGTGACTGCTTCCTTCCTCCACTTTCTCAAATACAATATGCCTCTCTGCAATACTTGATTGGGAGAAATTGGATAGAATTGTTTAGTCACAGGTAAAGTCCCAGGAATTAGATGAGGCAAGTAAGGTGCTGCCTCGGGTACAAATATAAAGGGGTGAGGGTGCCCAAAAGCTCAGTCATCAAAGTAAATAATATTTTAAGGACATTTTTAGAGATGCTATTTTCTTTTTTTTCTTGTTCTTTCTTTTTTTTTTTTTTTTAGCTGAGCCATCCTGCCACCTGTTGGCAGCTCAGCGACAGCTCAGCTCGGGCCGGGACTCAAACCGCTGTTGCTCAGAGCTCGCACTCTTGAGTGAGCTCTTAACCAACTGAGCCACTCGGCTGGCCCTTTAAAGACATTGTTAAGAATTAAAATTACTGCAGAAATCTGCAATGAGTAAAATATCAATATTTTCAATAGAGACAAGCTCAGTGTTATTGATTTTCTTTTTGCTCCAGTGTGGCACTCTAGTGTTTCTTCAGTGTGTGGCACAGTATCCACTGAAGTAAGTGGAAATTTTAAAAGCTAATTTTTCCAGTTTTATTGAGAAACAATTGGCAAACATCACTACATAAGTTTAAGGCATACTACATTATGGTTTACTTTACATATATTTTGAAATGATTATTGCAATAGGTTCGCGTAACATCCATCTTCTCATGTAGGTACAATATAAAGAAAAGAAAGAAGACAAGAAACAATTTTTCTCCTTGTGATGAGAACTCTTAGGATTTACTCTCTTAACTTTCCTATATCGTGGAGCAGTGTTAACTGTAATCATCACGTAGTACGTTACATCCCTAGTACTTAATATCTTATAACTGGAAATTTGTACCATTGACCACCTTCTTCCAAATCCCACCAACCCTCTGCCTCTGATAACCACATGTCTGATTTCTTTTTCTATGAGTTTGGTTTTTTAGTTTGTTTGATTGGTTGTTTGTTTTAGATTCCATGTATACATGACATCATATAGTATTTGTCTTTCTCCATCTGACTTTTTTCACTTAGCATAATGTATGCCTTCAAGGCCCATCCAAGTTGTCACAAATCGTATGATTGCCTCATTTTTATGGCTGAATAATATTGCATTTTATATGTATACCACAGCTTCTTCATTCATTAATCCATTGGTGGACACATGTTATTTCTACATCTTCACTATTATAAATAATGCTGCCATGAACATAGGAACATGGGGATGCAGTAGCTTTTTTTTTTTTTTTTAAGATTTTTGTTGGGGAATTGGGGGATGGGAACAGTGCTGGGGAATTGGGGGAAGGGGAACAGACAAGTTGCTGTCATTTTGTTCTTCAGTCTAGTTGTGGAGGACGTTGCTTCACTGGCCCAAGTTGGCACCATCATTGCTCTCTTCCCAGGCGAGGCACATCAGTCGCCGGCTTCTGGACGGCCGCTCACAGCGGCTGCTGGCCGCTCACGTTGGCTGCTGGCTACATACTGTAGCCCATGGCAACCCACTGCCACAGGGGCTGCAGCCTCCGCTGTTGCCGGTGACTCACGGCAGCCCAGCTCCAGGTTGAGCTGTTGTTCAGCATCTTAGCTGTGGAGGGCAGTATCACTGGCCCTCACATGTGGGATCCGAACCAGGGCCCTCTGGGGTCCCAAACCAGTTCTTAACCATCGCGCCACTTGCCGGGCCCTGCAGTAGAGCTTCTTTTCATGAACCTGTTGGCCTTGTGTATATCTTTGGGAAAATGTGTATTCAGGTCCTTTGCCCATTTTTTAAATTGGGTTATTTGGTTTTTTGCTTTTGAGTTGTATGAGTTTTTAAGTATATTTTGGACATTAACCCCTTATCAGATGGATAGTTTGCAAATATTTTTTCCCGTTTCATAGATTGTCTTTTTATTTTGTTGATGGTTTCTTTTGCTGTAAAGAAGCTTTTTAGTTTGATGTATTTTTTATTTTGTTGCTTGTGCTTTAGGTTTCATATCCAAATAATCATTACCAAGGTCTATGTCAAGGAGCACACCCCCTGTTTCCTTCTAGGAGTTTTATAGTTTCAGGTCTTACATTGAAATATTGAATCCATTCTGAGTTCATTTTTGTGAGTGGTGTAAGATGGGGGTCCAGTTTCATTCTTTAATACGTGAATATCCAATTATCCCAGCACCATTTATTGAAGAGAATGTCTTTTCTCCATTAAGTATTCTTTGCTCCCTTGTCAAATATTAATTGACCATATATGTTTGGGTTTATTTCTGGGCTCTTGATTCCATTCAATTGCTCTGTTTGTCTGTTTTTATGCCAGTACCATACTGTTTTGATACTATAGCTTTATAGTGTAGCTTAAAATTAAGGAGTGTTTTGCCTCCTGCTTTGTTCTTCTGTCTGAGGATTTCTTTGGTTACTTGTGGTTCCATAGAAATTTTAGGAGTGTTTTTTCTACTTCTGTAAAAAATGTCATTGGATCTTGATAGGGATGGCATTGGTTCTATAGGTGGCTTTTGGTAGTATTGACATTTAACAATATTAATTCTTCCAATCCTTGAACATGGGATACTTTTCCAGTTATTTATGTGTCTTTGATTTCTTTCATCAGTGTCTTGTAGTTTTCAGAGTAGAGATTTTTCACCTTCTTGATTAAATTTTCCTAAGTATTTTATTATTTTTGGTGTTATTGTAAGTGGGTCAATTTCTTTACTTTTTTTCCATAAAATTCATTGTTAGTATATAGAAACACTACTGAATTTTGTATGTTAACTTTGTATCCTGCAACTTTACTGAATTTATTGATTCAATCTACCAGTTTTTTGGTTGAGTTTTTAGAATTTTTTTTATATATAATCATCTCATCTGCAAATAGAGACAATTTTACTTCTTCCTTTTCAATTCTGATACCTTTTATTTCTTTTTTTTACCTGATCGCTTTACCTAGGACTTCCAGTACTATGTTGAATAGGAGTGGTGAGAGTAGGCACCCTTGTCTTCTTCCTGATCTTAGAGGAAAAGCTTTCAATCTTTCACCATTGAGAATGATATTAGCTGAGGGCTTATCATATATGGCCTTTATAATGTTAATAAATTATTATGTTGTTAATTTAAAGTAATTTTTTATAAATATGGACTTACTATTATCATTTTGTTAATTGTTTTCTGGTTGTTTTATAGATCTATTGTTCCTGTTGCTTATCCTGCTGGGCTTTTTTTCTTTTTTTCTTCGTGTTTTGATATCTTTTGGTATCACTATGCTTTGACTTCTTTATCATGTTCTTTGTGTAATTATATAGGTTTTACCTGGTGGTTACCATGAGGTATACATAAAATATCTTAAAATTGTAACCCCCTATTTTAAGCTGATAACAACTTAACTTTAACAGAACTTCAAAACTTTACACTTTTACTTCTCTTCTCCTTCACATTTTAGGTTATTGATGTTATGATTTATATATATTTTAAATATTGTGTAACTATAACATATTATAGTTATGGTTGTTTTTACTACATTCATTTTTTTTAACTTTTATACTATAGTTTTAAGTGAATTATGCACCATTATTACCAAATTACAGAATGTAACCTTGACTTATGATATATTTATCATTATCAGTGAGTTTTACTCTACCTTTTTATGTTATTATGATGTTAATTATTGTCCTTTTACTTCCAAGAACTCCATTCAGCATTTCTTGTAAGGCAGGACTAGTGATAATGAACTCCCTCATCTTTTGTTTGGGAAAGTCTTTATCCCGCCTTCATTTATGAAGGGCAGCTTTGCTGGGTATAGTATTCTTGTTTGACTTGTTTTTCTTTCAATAGTTTGAATATGCCATCCCATTTTCTCCTGGCCTGAAATGTTTCTGTTGAGAAATATGCCCATGCATGGTCTTATGGCACTTCTGTATGTAACTTCTCTTTTTTCTCTTGCTGCTTTTAAATTTATTTATTTCTGACTTTTGACAATTTAATTATGATGTGTCTCTTTTTTCCACAGCCAATGAAGAATTTCTTTATTATACAAATGCTTTCTAAATCACCTTTGCAAAGTAATAGTAATCTTTAGTTCCTAAAGCCATTTGTTATGTTCTTCTGAAGTCCATGTGTATTTCCATTAGATGAATGTGACTGTCTACTAGAAATCAAAACAGCTGGTTAAAAAGTGAAAAATGATGTTATATTTTATACATATCAATTTATTCAAAACATGGCAATACAAATACAGGTTAAAAAATATTAATAAAGGAGCTTGGAAATGATTCTAATAATGTGTGTTGGTGGAACCCTATTCTGGTTTAATCTATTTGGCATCCTTTGGTCTTCGTGGATCTGGATGTCCATTTTTTTCTCCAGGATGGAAACTTTTCAGCCATTGTTGCTTTAAATAAACTTTCTGCCCTTTTCTTTTTCTCTTGTCCTTCTGGAATTCCCATAATGCAATTTTTTTATTGTGTCCTATATGCCTTATAAATATTCTTCACTCTTTTTTATTCTTTTTGCTCTTCTGACTAGATAATTTCTAACATCCTCTCCTCCACACAGCACTGTTCCTTCTTCTGCATGGTTGAGCCTGCTTTGTTGTCTTAACACAAGCCAACCCACACCCCAAGGTCCACTGGCTTTGCTCTGCAAATTATTGGTTGTGTGTGTCCTTTTTGTGGCTTGAGCCAAATAGTTTCTGGTGTTCTCACCAGCCCTCCTGGTCAGATGGGGCCCAGAGCCACAGCAGGTTGGTGGAGCTATGTCTCAGCAATCTTGCCTGGTTGAGAATGAGAGGGGCTACTACAGACAATTCTCAGTTTCTCTAACAGGATCACCTTTGGGAGGGGCCAGGAGGTACCCTCTGTCTCTTCTATGAGTCAATTCCCCAGCCTGTGTGCAGAACGGGAACCCTCCACTCCTAGAACTGGCTTTGCTCTGGGAGTGATCAGGTCTGCCCACCCACTTCTCCATAGGAGCATTGCTGGGCTACGCTGCTTCTAGGTGTTCCTGTCATCCCTCTGGTCAGATATGGCCTGGAGTCACTCTCCACTTTGGATGGGGCTGTGACTCAGCACCTTGTCTGGACATGTGCAAACAATGCTCTAGGGCTGGCAAAACTCCTCATTTGAGGACTTGAATCAAGCAGACCTGCACCCCATCAAGTTCCCCGGTTAGAGTGGACCACCAACTTGGTTCTACAGATGAGCAAATCTGCTGGTTCATATTACTGCTTGGGCTCTGCAGGTATGAACTGTATCTGCCAAAATCCATGTGTTGATTGTTGCAAACTCCTCCCCAATTTTTGTTGCAAACCCCTCCCCAATTTTTCATCACCAGATTCCTACTGGTTGAGCCCCACAAATTCCCCTGCAATCTCCGTGGAGTGAGATCAGAATAGTGGCTCCCACAAAGCAACCCACAATGTGTATGTGTTGCGGGACTCTTTCCCATGGGATTTTTTCCCCACAGTGGAGGAGCCAGAAGCTCTAGGGAGACCTCCGTGCATGGTTCTTCATTGGCCTGGGGGAAGGTCAATGTGTAGTCACTTTCTTACCCTTCTACTGCATCTGTCTTGGTCTTCGTGGTGCAGGAGGGTGCCTCAGCCTCAGCCCTATGTTCTAGGATTCTCTCAGTGGTGTCTTGTTCTTGAATAGTTGTTAGTTGTTCTTCTTGTACTGGGGAGGGAATTCAGGAATGACCTATATCATCATCTTGGTGATGTTACCCATCAATTGTTATCTTTGTAACTGCAATGGTTCCATGTCAACAAGCTAGATATATTCTGGAAGCCAGAATTTATCACATGTTGTTAATGCTGTGAAGTTTGTACCTGAGAGCATCACAGAGAGCTTTATGGAGGGAGTCAATTCACAGGTTCTAGCCCTTGTCTACCACTCATCAGCTGTGCAACTTTGGGCGAGTCATTTGACTTTTCTCATGGGAATTTACTGATCCATAAAAGAATGTTGGAGAAAAATAAAGGTTTTGTGGTTATTTCTAGAACCTACCATATCAATGAAAGGCATCTATATTAAAATGGATGATGTGGTCATTGAATTGAGTTTATTCAAGATTAATCTGCATTATTAGTTAGTTTATTCTTCCAATAAATACATTTTATTAGATCAGCTTTCAAATCTTTTAATCTGTATCAGAGAGGCCCTGAAATCAACTCTGAGGGCCAGCAGTAAATTCTCTTCCACCCCCACCAAGATTATATCTGTTTTGAGTATCCATAAAAACCTTCCAAGCTGATCGATTCTATGCCTTTAATGAACATTATGCTTGTTTTGGTTCTTAAAATATGGTGTTATATTGGATGACTCATTCTTTTCCAGCTGAACAGTCTCTTCCTGTGGGGCTCCAGGTAGAACTAAAACTGGGGAAAGGGATCAAAGACACCAGTCATTGCCCATCAGTTTTGGAGTGAACGATACATGAAGACAGCAGTTTTACATCACGTATTTGTCTCAGACTTCTCTAATTGTCCCTGTTAATCAAATTTTACCCTGATTTGGTAACTTGAAATTTCTTTTAAATCTTTGCCCAATAATTACTCCATCCTTTCCTTCAGCATATTATAGTAATTCACTTGTAGAATCTTCACATTGATTTTTCTTCAAATGTTAGCCAGTATCTTAAAAAAAGGAGTATACCCTTGTCTTGGCATCAATGGGGTGTTTTTTGAAAGGAGTACATAATTATGAGTGATAACTGTAGAAAGCAAAAATATTTTATTTCTTTTTGAGAAGTGAAATATTGCATCAAATAATCACACTGAAGGCGTCTGTTGTGCTACTAATTAGACTATAGAAGAAAGTCTAATTATGTGTGTTTGTGAGAGAGAGAGAGGCCACATGTGGGGATGTGAAAATATGAACTTTTCCCTTCTTCCCCAGTGACCCTAGAACTGTGTCTGTTTCCTTTGGTTGTGAGCCTTGGTCCCCTTCTACTCCTATCAGCCTTGTCATCAGCACAGGCGTATCTAAAGCCTTTGCATGCTCAGTCTGAAAACTGAGTTAATAAATCATGGAGTTGATAATCCACGTGGTGTTTGGTTGTAGGTCCAATGGGAAGAATTTAACTACTTTCTCATTTAAAATAACTTAGTTCAATAGTTATAAAGCAAATGACTGATAGAAACAGAGAAGAGACTGGCTGGACTCTTAACCCATTGCAGGGTGTAAATTAAAGTCTGTCTTGGCTGTTTTAGTGTAGACATTTTACACAATTATTTTCTCGACAGGGTAGAAGAATAAAAGGAGCTTGCTTCCTTTGCCACATATTTTTTTCTTACTATTTCTGACATATGACCGGGGTGGGTGGGAAGGGGGGAGAAAGAGAGAGAGAGAAAGAGGGAGAGAGAGAGAGAGAGAGAGAGAGAGAGAGAGAGAGAGAGAGAGAGGAAGTGAGAGAGGGAGATACATTTCAATTTATTAGTTTGGAGAATTAACATGAAAAGGAATGTAGGTTACATGGTGGCTGCTTAAAGCATCCCTCATATTAATTTATCCAGAAATTTCCAGTTGGCAATAAAACATTATGAATCAAGAAGCCAAACATGTTCCCTTTGTTACTAAAGAAATGTAATCTTATCTTGGCAGGTGACAATAACAAAAGGAATATTCTTTGAAAAGGATGGTTTGATCATTCTCACCTAGGAATTGTTTTTAAAATCAACAAAATTAAAAGCCGAAGAGCTTTGACATGTCTTGTTATATTTTTCAGCTTCTTTGGCTGCCTTCTTGGGCTGATGTTTAAAAGATTAGAATGAAACTTACCTTCTGTGTGTTTTTGAAACTTCCCACTGATCAGCCTCCCAGAAAAATGCACTGGTGTATCACGTTTCTAACACTTGAAGATCTAATTGGGATATTGTTCTGTACATGCTGTTAGACACTGCAGTGACAAGAAGAGTCCTAGCCCACATTGGCCGGGAGCCAATACACACCTTCCCCCGAACAAAGTGCAGGATAATTAAAGTGCAACTACCGAGAGAGCACCGCAGAGCGTGCACAAAAATAGCCATCAATAATGTGCCGGAGAGCATGCCCCCGGGACCCTCAGAGCTCACTGCTACATTCACTTGCTTCTGCTTTTCAAATGCAGTTCATCAGAGGTATTCTCCCCCCCCCCTCGCACCTATTGACGATTTTGTTAGAAGTTCTAAATTTAAAAAAAATAAAAAAAATAAAACTAATATCCCCCTCAGTCATCTATGGGAAATTACTGCAAAACACTGTTAGGAGATCCAACGTATATGATTTCATAAATTGGAAGGGAAATGAGGTATTTTAGAAGCTTCACTTCAATTACAAATGGAGAACTAAGAACTAAATAAAATGCAGGGGGTATTTTTACATCAGTCACAATTCCTATTCAAACAGCCTATTTAAATGTGCACAGGCCTTTCACGCAGAGCCACTCAAATGCCCTTGCATAGCAGGTTCTGCAAGTGAAGCAGGAAGGGGTTGGGACTGTGTAAGACTGCAACATGACCCCGGGTAAGCTGGCTTACCTTTCTAGCACAACCATTTAAAAAATAGTTTTTTCACTCATTTCTGGTTTTAAACCACAATTTCGTGCAAATCATCAAGCATTGGGAACCTCTGAGTAGCTGGTTCCTACAGTGAAACCTAAAGGATTTACACTGCAACTTCCTAACACCAGTAAAGGGAACAATGCATATAAATCCCTTTCACAGTGATGGGGAAATGGGATCCTTAGAAAGCGCCTTCCCTATTCAATGAAACCTGCCAATTTTTTACTCTTAAAATATGATTCTGTCCACAGGGCAACTTCAAAATGGTTTCTCCACATTTCTTTAGATCATGTGTAAATCAAGTGCTGTTCAGCAGATACCACGAATAAATCACCCAGATTTTATTCCTTCTCTTTTTATAGAATGCATTTGCAAGATCAATTTGTGATTCTGAGGAACTCCCTTGACCAGGTTAAGCTCCAGCTGGCTTGCTTTTTGATTTTGGTTTGCCTTTCCCTAAGTGATCCTCAGGAAACACGATGATAGTCTAAGTTCACTGCACAATCGTCTGGCAAGGTCAAATGGAGAGTTATAACAGACAGGCCTCTATTTATTTATACATGTTGCTGTGCAATGCTGAGTGAGCCTCAACACATTCAAGTTTTTAAATCATAGAACTTGCTTTCAAATCAACTTCCTCAAGACCACTAAAGGATTAGAGTCAATAGATACTTGATTGTTTTTTTTCATGAAATTTCTTTATAGGGTCACTTAATGACTGTTAGGATGCTTGATACAGCCCCCAGGTGGAAGACCGTCTGCAAAGCATAAAGAATGAGCTTCTCTCCTTCTGCCACAGCCTCTGCTGATTTACAACCACTTTGTGTTTGATGTTGGACAGGATAATTTCATCAGTCTCCAACCCTTGTGATCACATCCCAAAATGACTCGTCAGGTGAAGCCCCTGCGGAAGATTGCTTGTCACCTGTAGGAAGTAGCTGTCTGCTGTGAGCACTCTTTCCTCATAAATGTAATCATCTGTTAGTTATTCATTGAGCTATATACTTCATGGGCTCGATGGAGTGACTAGGGCGAGGAACCAGCTCCTTGCTGGGAAAATGCTTAGAAACAATGCAAGTGCCCATTGTATTATTCTTCTCTCCCTCTCCCTCTCTCTGCCTCCCTTTCTCTCCGTCTCTCTCTCTCCCTTCCTTTCTCTCTCTCTCACCTTCCTTTCTCTCTCTCTTTCTCTCTCTCTCCCTCCCTCCCTCCCTCTCATCTCTGTCTAACGGTGGGAAAGGAGTGTATATCTGGGTTCATTTTTTAAAGTTACTGTGGGAAATATCCACTTAAGTACATTTAAGCATATATTTTTTTTAATTTTTAAAAATTTTACAAGTGAGGAAATGGACTTAGAGTTGGTTAATTTGCCAAATGTCAGTTTATCAGTTTTGCTTGATTTTCAGCTCTTTATTCCTAACCCATTAGCAGTATTCCAGAATAAATCAGTATTTCAACGAGGTGACACAATTGCCTTTCTTATGCTTTTAAGCCCAATCTAGAATAAAATAATTTAAATATTGTCATCATGCTTAATCCAATTCCTAATTAGCCACTTGGTACGTTTATTGACCCAACATCTCTTAAGTTCCTACCATGTGCCAGACACTGGGGATATGATGGCCAACAAGTATGGTGCAGCCCTCCTTCTGTGGGGCTCACCAGGGGGGTCAGGCTACACCATAAATTACTCCAGTGAATGTATGATTACTGTCTCTAAGAGCCATGGAGGGGAAGTCCAGGGCGATGAGCCTGTTTAGTCAGTGTGCCTGGAGAAAGCCTGCAGAAGACAGACCACTGGAGACGGGCCAGAGATGATGTCTCTGCATCCCCAGATGGCACAGGCCTCTCAGGGACCCAGTGTGCACCAGAGCCATTTATACCACAGCCTGACTTGTCCCAAATCACTGCATGAGTTCTCGTTGTCATATCTTGAGAAATGTTGACAGAAAGGCTCCTGGGACCCCTCCCATGGCGTTGTCTTGGCATCTTGGGGAAGGAGAAGAGCAGAGCCCAGGGAGCCTGGGGCTGTGGCCAACAGTCCCACTCACAGATTTTGCTCTCAATCAATCTCTTCACCTAGGAGGCCTGACTGGTGGGTAGGACCACAGGTCCAGAAGGTTTGATGCAGTGGGGCCATCCTTGAAGTTAGGATTCTTGGTGAGCTTGATGCAAGATTTCAAATAGCCTGGTGGGTCCTCATCCAGTTGATTCAGGGTGCTAAGGTGCATTCTAGGTTTAGGCACAGTCCCAGGAGCAGATCTGAAATGCATTCAAAATGTACTAGAAATCCTATTGGTTTTTATGGTGAGTGTTCGATCATGGCCTAGGAAGGGCTGAGCTTGTGGTTAGAAGACCTAGACATGGAAAATTTCAAAGCCCGTATCTATTTCTGTGCTTAAATTGAACTTTGTCAATGCATGTAGGTTGCTCCTTCTACCCTAATGAACTAGACCAGAATATTCTTTCCAATCATAGTTTTGTAATAATAATTGAATTTCTGGAGTACAAATTTGCTTTGCAGGTCAGCAAATACACCTTTATCTGGGCCTCCTCTCTGCTCCTAGCACTGCAAGCCCTTGGTTGGTATTTGGGGGCAGGGAGATCTTTTTTCATAAAACAATATAGCCATGTCAATAAATTGTTGTTAAACGCCTAGTGCGTTCATTGTGTACTAAAGGCATGGTGTCATAAAGGTCTAGAGAGCCATTGGAGACATGGAATTACCTCTGGATGCTACAGAGTATGGAATTTACTAGAACTTCTTTTCCCATATGGACCCTAAGTGCCTCTGTGTAATTTGATGTTGTCTACTTTATGAGAACACAAAGTAAATTACTTTTAATGATTGGGTTCTGAAGCATTGAAAATTGGTACTTCTGTCACCAAAGGCAGCAGTGAAATGGGAGAGAATGGCACAGGGGTAAAAATTTTTCACTTATTTATGTTCATTAGAAATTGTCCAATGGATTCAGTTTTTACTCAAAAAAGAAAAGTGTTCCCAAGGTGTCACATTCAGCTAAGAAAAAAAAAAAACTGTGATCAAATTAAACCACACAGTGCTGGGAAAAATGTTTATTAAGATGTTGTGATGGGTAACTCCCAACAATGATGTTCCTAGTAGGCACAAGGGGAATGAGGTTTTCCTTTTCATAAGGTTGTATCTCCTTAACTAAACTATATGAAATGAAGATAGAAAGAAAAGAATAATGTCAGTGGCAATGAAGCAGCATCTGTGGCATCACCGGCATGGGCCATAATAAGCACAACATAGAATGCTGGCCTCAGGGGTCACCTAAACACAGCCCTGCGAGGCACAGCTTTGGCACAAGCCAAATCACAGATGCCAGAATTGCCTTCTGTAGCTGGAGACAGGTAACCTACCTGCTTCAACTCCATTTGGAGAGCATGCCACTTTTTTGACGCATGGAAAGCGTTCCAACCTTCCCTGGAGGGTGATGAGTTGGTCCACAGGGAAATGGTCTTCTAGAAAGCAGGTCTAATGGGTGCTGGGAAGGTAGGTGAGAAGCTCTGCAAGACAGGAACACAGTCTGCAAAATAAGCTAAATGTCAAGAGTTCATGGGACATCACACTTTTGAAATAAAACTATGATCCTTTTCTAAACAATTATAACTTAAATGCGGAGAAGAAAGTAATTTGGACACTCCCCCCAATGACTACAAAAGGAGATGTAGGGCCTGCTTTACTCTTTAACAAAGCTCCATTGTTTTCTCATTATTTTGCTATATGGGGTTTAAATTAAAGGGAAGCTAGCCTATGGCAAAGTAAATCTTTCTTTTAAAACATTTAAGTAGCACCTATATTTTGGGCCAGTGTTTGTTCTGAGGTGAATTTTTTTTAATTGGAAATATTTCAAATCATTATCATGATAAAACAATTACAAGGCAAGAAGTAAACTACCATAATATCATATGATTTTAAATATTGTCCCAAAAGTCTTATTGAAATCTCCTCAAGACATCCAATGCATATAATGAATTAACTTCTCTTTTAAGCACTCAGCATTTATTATTATGTACCATCCTTTGGACAAGAAAAAAAAAAAGATCATTCAAATTCTCTTGTAGCACCCCAGAAGGAACTAAATTATTCCAAAATCCTCAAGGTCTAGTTAGTCCAATTGTTCTGCCTCTGGGATAGAACAACTTGAAGTAAAAAGTTGACTTCTTTGGTAGAGATTGTAACCTGGAACTTTCAAAGTTATTTCATTAAGTTTACCACATAATTATAATTGAAGAAAATACAGGGTTCATCTTTTTAACCCATTATTACAAAATCCTTTGCTTTAAAGGCTGTTATTAAAAAAAAAGGAAAAAGTAGTCTTTCAGTAAAAACTAAGTTGGAACGCATTATAACATACAAAAGAAACATTGAACTTTTAAATTTACTGTGTTGCAGGAAAAACACATGAGACTTTTAATCTTTTAAGAACTACTCCGGGTATCTTTATTTCCATTTCCATGGAATTTTATGAGGACATCATTATTAATATCATGGTGGCTTTGAGCCACTATTTCAGCAATGTGTGGGCTGTATATCTTTTTCTTCTTTGCTTTTTTATTTTGTGATGGAAAGTATATTAAATGCAAAAATATAAATTCATCAATCAATTTTTTAGATGTGTAAAAACATAAACTCATTAGAATTAGCTTATCCAAAATTATACACGCTTTCTGGAGTGAGATTTAGTCCAAATGAGGGTAATAAGCACTAGGCTTCTATAAGCCCAAGATGTAGCAGCATAGAACAAAGGCTCAAGAAAAGTCTCATTAAAGAGATGAATATTAAACCAATATTCAAGTGATTAGCAGTTAGCTAAGAGAACTGGGAGATACCGTATTTGCCGGCGTATAAGACGATTTTTTGGCCCTGAAAAATATGCCTCCAAGTGGGGGGTCGTCTTATACGCCAGGTACACTTCAGATAGACTGCCCATAGTGCTTGCCCCGTGCCATAGTGGCCTCCCGATGCCCGCCCACTTCATTCCACATACCGTTCGGGCATCAGCAGCGCTGCTGGGTGTATGCTCGGCTGTTATGCGATTTTGCTGTTATGCGATTTTACCACACTCGCAAAATCGCACACAGCCGACCATATAACAAACTCTGTATTTTGAGTGGAAATGTTAGGGGGTCGTCTTATACGCCGAGTCGTCTTATACGCCGGCAAATACGGTATGTTCTAAGCAAAGGGAATAGCATGTGCCAGAGCCCAGAAGTGAGAGTGAGCAGTTTATTAGGACATTTGAAGCTAGAGTACTGGGAGAATGGCAAAAACAGACTAGAGGGATAAATGGTTCTGAATGTGGACTTCATCTCAAGGACAACCACTAAAGGGCTTTAAGCATGGAGTTGGCAAAATCAGACTTGCATTTATTAAAATCAATTTCATAGCGGTTCAGGGGATGAATTGCTGTGAGACACTTGGATGGGTAACCAGTCAGGGAAAAAAATGCAAGATAATTGATTTAAAGCATAGATTAATATGAAAGAAACCTTACAAAAATCTGGACATGGTACAGATTCTCCCTGGCTATACATAGTATAAGCAGGAGTCATATGCTGCCTATTAGGAGAGGATGCACCATAAGGTTTAAAGCCTAGAGAAACACGATGGCTGTATTATTATTGTTGTTGTTAAGATCATTCTGGTGCTGACAAATTCTTTTTGCCAATTATCTATTGCAACTGAGAAACCACCCTAGAGTTAATAGTTCAAAGTTACTATTCATTTTCATCATGCTCACAATCTATTGGTCAGGGATTTGAGCAGGGTTCAGTTGGGAGATTTTAGTGCCTTATGTGGCATCAACTGGGGTCACTTGGTAATATGTTGTTGGTGACTAGTCTGGTCTGAAGTACCCAGAAAGTCTTCATTCCCATGTGTGGTGTCTTGCCCAAGGTGGCAGGAAGGCTGCGGTAAGCTGGGCCACTCTCTCTTCATGTAGTTTCAGGATGTCTCCACGTGGTCTCAACAGTCAGGTGTTCAGACTTCTTACATGGTGGTTCACAGCTCCAAAAGGAAGTGTACTCTTTTCATTCTGATCACAGCTGACGTAATTCCTTTAAAAACTTTGTGGAATTCTCCTACATCAAATTACATTCCACTCCACAAAGCCCTTTGAGATAGGTCCTTCTCCACCATGGGCTGCCTGAGAAGCTGCCATGGGACAACGCCTCTAAGATTCTTAGAAGCCTGTTGTTTCATCAAGAGAGCCTTGAAGGCATAATCTTATGATCCTTAGAGTAAGTGCCTTTTGTCTCGCAGAAGTGTCCACAATCTCATCTTTCTGAAATCTTAACAAAGAGATTTATAATTTCATCATTGACCTCAACTTTACCCTGAAACATTTTACTACCCTGCATTTGATCCTTGCCCCAAGGCCATTTCTTACTTTTTTGCTGTCTTAAGAGAGATTATTCTGTGCCCTCTCTATTTCCTCAAAATATTGCTTAAAAATTGAACAGTTCCTTTGATAGTTTTTATCTTCTCATGATTATAGGGAGGATTAAAGGGAGAGTCACTTCAGCTTTAAGGGTACATATAGGCTCAATGTGAAGGGATGGAAAAATATATTCCATGTAAGTAGAAACCAAAAGGGAGCAGGGTAGCTATATCTGTATCAGACAAAATAGGCTTTAACTCAAAAGCTATAAAAGGGTCATTGTATAATGGCAAAGGGATCAATTAATTAAGAGGATATAACAATCACAGATATACCCACACATCAGAGCACATAAATGTATTAGCAAATACTAACAGATCTGAAGGAAGAAATAGACAACATTACGATAATAGTGAAGGACTTCAATATCCCACTTTCTACAGTGAATAGATCATCCAAACAGAAAATCAATAAGGAAATTTTGGTCTTAAACTACACTTTAGATCAAGTAGATCTAACAGATATATCAGAACATTCTATCCAATAGCAGCAGAATGCACATTCTTCTCAAGTGCACACAGAACATACTCCAGGATAGATCATATGATAGGTCACAAAACAAGTCTTAGCAAATTTAAAAACAATAAAATCATACCAAGTATCTTTTCTGACCACAATACTATGAAACTAGAAATTAGTAACAGAAGGAAAACTGGAAAATTCACAAATATATGGAAATTAAACAACACATTTCTGAGTAACCAATAGGTCAAAGAAGAAATCAAAAGGGAAATAAAAAAATATCTTGAAACAAATGAAAATGGAAATCCAATATACCAAAACCTATGGTATGCAGCAAGAGTAGTTCTAAGAGGAAAGTTTATAGAGATAAATGTCTGCATTAGGGGAAAAGAATGATCTCAAATAAGCAACCTAACTTTACACCTCAAGAAAGTAGAAAAGGAACAAATGAAGCCCAAAGTTAGCAGAAGGAAAGAAATAGCAAAGATCAGAGAAGAAATAAATGAAATAGACACCACAGAAACAATATAAAAGATCAGTGAAACTAAGAGCTTTTTTAAAAAACAGATAAACAAAATGGACAAACCTTTAGTTAAACTAAGAAAAAGAGAGACAATTCATATAAATAAAATTAGAAATGAAAGGGACTTTATAATTGATACCAGAGAAGTGCAAGGAATCATGAGACTGTTATGAATAATTATACACCAACAAATTGGATAACCTAGAAGAAATGGATAAATTCCTAGAAACCTACCAAGACTGAATCATGAAGAAATAGGAACTCTGAGTAGACCAATAAAGAGATTGAATCAGTAATCAAAAACCTCCCAACAAAGAAAGTCCCAGAACCAGATGGTTTCCCTGGTGAATTCTACCAAACAATTAAAGGAGAATTAACACCAATCCTTCTCAAACTCTTCCAAAAAATTGGATGGGAGAAAATACTCCCAAACTTATTATAGGAGGTCAGCTTTATCTTGATACCAAAACCCGATAAGGACACTACAAGAAAATAAAACTGCAGGCCAATATCCCTGATGAATATAGATGTAAAAATTCTCAACAAAATATTAACAAATCAAACTCAACAGCACATTAAAAGGATTATACGCATGATCAAGTGGGATTGATCCTTGGGGTACAAGGATGGTTCAACATATGTCATCAATAAATGTGATACACACATTAATAGACTGAAAAATAGAAATCATATAATCTGTTGAGATGTCAATAGGTGCAAAAAAGCACTTAACAAAATATAACATCCCTTCATGATAAAAACTCTCAAAAAATTAGGTACAAAAGGAATGTACCTTAACATAACAAAGGTCATATGTGACAAGCCCACAGCTTACATACTAAACGGTGAAAAGTTGAAATCTTTAAGATCAGGAACAAGATAAGGATGTCCACTTTCACCCCCCTATTCAACATAGTACTGGAAGTCCTAGCCAGAGAAATTAAGCAAGAAAAAGAAATAAAAGGCATTCATATCAGAAAGGAAGAGTTTTCTCTGTTTGCAGATGATATGATCATATATAGAGAAAATTTTAAAGATGCCACCAAAAAAACCTAATTATTTAAAGCTAATTTAAAAATTCAGTAATGTTGAATGGCTTCAAAATCACTATACAGAAATCAGTAACATTTCTAAACACTAACAGCAATCTGAAAGGGAAATAAAAAGAACAAGAGAAAAAGTCCCATTTACAATAGCATCAAAAACAATAAAAGACTTAAGAATGAAATTAACCAAGGAAGTGAAAGACCTGTACACTGAAAACTATAAAACACTGATGAAAAAGACTCAGATAAATGGAAACATATCCTGTGTTCATAGATCAGAAGAATTAACATTGTTCAAATATTTATAGTGCTCAAACTCATCTGTAGATTCAATGCAATCCCTATCAAAATTCCAATGGAATTTTCACAGAAATAGAAAAAACATTCCTAAAATTCATATGGAACCACAAAAGACCTCGAATAGCCAAAGCAATCCTGAGAATGAAGAACAAAGCTGAAGACATCACACTTCTTGATTTAAAACTACATTAAAAAGCTACAGGAATCAAAACAGTGTGGTACTGACACAAAAATAGACACATAGACCAATAGAAGAGAATTGAGAGCCCAGAAATAAACCCTCACATATATGGTTAATTAATATTTGACTAAAGAGCCAAGAATACTCAATGGGGAAAGGAGAGTCTCCTAAATAAACTGTGTTGGGAAAACCGGATAATCACATGCAGAAGAATGAAATTGGATCCCTATCTTACACCACTAAAATTTAACTTAAAATGAATTAAAGATTTAAGCATAAGACCTGAAACCATAAAACTCCTACAAGAAAACACAGGGGAAATTATCCTTGACATTGGTCTTGACAACAATTTTTTGGATATGAAACCAAAAACACAAGCAACAAAAGTAAAAATAAACAAGTGGGACTACATAAAACTAAAAATCTTCTGCACAGCAAAGGAAACCATCAACAAAATGAAAAGGCAGCCTATAGAACGGGAGAAAATATTTGCAAACTATCTATCTGATAAGGGGTTAATATTCAAGATATATAAGGAAGGCATACAACTCAATAGCAAAAAAAAAAAAAATCTGATTTAAAACTGGGCAAAAGACCTGAATAGACTTTTCTCCAAAGAAGATATACAGGTGGCCAACGGGCACATGAAAAGAGCTCAACATCACTAATCATCAGGGAAATGCAGATTAAAACCACAACGAGATATCACCTCACACATGTTAGAATGATTATTATAAAAAAGACAAGAGATAACAAGTGTTAGTGAGGATGGGGGCAGCGGAGGGAAGAACCTCTGTGCATTGTTGTTAGAAATGTAAATTGATATAGCCACTATAGAAAACATTATGCAGGATTCTCAAGAAATTCAAAATAGAACAATCATATGATACAGCAATCCCACACAGGATTGCTGCATCCACAGGAAATCCACAGGAAATGAAATCAATGTCTCTAAGAGATACCTGCACTCCCATATTCACTGTAGCATTATTTACAGTAGCCAAGACATGGAAACAACTTAAATGTCCATCTGTGGATGAATAGATTAAAAAAAAAAAGTGAAGTGTGTATGCGTGTGTGTGTGTGTGTGTGCGCGCGCGCGAGCGCACACGCACACACGCACACACACGCATACACACACAATGGAATATTGTTCAGCCATGAGATAGAAGGAAATCCTGCCATTTGTGATGACATGGACCTTGAGGCATTCTGCTAAGTGAAAAGTCAGGCAGAGAAAAGAAAAGGCTCTGTGGTAGCACTTCTATGTGGAATCTAATAAAGCTTGACTCATAGAAGCAGAAAGAGGAACGGTAGTTGCTAAGGGTTGAGGTGGGGTGGGGAGGCACGGAGATAGGTAGATATTGGTCAAAGTGTTCAAATTTTCAGTTATAAGACGAAGAAGTTCTGGTGACTTTATGTACAGCATGGTGACTATAGTTAACAATCCTGTACACTTGAACCTTGCCAACAGAGTAAATCTTAAATGTTCTCATCACAAAAAAAGACAGTAATTATGGAAGGTGATGAGGTATTAACTAACTCTACTGTGGTAATCATTTTGCAATATATAAGTCTATCAAATCATCACACTGTATACCTTAATCTTACACAATGTTATATGTCAATTATATCTCAATAAAACTGGAAATTTTTAAACAATAAAAGCAGCAGCTTTTGGATGATGAAAAAAGATAAGACATTTTCATCTGGAAATATTTTTTTTGAAAACTGGAAGCAACATAAATAGAAACCAGGGGCAACTGGTTAGCTCAGGTGGTTAGAGCACAGGCTCATGACATCAAGGTTGCCGGTTCGATTCCCACGTGGGCCAAGGATCTGTGCCCTCCACAACTAGACTGAAACAACTACTTGACTTGGAGCTGATGGGTCCTGGAAAAACACACTGTTCCCCAATAAAATTTATTTAAAAAAAAATAGAAATCAGTACAGGGAAATTAACCATTTCAGAGGCAGTGCATTGATTGACATTTGGGGGCTGTAACAGTCAAGGTCACAACTGTTGACCTCTACGGTGTGACTGCTGTTTTGACTGTACTTGCTGAACTATGCCTGAAAAAGACAGATTTCCACCTGAAGTTCCTTTGCCTTTGCCTTGGCTATTGTATGTAAAATATATTTTCAGTGCATCTATCATATTAAATGTGCACGCTTGAATCTTATTATCCCCTATTTCCCCACTTGTTATGATTGCTTTACTTATTTAATTTTATTACATTGTGTGAATTTCTACATGTCACCTCAAATTCTTTTAGAAATCAGTCAATAGGCAAACCAATGAAATAGAAATAATTTCAAACATACTTATTATGACGTTTAGAAACAAAAGATGTTAAGACAGAATTGCATTCTTGCTTATTTTCAGTCCGAATTACTGCTGTTAAAAACAATCATCTGAAAACCAAAATATGGAGCATAGCCATGTTAGTGTTGCCACAGGAGATGCAGAGAGCTGTTAGTTGATGGCATGCGCTGTGCCAATCCAGTTTGGTCTAGGACAATTTGGAATTTAATTCCCAAGTTTAGGATGTGGCCAGAAGGGAAATATATCCAAAAACAAAGGAAAGGGAGGAAAAACATTCTATTGACTTTTTAATCTGGCTTCAAAGGAGGAGTGATAGTCACTAGGAAAGGGGTTTGAAGACCTGGATTCCCTAAGCAACTCGCAGCCCTTGTGACAGTCCTTTCCATAGTCCTCCAAAGGTGAGGACTGGCTTCCGTGTCCCTCCCCGAGCTCTCTTTACTCCCAGCATCTTTTTCATTTCACTTGCTACGTGGGTTATGATTTGTTTATGTGCCTCCTCCTAAAATGTCAGCTTCTTCTCAGTGTGTGTGTGTGTTTTACTCAGCTCTGTATGCCCCGTACCGTAGCTGGCCCATAGTTGGCGCTCAATAACAACAGGTTGAATAATTGTATGGATGAACTCCCTTGCCACTTTATTTTTCTTGGCTTCAATTTCATTTACAATATAAAGGAGGTAACTCAGCTGATCCTAAATGTCCTTCCTTGACTCTTGCACACAAAGCACCTAAGACCTTTTAGAGGATAAAACAATCAGTCCTTAAAACATTTCCTTAAAGTTAGAAGGCATGCAACTTTTCAGTCTTTGAGTGTTGAGACATCTAACAGGTAGTTAAATAACTTTAATCTGAGAGTGAGCACCTGGGGAAGAAAAAAATTGTGGGCAGAGCCCTCTATATTCATAGGAGAGATCAGTGCCTTCTGTATGTCTTTGTATTTCATTATATCCTTGAAAATAAATATTAACGATAGAAAAAAGCATAAGGAGGCTAGCATTTGGAAAGGAAATGGGCCAGGGTAGAGAAAAAAGGGTCAAAAGCAACTGGAGAAAAGAGTGGAGCTAAGTCATGTCTGGGAGGAGAGAATTGTGGTCAGGATGGGGCTCTGAAAATGGAGGGAGGCCATAAGAGGTATTTGATCTATACTTTTACTCAAAGAGTAAATTCAGAAAATGTCTGAAGCTTCTTGCCTTTTTGTCACTAATACTTTATTGGAGCTGCTTCAAAATGAGAGTTTTAACAGAAGCACTTTAAAAAGAGATTGAGACAAAAATGTAATAATTGCACACTCAGGCTTGTAATTTCAGAAATGCATGATGTTAAGGGCTCCAAACATGCTACTTCAAATTGGGATTCCTTTTCACTCTTCACGAAAGACTAGTCAGAGTGGAGCTGAAGGCTATTTTTGAGTCAGACCAGTAAAATGTTGGAATCTATTGTCAGAGTGGGAAAACTGTACTTTTTCCATAATTCAAAAATAATTGAAAGAATGTAGCTCAACAATTTTGAAATAATGAATTTTTTTTTTAGATAATGGTTAAGTTTGGTCCAGTCTTAGAAAATTCCAGCCCCAAAGGATTTTTTTTTCTTTTCTTTTTCTTTCTTTTTTTTGTTGTTGAGAAAATCAGGAGCAAAGAATCGATGAGCAAAAATGGCGTTAGAGTAAAAACCATCATTTTAAGCTGTTACCTGTTGAATTCAATAAAGGGGTAGAGAATACGTTTTTAAAAGGTACCTCTGTTGACAAAAGTCAAGGGAAAAAATGTACTCTCATGAGTCAAAAGGAGTCACCAACGCATTGTGTTGTTTAATTGTTTAGAGTAGATGTGAAGTATATGGGATGGGAGCAAAGGGCTATCTTCCCCCTGAGGCACTGAGGACATTTATTTTCCTGTATTTTACAAGTGTATGCAGGCTCTTACCTTGTCTCTCTTTGAGGAGAGGAAGGAAAAGGAATGCAAAAAAAAAAAAAAAAGTCATCTGGATGGTAAATAGAAGAGGCACTTGTGTGGCCCTGGCTTCCTGTCATTGTCTCCATTGTAAGTGGTGTCAGAGCCATCACATTAGGTTGCCACCACAGGGTGCATGCAAATGGGAGAGAGCTTGCAAGGCAGGCAGCGCTGTGCAGCCACCACCTGCACATTTCAGATTGTTGGCAGGTATATTGCAGTGGACTAAAACAGAATAATTACTAGAGATAGAGTTGGCAAGTATAGTCTACGGGAGAGGCATTCAATTGCACACGAATATGATAGGTGAACTATAAAAAAAATGGAGAGGAGGGGAGGGGAGAAAATCCCCCATTAAACACCAGACAGCTGGCAATTCCAATCTTCCATTTGGTTTTCTATGAAATAAGGAAAGCTGACCTATGAAGTCAGATGCTAGCAGATTTTGGACCATGGATTGAAGCAGAAGTAAAGAGTAAAACC
This sequence comes from Hipposideros armiger, assembly GCF_001890085.2. Classification (NCBI taxonomy): domain Eukaryota; kingdom Metazoa; phylum Chordata; class Mammalia; order Chiroptera; family Hipposideridae; genus Hipposideros; species Hipposideros armiger. Next base: position 3,105,624 of record NW_017731521.1, on the reverse strand, counting down.
GGGGCCTTGGGAAGGCCTCCCTGAACTCCAAACGGAATAGGCCCTCCAAGGCCAGGGACATGTAAGGAACTGTGTGATAAGCGCTTGGTGCAGAGTAAAGGCGGGGTAGACCATTGCTTTGTATACACTGGGGTGCTTGTTTTGTCTATCACACATGCAGCACTTCTGAGGCCAGTCGCTGTTCTAAGGGCTTTATGTTTACTAACTCATGTAATTCTGAGGGCTACCTTATTCTTGCTCTTCTTATCATTGCCATGTCACATGTAGCGGAGGAAACTGAGTCACGGGTGTTGTCGGAGATTTACATAGAACAACAACGACAAAATGGTCACTTCATGAAAGTGATCTAGGCCATTCAAAATGAGTGGCGTTATCTCCCTGAATGTGTAGTTATTTAAATGAAAGTTATTTTCTTCTTTGTAAATCTCTGACAGCGTCCCCTGGATCAGAGTTTTGCCAATGAAATGCCTAAAATATATCATGACTCCTTCTTTAAAAAGCTAAAAATATGTACCTATGTATGTTACATACTCTCCCCAAATTGCAGGTGTGTGTTGGGCTGGGAGGATCTGGCCTCAAGGACGTAGTCCGCTTGGCCACTCATTGACCATTGCTGTCTATCGAACTTTTTATCACTTGAGCCAATTCTCTTAACATTAGCACTTTAATGTTGCCCACCCAGAGTCCATACTCCTCTATCTGCCTATCAGGACTTCCCATTTTCTCAGATATTTACCCCCAAATTAGGACATGGCTTTCTCCTAGCAATCATTATTAATCCAGGAATAGGCATCTGACTTAAGTCACCCTAATTAGGTTGAAGGAAAGAAATTATATTCCAGGGTTCCTTCTCGCTCTCCCTTCCTCTCTCTCTCTCTCTCCCTCTCTCTCTCTCCCCCCCCCTCTCTCTCTCTCTCTCTCTCTCTCTCTCTCTCTCTCTCTCTCTCTCTCTCTGTCTCTCTGTCTCTCTCCCCGCCTCCCTCTCCAAGGAAACATTTTCTCAATTGTCCCTTGCAGCCATATTGCATCATCTACAAGAGAAATCAAAGGCTGAGAATTGCAAATAGGATAGGAAAGAAAATAAACTAGGTTGTTCATGGTGGCATTGGATAATGATTGTAATGGGCCTGGAACTACATTTGAATTTCCTGTCTTGTGAGACAAATTTCCATATTGTTTTTCTGTGACTTATAGCCAAAAACATCCTAACTAATGCAAACCCTAAGACCTTTACTTCTTTTTTTTTTAAAAGATTTTATTGGGGAATTGGGGGAGGGGAACAGTGTTGGGGAATTGGGAAAGGGGACCAGCCAGGTTGTTGTTCTTCAGTCTTCGTTGTGGAGGGCGCCAGTTGCCATCTGGCTTCCCGTTGGCAGCTCGTGGCCTCTAAGCTCAAGGTGCTGTGCTCAATCTTAGCTGCGGGTGGGCATAGCCACCATCCCATGTGGAAATTGAACCAGCAGCCTTGTTGTTAAGAGTGCACACTCTATCCACTGAGCCATCTGGGTGGCAGCTCAGCTCAAGGTGCCGAGTTCAGTCTTAGTTGCGGGTGGGCGTAGCCCACCATCGAACAGGCAGTCTTGTTGTTACACCAGCTGAGCCATCCTGCAACCTGTTGGCAGCTCAGCTACAGCTCAGCTCAGGCGCAGCTCACTGGTCCATATGGGAATTGAACCGACGACCCTGTTGCTCAGAGCTCGCGCTCTTAAGCCAACTCTTAACCAACTGAGCCACTCGGCTGGCCCAAGACCTTCACTTCTAAGTTGAACACTTCCCTGCAAGCTTGATCTAGGCCCTTAGCAGCTTCCACACTGATCTCCAAATACTTCTGCATCCAGGTTTTTACTTGTGAGCCCCTTTGAAACTAGAAGCCTCTCAGAGACTGTCTGAAGTCTCCAGCTAATCAAACTCTGAGACTCTCTTAAGGTACTTTGGCAGTAGTGATATCATGGAAAGGAGTGTGTGTGTGTGTGTGTGGGGGGGGGTTTGACATGGCAGGGATCAAATTGGTAGCAGAAATTTGTTGGTGTAAAAAATCTGCATCTTTCTGCTGGAGGTGTTATTTTTTCCCTTACATCATTGGTGTGGTAGTTCAAAAAGGCAAGGTTTTTTAGTAAGAACACTAAAATCAAACACCGACTCTTTCATTAGCTGTATGACCTCAAGCAAGTTACTTAGCCTAAAACTTCATTTCCTCACCTACAAAAATAGTAGTAATAATCGTATTATCTGTAATCTTTCAAAGATTACAGATACTATAGAGAGAGTCAATAACATGTGCTAAGTCCCAAAATGGTAACCATTATGATGACCTTGGTTCTACATCACTGTTGTCCTATACTCACATGTATTCAACAAATGATCGCTGAGTACCTACTGCATTGCCAGATATGGTCACAGACACCAGTACTTGATAACACTTTTATTGCACATCAAAATCTTTTATAAGGAAAATATTCACGTGTGTGTTGCGAGCAAGTGTATACACACTTCTATTTTCAAAATCTTTTTTTCAAGACTAATGCCCCTCTTTTTCCAGCCTTATTATAACTTACTCAAATGTAGTTTATCTCTCAATTGTACAGAAACAAGGATTTCCTTTTAGAAAAACCACATTGTTTTCTCCTTCAGGTCCAAACTTCATGGTCTACTTTATTGGAGAAAAGATATTCTAAAGTTTTAAAATGAATCTCAAGAGCTCCATGCGGGAAGAATGAGGAAAAATCAACTCCCTTCTTCCTTGTAGAAATATGAGTTCAGATGATCATCTTAGTCTTCATATTAACATTAACTCTTACCCCGGATGTGAGGAACCAATTTCCCCACATGCTAGAAGGAGCCACACCTTCTGTCCTTCTGTCCTTCAGAAGTTTCTGTCACTGTACAATTCTCAGCATTCCTGGGCAGCTATGGTAAGGAAGCTGGTACATTCCTTTACATGTGGTAGGACCAGAAATGACCATCAAAGGGAAGACGTACCTCTGAGGCAAGAATTCACAGGCATGGGTTAGTGGTTCCTGCCCACATGGAGATTCTACCTTCAGCTTTACAGAAAAGGACATGATTGATGGAGAAAAGAGTGGTTTATCTTTGCTTGCGCTGGAGCTTTAAAGGGGAGTAATCCCCTTGAGGCCATTCTGTTGGTGGAAGCAATAATCATTAAAGACATTTCCCAAGGGAAGGAGAATCTCTCAGTTTTAGGACCATGAAGTTTATTTGCCCCTTCCTACTTGGCCATTTTTTCCCTCCACTCCCAACCCTAGAATTCTTAGTGTTACTTTGCTAAGGGACTCTGTGTGTCCTGTTTACACTTAACCCACATGGATGACCTCACAGACTTTTTCTCACCTCCTTACAACAGGACAATTGTCCTTTAGAGACCAATGGAATTTGATATCATCAGAAAAAGTGGTAACATAAGGACCTACTACCACTTCTGCTGTGTCTCCAATAAGGGCGAATATGTAAATGTTGCCAGAGCCTGCTCTATGCATTTAATAACTGACCAGGGATATCCATACTGATTATCAGCATTGAGCAGAACAGCCCACTTTGACTTTCTGAGGTTTATAACTATTACTCTTCTACTTGACTAAACATTCTTGCAGTCTTTCCTAATAATGGATCAACTGGTTCTGTTAAGAAATTGTCATGGTAAAAAAATTAAAAAACACAAACTCAATAAAGCTCCCATTTTCCTAAATGCATGAAGATTAGACAGGAGTATATTTAATGGTCTCTGCCTCCATGGGAAGCAACACATACGCCAGATAAAGAAAGTTAAATAGAAACATAAGAGGCATGAGGTGGCAGGAGAGGATGGCTTTTTCCACGACCGGAGGACGCATACCTTGAGACTTCTATTGGCTGGAGTGATCAAGGAGGGAGTTCTGAAAAGACCTTAAAGAATGGATAGGGAATAAAGAATGACAAATAAGAGAAAGGGCATACTAGGCAGAAGAGTGTCGATGAAGGTTCCATAGTGAATTCCCAGCTTTCCTGGACCAAAGGAAGGCTGAACTGGTATTTTGGAGCCAGTTAGTTGAACTCTGAGTGTGAAATTCAGGTCTTTATGTTGTGTCTTGCAAACACTGAGGAAACATTGAAAACTGTGCAGGTGAATGTTATGAAGACTCTGAAATTTTATGACTATTAATCTGGCAGGTATGGGAGGGAGTGATTGAAGGGGGAAGACCAACAGTGATTGCAGAGGCCATAGGGTCCTAAATCAGGATGGTGGAGGGGGGCCCGGGGGGGGCGGCGTGGAGCAGGAAGGGAGGTAGTGAGATGCTGGCAATTAAGTGTTTTTCCTGTGGCGGCTCATTGAAGGTTTCATATTTCTTTACTTCATTTCATAGGAAAAAAATTCCAGTATTGTCTTTAGCAAGTTCAAAATGCAGAACGTGATATGGTTCTGATTTTTTAAACAACATTTTGAAGAGTAATATTAAAAGCTTATGAGTTATATATTCAGTATAAACAAGCATTCATTTCCTTCATTGCATGTGATATGGATAAGTAAAATATGCATCCTGCATATGATTTGTGTATATCAATAATAATGTATAAAGAAAACATATCTAAAATTTAATCAGGGTTTCTGATTATGAACTGTATGAATCACTAAGATAACAACATACTTGGAGTAGAATCTTCCACATCACAAATCTCAACATACAGATATCAGCCTTTAAATTAAATTTTCATTGCCAAATCAGTTCATAAAATGTTAACTAATTCTCTCCTTATGACGGAGACAGTAGCTAAGGAGAGAGAAATGATTTCCCACCTCCCGAACTTGCTTTTCCCTTCACCCATCTCCTGATTATGCCCAGAGCCATATTGTGTTACTTGGTGGCTGAAGGAGTCTTTCTTAACCTTTTATTTATTCTCATACATATAAATTCGAATGCGGTGAAAGGCATTTCACAAGGCCACATTACTAACTGCCAGCTCTGTCCATCCTACTAGCTCCATGTCCTGATTGGGATCCCAAAACCCAAAGAAACATGGGAAGTGTCACCAAACTTGACAGGTGGGAATAGAGAATCAGGAGGGACTGTCCGTCCTTCGTCCCTCACACCTCTCGCCATCACCCCCAATGGGCGGGGCTTCCTCCACCCGTCGAGAAAATTCATTTCAAACCTCAAAAAAAAAAAAATGGAGCTATATTCCCATGTTTGAGTCTTAGGGCTCAAAAATGCTTTATAGTAAGGGAAATTGTTGAATTGTTAGCTTCTTTAAGGCAGATATCATGTTTGGTTCATTTAAAAATCCTTTGTCTTTGCTCTGTCCCCACAATGCCTACCTCAGACCCTGGCAAATAGCAGACACTCGATTAATATTTAGTGACTTAAGTTACTGAATCATACTTTCTTAAAGATATGGATTGAAAATATATAAATTATGAGGATTAAACAGGAGTCAAGATCATTTTAATCGATTATACCTTTTAGCTTTTTGCTCTAGTAAATAGCCACTGTAAGGGCCCATTGGAAGAAAGCACCACGCCATGTGTTGTAAACAGTGGCTGTTGCTGATCTATCCTTATATCCATCACAGCACAAGATTGTGAACCTGAGCAAATGCAGCAGCGGGCGAGTCCTTTATTGAATGGCCCTCAGATGGTTAATTTTGTTTGCTGATGGCAGATACTGAAGCTACAGAAAAGCTGCTCTTGTTGTTCAAAGAGCCTTTTCAATTTTTAATTTGATGTGGAGAGTTACATGGTCTACGATATACGCAGACCAGCAGTTATCTCTCATCATCAACCTCTTTGGTTGGTTTCAACCCGTCTTGGCTGAAAGCAGCTCTATTGTAGGTACTTTTCCTGGCTCTAGCTTACATGTGTGGTTCAATGACAAGATTTCTGATAAACTGGAACAGAGAATGAGGAAATGGGCTTTTAAATGATCAACTGATCATTCACTTCTCTAGGTTTAGAAGCCTGACAGACTTATTAAAGAGTCACACAAAGAAGACTTAGGATTTGTCTCCCAAGTCCTGGTCAAAGGAGAATCACAGACTTTTAAAGCTAGAAAGCATCTGAGAGGTTTTCTCATCCAGTGTTGCCATTTTAATGTAAGGGAACTGATGTTTAGAGGATTAAATGACTAACCCAAGGTCATACAGCTCATGTTAGAGTCAGGATCAGAATTCAGCTTGTTCAGGGCTCCTATTTTGCTGACTCTTTTGCTGATTGTTAAATCTAGGAGAAAAAAAAAAGTTTTTCATGGACTTTTTCCAAGAATATCCTTCTTTGGGGGATTATTATGAGGTTTCTAGGTTTCCTTAGCTAGGTCTCCATTTTAAATGGGCGTGGTCCTGTAAAGAACACTGGCTGTGAATTGGAGTTCAATGCATAACCATTGCTGTAACTTACTGAGCACCTATCATTTGCTAGATATTGTGCATATATTATTTTTACCTTTATAATCTGGAAGGATGGAGACACTGAGGCTTAGAGCAGTTAAACCTCTTTCCTAGTGTCATGGAGGTATTCAAATCCAGTGTCTGATTGGTTCCCAAATCCCATTCATCACTTATACTATGCTCCCCTTATTATTGTGTCTTCAGGAAAGTTACTTAAGGTCTCAAAACCAGTTTCCTCAATTGTCAAATAGATACATTAGTATTCTTTCTAGCATTGATGTAGGATGAAATGAGAAATAATCTATCTAGAGTACCTGGCTTTGGACTTGACACAGAAACTTTCAACAAAAGTCAGTTCCGTTCTATACTTATATCCTTTCCCCTTTGAATTTTTCAGTAGGATTTACATCCTGAACTATATTAACTTGTGTTAAAAAGAGAAAATGGAAACACTTTGAAGGTGCCAGACAAGGTCACAAAAAGATTAAACATTCCAGCTGATAATCCCAAACTGTCAAAATAAACTAATGGCAAAATGTAAATTGCAAGAAACTGGGCTCTAAGCCTGATCCCTGGGAGTGAAATAATTGAATCAACCACAGTCAGAGAAAGCACCAACTTGACTTCAGCATCCTAAATTTGAAATTCAGGTTGGGTTTCCAGAAAAAAATCTGTTCAATACTCAGGTAAAATGTTAGACAGTGGATTTTTTTCTATGTCCCATCTATTGATCCCACTTTATATGTTCTATACAGAGTGAAAAGCTGCAGGCATATTCATTTAATAATTCCAAATAGGCATGAGGAATTATTTGACCAGTTCTTGAAGCAGTGTTCATTCTTTTGAACTGTACTTCTGAAATTATAGTCTAAGTGTGATTCAATTTACAAAAATTCAATTTGCATGCAGTTCTTCAGTGGTACATCTATTGTATTCAGCCAGGAACAGTTTTTACAGTTGATAGCAATCAAAGAGGTTTATATTAAGAGGATAACAATGAAACAAAAATACAAATAAAAAGAATATCATGCTTGATTCAGCCCTGCGAAAGACAGTGGAGGGACTGATGAGGAAAGTCACAATGGTATGAAACAAGATCAGTAAGTTTTTAGATTTAGTGATTGACCTTCGGAAAAATCATTACAAAAACTCCTAAATGAAAAGGTGTGTGTTTATGGCTGAAATATGAGCAAATCGCTTCCTTTAAGTGTTCCATCACACAAGACTTGAGAGAAAAGTGACTACCAAGCAAAAAGCTGCTCTGGTCTAACATACAAGTTGCAAGGGGGTGGCTTCTGTTCATACTTACCGTTTATTACATTTTCCATTACATAGCACTCAATAATTATTGAATGAAAGTGAGGAATGAAGTGTAATCTGTGGTAGGAGAAAAGCTTGTCAGAGGGCTACTGAATAAAGATTTCGCCCAAAACATGCATGGGGCAAGGTTAACAATTCCAGAGGGTGCTGCTGTAAATTAGTGTAATTGTGCTGGTTTTCTGTGGGTAAAACAAGATGGTGAAATCTGCCTAAACACTTTATATGCTACAGCATAACCTACCTAATGTCTAATACTCTGTTCTGTGGCAGGAGATAAATTATGGCTGCATTATGTATTTTTAAATAAAACTTTCCAAGATTCTGTGTATAAGTTACCATCCATGGAGTGAATCTTGGACAAGTCAATTGTTTAATCAATGGAAATAAAAGGTGCCCTGGAAAACTAAGTGATGTTCCAGTTTTTGCTTAAATAATAAGTTTCTGACTTAAAAGATTTTCAAAACCCTGGATTGAATTTATCAGTATATATTCTCTAACTGAAAATACATTTTTAGTACAGTGCAATGATTGGGTTGAGTAACTTATATACCACAGGATTTGCTGTTATAAAAGTCCTCTCTAGGGCCGGCCGAGCGGCACGTTGGTTAAGAGCTGGCTTGGGACTCCAGGGGGCGCCAGTTCGGATCCCACATATGAGGGCCAGTGACACGGCCCTCTACAGCTAAGATGGTGAACAACAGCTCGACCTGGAGCTGGGCTGCTGTGAGTTGCCCGCTACCCTCTGCTGCAGCCCCTGCTGCAGTGGGTTGCATGGGCTACCGTGTGTAGCCAGCAGCCAGCGTGAGCGGCCAGCAGCCGCAGTGAGCGGCGTCCAGAAGCCGGCGACTGATCTGCCTCGCCTGGGAAGAGTGCAATGATGGTGCCAACTTGGGTCAGTGAAGCAACGTCCTCCACAACTAGACTGAAGAACAAAAGGACAGCAACTTGTCTGTTCCCCTACCCCCAATTCCCAGCACTGTTCCCCTCCCCCAATTCCCCAATAAAAATCTTAAAAAAAAAAAAGTCCTCTCTGTAGTTCAGGGTGGTCGAGCTACCCCACCTCAGAAGCACTGCCAGGAATCAGCCTTGTCTTCACAGGGCTCCGGATTCGATTGGGATGGAAAATCTGAGACCTTTAATGTGAGCTTGTCCTTCCTTATATGTCCCCACTCCCTCTATTCCACTTTGCAAGTCATTCCCATCTTTACCACTCAGGAATTTTCTGGGCCCTTGGCTTGGTATCTCTGGAATGCTGCAGTATTCTCTGGCCTGGCAGAGGAATTCTGATCCTGTCCCAAACCTACCTCCACCAAGTTCTGGAGGAAACCTCCCTAGTGACAGCTGGCTCCCAGTCTGTACTGGGTGTCGGGGAGTCGGTGGACTCTTTCTTTCTACCTGCACGCTACATTAACGGCTGGACAGGAGAGCTGACAACCAGGAGCAGTGCAGATGAGCACTACCCAGTTTCCTTTGGAGGGTACCATGGGCCTGGGCATAAGAAAGAGGAAGAAGGACACTTTTCCCCTTTTAAGTTATAAAAATAGAATAATCTATGGCACCAGAGAAGGCAATTTCTCAAAAGCCACCTGGTGGCACAAATGACTAAGTAATTTACTTATATTTGACCTCCAAATTGGCCCAGGACTTTCCAATCACTCCTTAGTTAATCCTTATCAGAATCATTAAAACAGAGGTGGGGTAGAGAGTATGTGTGGTGGGGCAGGTAGGGATTTCTTTCTGGAAGCCACAGAACCATTTAGTTTTGTGTCTCCATGATTCAGAAGTGTTAGTCTTATCTCTCTGGCTAAAATGTAAGCTCACTAAAAAAAGGAAACGGCCTCAGTTGTGGTAGGCAGAATCCTAAGGTGGCAGGTGATCTCTGCTCCCTCCTGTCAAGCCAGTGTAACCCTAAGCCCCTCTAGTTGAGTGTGGGTGGGACCTGTGACTTGCTTCCAGCCAATACAATATGGCAAAGGTGATGGAATTCTTCGGGCCTTGAGCAAGCCAGCAGCCGAGTTGTGAACTGCCTGGGAAGGGGGCCATTGGCAGGGAACGGCAGCTGCCTTCCATTGCTGAGAGTAGTCCCCAGCGGACGGCCAGCCAGCAAAACTACAGGAACCTCAGCCTTATAATCACAAGAGAATGAATGCTGCCGACTGCTGGAGGGATCTTGGAAACAGATCTTTCCCTAGTCAAACCTCCAGATGAGAACACAGCTTAGCCATCACCTTGACTGCAGCCTTGTAAGACCCTGAGCAGAAAACCCAAGTAAACTGTACCCAGACTCCTGAGCTGATGAATGTGCATTGTGTTAAGGTGCAGATTTGTGGCAATTCCTCATGCAGCAATAGAAAATTAGTATACTGCGCGTGCCCTGGGCCTCCCCCTCCAGTCTCTTCTGGGATGCTGAGTGCATCATAGATGCTCAATAATTAAACATATCTTGATTGATCCATCAATCATCTTCTAACTTTGTCCTTCAAGTATTGGGTTTGGGGTCTTTGGGATCTCACTAATTTTCTTCACATTTGCTTTAGGTAAGTAGGGGACAAGTCATATCTTGTCTTATCCTTAGAGGGGGAAAAAAATCTTACCAGGAAATAAAATACTCTTCAACAATACTTACTGCTCGGGAAATAAACATCAAGAGATACATTGAGATGTGATGGGAGAGCTTCCTACCAGTGTTGTGCCTGGAAGTTTGTCTAGCTGTGTTCTGGTCATGTTGTATTGTGATTTGGTTAGTTTCCGTCACACCAAAGAATGGGTTGGAATATAAGGAGAGCTTTTCTTTCCACACCGCCACCCCCCACCCAGGATTTGGGGCCTGCTGGGGCTGTCCTGGAGGATTAAGCTCCACGAGGGACAAACAGGATCTCAGGGAACTGACAGATGTCACTTGTGCTGGGAGTTCACGTTAATGCCCCTGGATGTCGCCGGGGCACTGAGAGGCAGGGCCGGCTGCATAATGGGTGGGGACCAGTGGGAAATGAAAGTGCCACCTATGTTCAAAAATAGGAAAAACGTACTCTTAAAGGTACTAATATGTAACGTGCTCACTTCTTCCGCAGTCTCTCTCTAAACCTGTCATGGTGCTTTTAATTTTCTCTTCAGCTGTGTGCTTCCTCAGGTGCAGCGGTACTCCTAGGGGGGTACAGGCCCAAGGAGCCTGGGCCCTTGTCCAGACTGCAACCCTCTGGCTGCCAGGTTCCCCCTTCCACCAGCAGCCAGTCTGACAGACTATGCCAGACCAAAGATGAGGAATTCAGTTTCTCCTTCCAGAAACCTGCCACTTCAACCTTTGTTGAATGGCAACACCCCAGGAACTGCAACGTCCATGCCAGGATGGGCTAGGTACCTGGCTGGGACGTGGGTAAGAAGCTGTCAGGCATGTGGCACTGTTAGCCCTGGGCCAGGACAGCCACCACTGTGCCTTACCGGGAGCCTCCCTGGGGCACACATAACTGGCCCTGGCCCTCCCCACACCCACACTCACTCCCAGGCCCCCACTGCTGGTAGAGGGCAGTAGAAGTTGCTGGGAGACTAGAAGGTAGATGTTGGGGAAGCCCAGGGCCCGAGGGAGTGTCTGAGAATCCATCTCAGAGAGGAGGGGAGGCAGCCGGAAGTGGGACCATGCATGAATCAAGGCTCCAGGTCCCCAACACATGCCCCATTGTCCCATCAGCCTTCACCAGCAAAACACATCAAAGATAAGAAGAATTCTAAGAGAGCAGCCGCAGAGCGTTAAATCCTAAGTGTCGACAGGCCCTTTCTCAGCACAGGGTCCTGCATGACTGCACTGCTCTGAAGCCCAGGAGCCTCCCTGGCCTGTGGGGAGCACAATGTAGGGAAATGGGGGGAGAGGGGGTTGTCCGTTCTGATTCTGCTCCTCTCTTTAGGGACCCTCTGAATCCAATTCCCTCATTTCCCTTCTCTGCACTCCCTCTACCCGTGAATGTTTATATGCCCCGGGGGGAGAGGCTTCATCCAACTCAGGCCTGAGTCTTCTTTTTGGAGTATCAAATGCCTTTCCTCTACTTTACAGGGGTAAGACACCTCTCCCCCTCCCCCCACTCCCTACCCCCCCTCGAAGGAAATGGGTTCTTCATAGTCTAGGTAAAATGGGAGAAAAACCCCAGGGTGAAAAGGCAATATTTATAACAGAAAGCATAAGTTGCTTAAGATATTAACATTTTTTTTCCACCTGCAGGATTCCTAATACTTTACCATGAAAATCAGTGTGTGTGTGTGTGTGTGTGTGTGTGTGTGTGTGTGTCATGCGTGTGCATGAATGCTGATGAGGAGTTTTGCTGAACAGATGGAGGAATGTATGATAAACACACGTATTTAAATGCAGACTCTAATGCCATGTAGGGTATCCTTTATTGATAGTTACTACTTTGGAAGAAGTCCTTGGGTGAACCCAGGGGGCCACATTCTGCCCTCTCTAATTGGCCATAAAAAATGTGTTTCTTTAACAAACACCTAACCTTAACAGAACTGAATCCTGGGTGTCTACCCACTACTTCAAGCAAAAAGGTTTGATACATAATCAAGGAACATGATTTGATTTTCAAAGGACATTAGGGAAGACGGTTCACAGAGTAACATTATTAATATTTCTGATGTTAAGATTTCTGTTTCCTATATTTGGAATAACCAGAAAGAATGGAATCTAAATATTTAAACGTCTCACAGAAAAAATATCTGACAACTGGAAAATGTCTTAAAAGTCTATGAAGTCTGACACTGGATAATCAGAATCATATAACAGAATTCACTTTTACTAAAGCATTTCAAATGATCGAGTCACTGATGCATTTTAACACTATAATGGCATAATACCCTTGCCTCAGATCTTCAGAGAGTCAAAATCTATCACAGAGTAAGCAAGTTCAATTGCATACAATACTTTCATAAACACAGGAATATTACTCCATAAGAAATACTTCCAGGATGAATGATGATTTTTGGAGGAAGTACCATTTTGGTATAAAATGATCTAGTTCCCTGTGGTTATAAATGACTTCAGGCCCAGTTCTCCTTCCCCTCTTCCCCCAGGTTCCCTTTCTGCCTGATGACAAAGGGAGTTCTAAGCATAGAGGAAATGAACCAAGTATGATGAAGTCAATGGGAATCTGACCCTACATAGTTTTTTCTTCTTCCTCCCTACCCCTCATTTTGTCATGTGTAATAACTGAGGGTATGGCAGGAAGAAACCAACAGGAAGGGTACAGATACTTGAGGCGAAGAGAGAACATTTGCTGACAGGAAGTAATCTTTACTTTCAGCTTTCATTCCAGCCCTAAGCTCACCCTCATGAGGCTGAAAGAAGAAGTGAACAGCCATGCTTGACTCTCTCCATGAGAACTGAGTTGCCCAAGGGCGCAATGCGTGACCCTGCGGGTATGGGATGATGAGGCAACGCAAGCGTTATTACCCGGAGAAGCCATCTGACTCCTGTGCACCTTCTAGAAGGCCGTCTAATAGCACAACCTCCTGGGGAATTGATGGAAGAGACTCATTGGCATGGAAAGCACCAGAAAACCCACTGTCTGTGCTCTGTGGCTCTATCAGCCCCTTGTAAACGCAGAATATTGGCAGGTTACAGGGATGCTTTTAGGCTATGGAGGGCTGACTCAGTCACATGGAAGGCAGTACAGCAGAGGTTAAGAGCACAGGGTCTAAAATAGGACACAACCTGGGTTCAAATCCCACCTCTGTCTCAGACAAGTTGTGGGGCACTGAGAAAGTCACTTAACTCCTCTAAGATTAGCTCACTTATTTGTTAAACGAGGCCTGAGAATGCCTTTCTCATGGGGTGTTGAAGGTTTAAAATAGAGCGTATACGTCAAGACCTCACTTGTTGCCTGGCACGTGGTAGGGACTCAATACATAGTGTAATAGCTCAGTTTCATGACCACAAATGACTTTTTAAATAATTAATGATATGTTGTCCACACATTTATTATTATTATTATTATTATTATTATTATTATTATTATTATTATTATTATTGCAAGCCCATGAACCCAGTGGGACGGGGTCCTGGTCTTTTTCAATGTTTTGTAAATTGTCCTTCACATCTCTGGTGATTTATAAATGGCAAAAACAATAAACACGTGTGTGTCACTTTCAAACCAAACGGACACCTTAACGTTTTCATAGCATCAAAGTCATTACACATGAATTGAGGTCTCATGTTATCTCAGTGTGGTCTCACAGATCCTTCCAGCTGTTGTAAGCGCGCTCCTAATTTTTTCTCTTTCATTTTTTCCCACATCATCCCACCCCTAAGAGCAGGACTCAGTAGCTGGAGTCACCACAGAGCCTGATTGATGGCTGCAGGGCCCAGATGGCAGAAGCTCGAAAATGTTCCTGGCAAACACCTCTACAAGCTGGAGTGTGTGTGTGTGTGTGTGTGTGTGTGTGTGTGTGTGTGTGTGTGCGCGCGCGTGCACGCGCTCTTCCCTTTCATTGGCACTTGAGCTAAATGCCCAGCAGTCCCTTCTTGGCTGGGTTCCATTCAAACTACAGTTGGCACCTCTGAAAATGGCTTTGGCTCCAATATTGTATGTGTGTGACTGTCTATCGTGAAGAATTTTCCCACTGCTGATGATTTCTATTTTTATGAATGCTTGAAAATCGTGTCTCACAGAAGAGTTCTGACCTCCTTTTATCTTTCCAGTGGAAATTCTTTCATAAAGAAATGTCATCTCTTTTCTACAATTAGTCTTTGTGAGGGGATATTTATAGCACTGTGAAATTAGGGAATGTAGTACTCCTTTTGACTTTCAGAAAAATTGTTGAGCGTCAAATTGCATGTCAAGGGAAAAATGATCTCATGAAAAAACTAGCAGACATCCTTATTTTTCCACTGCCCCTTCATAGCTCCCCCCCACAAACACAGAGGATGGGCAGTCCTTGCCCTCCAAGAACATAAAACTGGCATCAAAAATAAAATCATGCCTTCTCTTGTTTGATGCAATAGATATGCAGCTGAACGGGGGACATTTTAAATGCACTGGAAGAACTAGCGAGTTCTCTTTCCAAATGGAAACGCATAGTGAATGCTTTCCAAAAGAAATGATGATTATGGCGGTGACTGTCCAGAACCTGATATACATGGCTTATTAATTGGGATTTTCTCATGCTGCCTTTCCTTAAAGCTAGGGTCACCTCTACAAAGGCTCGATGTACTACTCTGTGACTTCAATATCTCCCCGCTTATCCATGAGCACTCTTTGGAGACATTTTCTCTCTCTTAGCTGTCATTTATGTGATTTTTCAGAAATGGTGAAATTTTCATTCTACCTGGAAATTGAAAATACACTAAACCAAAGTAAGAACTAACGTCTCTCTCTGGGGCCATCTAAGGTCAAAAGCATACTTCACACTCTACCAAATGTAAAAGGGAGGAAAGACGAGCTCAAGCGGTGGGAATCCTCAACATGTAAGGAAGAAGTTTCTTTTAAAAATGTAGCTAAGGCCATGAGTAAATGTGACAGGCTTGCTCGCATTTCTTTATTAAGTAGTATGTAGAGACTTAAGCCCTGAGAAAACACAAGATATCAAGACTTTATTGTGAATTTTAAAAACTTTTCTGCAAGAAATAAAAGAAGTCTCTGCTGGAGATCTGGGGGACCCCGTGTCCAGAAGGGCTGAGGTCAGGGCAGGGATGATTCATTCTGTGGGATGAGCACCGGTGAGAATGTTTAGCACTAACCCTGGAATCTGGAAACTGAGTCTCTCTGAGGCATCCTAATTCAAATACGTGAATGCTTATAGTGGCTTTATTTACAATCTCCCCAAACTGCAAACAACCCAAATGTCCTTTGGGGCATCAATGTCCTTCAGTCCATGGTTCAGTGATAGAACAGAATAATACTCATCAATGGAAAGGAATGAACTGATACACCCCACAACATGCATGAATTTCGAATGTATGGTGCCAGTCAAAGGCTGTATACTTTGTTCCATTAATACAGCGTTCTAGAAAAAACAAAACTCCAGGGGCCAAAACAAATCAGTATTTGGTTGTCAGGGGCTGAGGGTAAGGGAAGGGATTGACTGCAAAGGAGTATGGGGAACTTTTCTGGGGTGATGGAACTGTTCTAGGTCTTGATTATCTGTGGTAGTTCTATAATTATATGCATTTGTCAAATCTTGCAGAACCATTCACTAAAAAGGCAAATTTAACTATATGTAAATTATATCTTAATAAAACATATTGAGAACCCACTCCATTAAAAATGAAATGATAAATAAGCTAATGATAAGTTTGAAGTTCTATTTATGAGAGGGCTTTATAGATACTTTCAATATATTAAAAAGGGCGAGAGTGGATTTTTAAAAAATCCCGGTTCAGATTCATAGTACCTGCCCGTTTTTCTAGCAGATATCTCATTCTGACCTCAATGGTGGTAACTACTCTCGGTCTGCCACATATTGCTGGGGATTTAACTCCAAAACATTTACTGTATTCTGAGTACTTGCCGGTGCAAATTCTGCATAAACCTAAGAGTATCTGGCCACAGTCCCAAAGACTCAGAAGGCTTCCAGACCATGGCTGGGATGCCCACAACTCCCCATTGAAGGCTACTAAGCATGGGTACCTTTTTGTGGAGGGGGGTATTGGGGATGTATGGTGAGTCTGATCCCTCAGGTTTGGGAACCACTGGCTTAAACAATTGATACTTATGCTAAGATATGGGAGGCCCAGGTATACGCACAAAATCTTTCTTTTTCTGGGTGAGATCAGGTTAAAATAAAGCAGAAGGGGAGCCCTGAACAGAAAAGGAAGAGGAAAGATAACATAAAGCCTTCAAAATACGTGGAAAGTAGAAGTGTCATCCATTTATTGATGGTGTCTGGCCAGACCATCGTGGAATATAGGGGCATGTGTACGTGTGTGTGTGTGTGTGTGTGTGTGTGTGTGTGTGTGAACAGTCAAGCCATCCCTTGATTGCTGAGGGTCATCTTCTTAAGCCACTGTCCTACCTGTTAGCACAAACTATCTATGACCCTGACTTAACATGAGGGGCTAAGATAATTTCCTGAATTCTCTAAGTGGTGCAGACATCACATTCTGATCGGAACACTCATCTTAAGCCCTTGTCTCAGAAGGGACATATGAACGTATCCCTGTTGTAGAGTAAATCAATTACTCTTTCATCTGGTTTGGTACTTTTTGGCATCCTTCTGCCAAATACAACACATTTAAGCAAGAGAGGTCACAGGGCCCAGTTGATTACTAAAGTTCCTGCAAATTGATTAAACCAGGGACTCCATTTCCTACACGATTCAGCTTCAGAAATCCAACTAGCAATGGTCACAGGGATTCCTCTTTCAAGTCATTTGTCTTTCTAATCTATGCAACTTTTTGTAAACCTCCCAAGACAATACAATAAAAACAAGACTACATAGTGTTCTGAAGATCTTGAAAATGCTTTAATGGGTCCATCAGAATAATTTGTAATTAGCTTGGTAATTTGGGGGCATGCATGCAAAGTGGATGCTGCTAAAGCGATTTTTAATGTACTCGGAAAACAGTTTGCCTTTCCTCTGATCCTCTGAAGTAGGCTGAATAGTTTTCTCTTCAGTCCTATTGACACTATTAATTTGCTTTGCAATCTGCCCCACCCCCCACACCCCCAACACACACCACCATTTTTCCATCACTATTGCAAACAGAAATGAGGAAAGCAAGGCTTGGAGAGCTCTTGTGGAAAGAGCCATTTGCTCCAGCTCAAGCAAACAGCAAGGTCAATCAGCCTGAAATCTGAATTTTTCAGACACATAATAGACCCTTGGCTTATCAAAGCCTCTTATCTGATTGGAAAAAAAAATCAAAGGTAAACTTCAGGGCTTGTGGAATTAAAAGACAAATGAGATGTCATAATTATCAAAGTGGCTAATTTAGAAAATTAAGCTGTTCACATAGGTGACATAATTGCTTGTCACAATCACTCTTTTTCTCATTAGCTTCTTCCATTCAGCACCTACAGGCTGCACAACAGTCTTTGGCCTTGCTCAACAATAGGGCTGTTCTTTTGTGGTTTAGTATCACATTGTTTCTCTCATCGCCTATAAGTAATGCATATTTATTAGCAGGTTTATTTGAAGCATAGTTCTAGAAATCCCAGGCTTTCACAATTCGGTATTTGATCATATTTAAAATTTGTGATCAAACATTCTTTTGAAGTTAATTATCAAGATAGGACTTATAGAATTGACATAGCATTTTAATGTTCCATAGAAAACATTAAGAGTTTTGATATACAGTGACATTAGGGTGAAAAAAAAACACCTCACAGTTTAGATGGGATTTGTCTTGTCTTCCCAAATTCTAAATAGAAGAAAAAGAAATATATTTTTGAGGCATCAGTTTCTTTTCTTTGCCTAATATTTTATTAGGTATTTGATTTCTATAGATCCAGCCCAATGTAAATAAATTCTCTATGAGAGAATTATTTGTAAGACTGATGGTAATACTGCTTATGTGTCAGCAAGTTCAGAAATTATTGGGCTGTCGGAAAAGTCATGACGTATTTTTTCTATGTTTTTCATTGCAAAAATATGTCATGACTTTTCTGACAACCCAATATTAAGGATGATATCTAAGAAAAAAAATGAGCCTTGTTTGCTATGGGCTTCTAAATCATGCTGTGGTAAGTGGGCAAGGTTAAACATTTTGAATTAAAAACATGAGTGTGAGGTTGACTCAGATTCTACTGTCTGGTAAAGTGGTAGAAGAACATGGCTGGGGTGACTTTTACAGAGACTACACTGATGTTGTTGAAGAGATAACTTATCCTGAATGCATACAAGGAAGCTGTCATCTGCACGTTTCTGGAATATTTGTATAACTATTGTGGTTTGATTTTACTAACATTGATTTAGTGAGGTAATTGTGCTATGAGGGTTATTATGATTATATACTAAAAGCCATATGCTCAGAAAGAAAAAGAAAAATCCAATCAAATATCCAAATGTATGAGCTTTCTATAAACCTTGACTTTACTCATAACTGAACCCAAAGTGGTCGTGTATACTCTGAGGACCTTTAAACATAGAATTTAATGGTGAATTTATCCCCCAAAGAAATAGATACAAGTTCAGTTATGTTGATGTGTTTATTCCCTTCGTCCTCACAAGTACAATCGTTGGTAAGAGGAATGGCCCATTGGATGCTCTAACCAGACAAGGCTGAAGACTGAGACAGAAACAGAAGATGCAGCGCTTGTCTAGCCTTTCTTTGTCCACTATACCCTTCAGGATCCAACAATACAGCAGAGCCCTTGAGTTGAGTGTCTTTCGGGCTTTTGAATAAGAAAGTGTGCTAGTTTGTGGCAGAGTAGAATTTACAGACTGAGGGCGCAATCATAGTCCATTGCAGGGAGGCAGGATCAATGAATGTCAACATCTTGGAGATGTCTCAATGGAGAACTGAAAGCTAAGGGAACACCTGCCAAATAAATGAGAATGACACTTGGCTATTTTCAGCAATTTGACCATTTATTTGGACTTTCCATGGAATTCACTGGAATTTTAGTGCAAAGGTTTTCAAATTGTGCTCTGTTGTGCTCTAGGCATTTTGAGTCAGGAAGGCAAAGTAGACAGCGCTCTAATTCTTCACTTCCTCCTGCTTCAGCCAGCACAGCTATGACTTCCTCTGTTTTATACAGTGGACTTCCACTTAAGGTTGCATTGGAAGATAGGTTTCATGGCTAAAAAATACTTGGAAAACTGCTAGGTCAGTGTGTCTGATAGTACACCTGAAGACAGTATGCTTCAGATAATAAAATAATAATGGTATTGCATAAGAAATAACATCACCTATATTTCCACCCAATGGACAAATCTGTTGTCAACTCACAAAGTTATTCTTCCCAACATTCATTCTACAAATATTTATTGAGTTCTCCACTACTCATTAGCCTCCCCTCAGTTCAGCCCGACTTCACCTGAGACATCATCTGGGAACTCGAGTTGCTCATTTTAGCTACTGCTGTTGTTGTGGTTAGACTTTTTCCAAAATCCCAGCCAGAAACCATTATTCCTAGCTTTTGACCTTTCCTGGGATACGTTGTTAGCAAGCCTTGGCCTCATGAGCATGTGTGATGAACTAAAATTATATCTTAACAGAAATGGGGGAAACTAGAGAGGGTCTGTCTCCCGATAAAATTCCAGGTGGCAACAACAAATAAAGGAATTTGGAAGATATCTCAGTATTTTAGCCTTTACATAGTACATACCAGTAAGATTAGGAAGTGTGTGCTGATTCTGTGTTTTATCCTCACATGTCGTTAAACAACTTCCTCAAGTTACACAGATAATAAGTGACAAATTGGATCTAAGCATAAGTCTGTCTGAAACTAAAGTCTATCCAGCCCACTAGTTATGCACCAAGTGTGGTCTGTAGGCCCTTGCCTGTCTGCAGAGGTAAGCCCAGGAATTAGGATCAGCATTTAGACATTTTCAGTCACCTAATAGAGTAATTTTATACCTGTGGAATATAAGAATAAAAAATTGAGGCTTATAAGTTGTATGTCTTTTGCTTTGTTGCTTCATATTTTAGTAATACACTTATATTGTATTTTGTGAAAGTATTAGTCCATGACGCTGGAAAACAAAAGCCGAGACAAAAACTGATCTGCCCTGCAGATCATTTGAGGGGCATTGCACTGAACCAAGCTGTCCCTAAAATTTTAGCTCTCCAAGTAAAATGGAGACAGTACAGGAAAGGAGTGGCACCACTATTATTAGCACACACCTTCTTATCTTCTGATATAAACGATGTTATAAATTCTCAATGGCTTGGCTCAGTTCCTCTATTGAATCATGTTATGTCCAAGCATGAGAATTTTCCCACAGGCTTCTCCCCACCGGAGGGCTGATCAGCACAGTGTTTCAGTCCTTGCCTCAGAGCTCCAAGCTCTTGTTCCAGCCTAATCAACTTTATCTGGGAGCTGGTTTAATTAGTTTCCTCTCAGAATGGGTTGAATTAAAGAGAGGCTTTCTAATGGCCTGTTCAGGGGCACCCCCTGCAGAGAGAGATCAAATTTATTTATGATGCCCTTTGGCTAGGTGTTTGATTTTCTTGACAAAATATCACTTGAGTCTTTAAAGGTTTGTCTTTAGGTGTTCTATAGCTAGCCTGAAGCCATGTTCTCTTAAATGGTGATCAAAGGCACAGACAATACAAGTCATCAATACAAAGTGTGTTCCATTTAAACATATTACTTGGAAAGGACATCCTTTTTAGTTTTTGGTTTTTGGTTTTTTTTTTTAGTTTTTAAAGGGCCCTGTATTGGAGACAGTTACAAACAATTTTACAGTACTGTAATTATGTGCATTTTAGTTTATTTTCTCTCTTGAGACTCAGAAAGGATGGCCCTGACCCAAATTTATTTGCTTACTTAAAGAACAAATTCATTAGGAGTTTAAGTGGTATATATGGTAAGATGTGTTATTAAAACAGAAGTGAAGCTACATCATAATTATATCTCAAAATGAAAAACCATACTTCATGATGCTTTTGTTTATGGGGGTGTAAAGACATGGTTTTTTAGCAACTGGAAATGTCCTGTTTACTGCAAAACTCTTATTTTTAGGAGAAAATTATGAAATTGTCTCTTGGGTCTTCATTTAAGGAGAAGTTTAAAACAATCACAAGAAGTCATTGATTTGAAAGCTGTATTACTAAAATACATTTTGTTGTTATCAGAAGTCAGACTGTTATTATCAGAAGTAAACTTAGAATTTTAAAAGGATCAACTACTCCTGCACATGAAATCTATCCTCAGCTGTTCCTGGCTGATCCGTTTTTGAAATACTTCTTATTAATTAAAGGAAACATTACTCAGGTGCTAATGAAAACAAGATTATAAAAATGGATAATTCACTCAAAATGCACAACATTTTTAGCAGTTGTTTGACAATCCTATTTAAATTTTCCTTTCAAATTGAGGTAATAAGATTATACTTAATGAGTCTATGTAGATAATGCTTTGGTCCATAGCTATTTCTTTTATGAAGTGGAAGCTTACGCATGAATTACCTGGAAATATCTAAACCAGGGTAATTTACTTGTTTAAGCATCTGGCCTGAAGCTGGTGTTGGTGAAACAGATAACATAGCAAGCTCCACAAACTGTGACCAGGTTTTCAACTGAACTCACTCAAGTCCTCATAGATAGAGAAGTTTTTCATTCAAGACTCAATTAATTAAGTAAATGTATATTGACAGAGCAGCTGACTAAGTTCATATATACACACACACACACACACACACACACACACACACACACACACATATATATATATATATATAGTATCTACCTAACACCTCTTGTGAGCCTTCTTAAATTGCTCTTCTCCCCCTGAAACCAAGATGGACCGTAGTCAATATCTCCAGTCTCATTTGCATAGTTCTTTGTTTGGATTCTGTACTTGTGTCATGGGGATAAGTGACTCCTTCAAATGATAATAATGCCTCTTGAAGTATGACAGTTGTGCTGTGCTCTCAGACTTAAGTTCCAAATTCTATGGTACAAGACTTCTCTGTTACCTACCATTGACCCTGTGACAGTGAGTCTTCTACCGTGGTCATCTTTCTATTTGTACTTCTCTCCCCCTCTGTGCCTTTGCTCCCTTTAAGGCTCTGTACTCCATAGCAGAAAGGCCAGCACTCCTCTATGCCTGTTTTTAAACTTCCTGTCCCCTTCTCTGCCCTCATGTTTTGAACCCATTGCTAGCTAACCACCAGGCTATGATAAATTGAGCGACTTATTGCCCAAAATTTGAATTCATTTCTTGAGGTCGCCACTTTTCTCTAAAGCCATCTATTGGCCCAAGATTAGGCCTCATGCATGTGAATGCTGCGGTAGCAGCATGACGACCCCTTCACCCAAAGATGGCCATGTCCCAATTCACAGGACCTATGAATATGTTACCTTATACGGCAAAGGCACTTTGCAGATGTGGTTAGGTTAAGAGCCTTGAGATGGGGAGACCACCCTGGGTTATCTGGGTAGATCCAATGTCATCACAAGAGTCCTTCAGTGGGAGAAGGAGGCAGAAGAGGTCAGAGTGCTGTAATATGAAAAGGACTTGACACCTTTGTTAGCCTTGAAGATGGAGGAAGGGGGCGAGAACCAAGGAATGCTGCTGGCCTCTGGAAGCTGAAAAAACGGGCAAGAGAAGAAATGCCACCCAAACCCTCCAGAAGGAACACAGCCCTGCCAATGTTTGATTTTAGGCCGGTGAGATCTGTGCCAGACTTCGGACGTACAGAACTATAAAATAGTAAATTTGTATATTGCTTTAAGCCACCAAGTTTGTGGTATTGTATTATGGCAGTTACAGAACACTAATACAAGGCCTTAGGCTCTCCACCCTGGGCAGCAGCATGGTTCTAGCCCTGCTGACATCGATGGCTCCCCTAGGCAAGGGGACACCTCAACCCATGGGGACATTTCACTGTATCTACTCCTCCCCTTGGCCTTTTTGTTTCAGGTGGGAAAAAAAATGTTTCCCAGCAAGGCTGTGTCTCCCTGATTAAAAGAGACCCTTGCTAAATAAGCTTTCTCTACTTTTTCCCATTAAAAACTCACCCATTCTCTCCTTTATGACAATGAACAAATGCCTGGGGTTTGATCTGTGAAAGACGTGGCACAGATTTAAATTGCAGTTGGCCTAGCAGAAAATCATGTCAGAACTTTTAAAGCATTTGTTTCCTTCTCACCCTCTTATACGTATGTTATATAAGCGAAATGATTTGCTGGAAATATTAAAACGATCAGTGCATGCATTGGTGTTTTAAAAATGGAATTTAAGGAATTCATTACCAGACCAAAAAATTATTAAGCACAAAGATAGAACATGTTCACATCACCTTAATAATTTTCTGATTTAAGAGAGGAATATAAAGTCTGTAATATTTGTTATATGCTGATATATATATAATATTAATATTTAACAAGTATTACATGTATATATGTAATATTTAGCAAGTATTTATTAAGCACTTACTATAAGTGTGGGAATACAAAGGCATACAATATGGTCTCTGCCACTCACCGATGAGGCTCTGAACCCAGGATTCCCTCCTGAAACCTCGTATACAGCCAAGGTTCTTAATTTTTTCTCTGCCATGGACCCTTTTGACAGTTTGGTGCCACCTATGGGACCTTCTCAGAATGTTTTTAAATGCATAAAGTCAAATACATAGGACTACAAAGCAAATCAATATTAAAAATACATAACTGCAACACAGAAGGTCATGCCTCTTTACTAACACATGTTCCAGCATGATCTAAGGAGATTTTGATCAGTGACATCATAGGTGCTGCAAATACTACTGTGATTTGATGCCTACACTTCCAAGTGAAGAATAGGCTAAATTTCTTTATAGGGAAAATAAAGATGGAAATCTTTTCCCACCCATGTTTAAGGACTCCCAGGACCAGAATTTTTCTTAAAGTACCCCTGAGCTAGCTTAATGTCAAAGAACAGCTTCCAAACAAGTGGATCTTAAAATATTAGTCCTTAATCAGGATACAGTTGCTGTATGTTTTTTCTAATTAATTTTGGTGAGTCACCTCAACTATACCACATTCTTCTTTAGAAGAAAAAAAAAAGAAATCGTTAGAGGAAAGAAATCATATCAGTAAAAGGGACAATCTGCTCTTGTCTGTTTGTTTGTTTGTTTGTTTGTTTGTTTGTTTGTTTATTCATATCCTGCCTTATTCCAGAAAGGATTTAAGATGGCTTGTTTCTGTCTAAATTCCTAGAACTTGGTTAAGTAAATCTTCTGAAAATGTAAATTAAAATGCAGTAACGTTATTTGACAAATGGGACAAAATTATTATCATCTTTTGAATAATTATGTGATTGGGAATGTCTACATCATATTTATCTAATCTGCAATTAAATCATTCATATCTGCAATTAAATAATTTATATCTGCAATACATAAATTTGCCTCATCAATAACAGGAAATGTGGCCAATGGCCAAGTTTGTTGCAAGAACAAAATAGCCTGTGTCAGGAGGACGGGTCACCAATGATGTTCTAATTGAAATGCTGACAAATTACACAAGGGCATAACTCATCCTTTCAGCTTGCAAGTGACACAGAGACTGCCACACTGAACTGGCACTATTTTGTTTACCCTTTTCTACATATTCTATAACACACATTTGCCCTGTGGCAACATTACTGTTCATCACGGAAGCAATGGCTTCCCAGATAGTTTCTAATCTCTACTGGGGCAAGTGTCCACTTTATTGTGTGAACCTCAATTAGCATTTCTACCATAAATGTCCACCTGCAATTTCACATGTATTAAAAAAAATTCCCTAAGCACCTAGCCTGTGCCAAGTACTGTGTTAAGGCATGCATGGCCATAGGACTATTAGTCTACAAACTGGAGGGTCTGCAAGACAAATCTCTTTCTTTATATTATCTAAATAAACTTAAATCTGACCCAGTTCCCTACCTAGAAAAGCAGCATTAGGGCTTCATCTCCATTTCTCTTTAGAGTATACAAAAACCCAGAAGTCTTACATGGTGTTTAGAACATGAGGAGCCTCTGGGCTATCAAGCCACCACCCATATCAAAACCAATGCAGTCCTTGAATTCTGATGGCTCTCTATTGCCTGTTCTGTGGGACACAGGAATCTTTGCATAAGATGGAAGCCCCCATCTTATGGGGGTCGACTTTCCTGAGGTGCACACACAGCCATTTCCTTGAGAACCTGCCTCCTCTTCTGGGATGCTGACACCCACTGGTGCGGGGCCTCTACTGTTTCTGCAACCTATAGACCTCCCCCTTTTTCCCAGTCTGCAGGACATCCGTTCTCTTCTTCTCTCTTTCTGCAACTGTATGGACACCTCTCTCTCTCTCTCTGCCCTCTAAGACAAACAGTATCGTCATTGGTGAGTTTGGGCTTGACGAGAAGTACAGAGATGCTGGTGACCCAAGTAGCTTCAGTTTCCTCCACCCATGACAATAACCTCCCCTTCCTCTTCCCGCAGATGGCTCCCTTTTCCATTTCCAGAAAAAGGAACACAAAACCTGTTTGAAGGGGGAGGAGGTTAAAAATAGCGTCATAACAAACACAAGTCAATCTCTCAATAAATTAGTCTTTCCTCTTAGAAGATGGGACTTTAACCCTTAAGAAGCTAGTGAACTAGGCTTTTAAATCCAGACATTCAGAAGTCTGGTGAGGATGAAAAAAAGAAACGCAATCAAGCTCAGCCCCTTGGTGGTAGCTGTACCTTCAGCATTTTTACTTCTGAATCTCCAGGACTCTAGTTCACTGCTTTGTCCTCTGAAGAAGGGAAGCTCTTGGTTAGAGGGCTCAACTTCAACACCGATGAGTAGGCTCCGGAAGATCATTTCAGCTTCGGGCCTATTGCTGGTGATTGTCAAGGACCGGGAGACTCAGTGATCCGGGGTTTTCGCTTCATCACCAAATTGATGTTCACCAATCCAGAACATGCCTCAGAGGCCATGAGAGCCATGAATGGAGTGTCTGGGCGGTGGCAGGATCTGTGTGGACCACACTGGCAAATCACCCGGGGAACCAGAAGGGGTGGCTTTGGGGCCCATGGGTGTGGTCACAGGTGCCCTAGAAGTGGTAGGGACCAGGGCTATCGGAGTGGCCGGTACGACAGCCAACCTGGAGCATATGGATACAGACATGGAAGGTCCAGAGACTATGGCGGCAGCCTGGGCGGTTATGACTGCTACTCAGGAGCAAGTTACAGAGACACTTATGATAACAGAGATGAAGCATGCACTCTTAATGCAGATACACAAGGAATAAAACTTCTGATCCAGGGTGGTCCTTCCAAATGGCTGTATTTATATACACTTTTGGAGCTGCACTGAGACATCTGTTTTAGTACATCAACTTCTGTTTTTGGATTGAGCTCCCCAAGGAAGCTTCTTAAAAGACCTTTTAGAAAGCTCCATGTGCTTAAAAAATTTATTTTGCTCCAATTTAAAGACAAATTGTGGCACATTTATAGTTTGGTTATTTCTTCCTTTTACCAGTTTTTTAGTTTGGGCTCTCAGAATTGGTTTTGGAAAAAAATGGCCAGGCTAATTTTTTTTTCCAGAAATAATGTGTATCTAGGGGCATTAAAAAACCAATACACAATGTTTGTCATAGTTAGGAAGCAATTTCCAAATGCAACTACAAGAAACTGACATGATTACTTAGAGGTGTTTTTTACTGAAGATTACCACACTGATTACAAAGAAGTTTCTTAAAAATATTTGTGAATGTCACTTTTTTTTTTTAAATACTGGAAGAAAAACTATTCTGTTTTGTCTCATAGCATTTAGGATGTTCTTCATGGAGCTGATTAAAAACATAAAACCTGAAAACAATAACAACAAAAAATTGTTGTTTTATATTTCTATAGGCTACATTAAGGTATTTCTTTCTGTATGGTACCTGGGCTTATTAAAGTCTTAATTAAATTAATGGGTGCCTAATAAATGCTTTTTGAGACTAATGAAAAGTAAATAAATTAAAAATATAGAACTATAATTTTATTACTATAGTTAATAATATTTAACATTTAAACCTGTGTAAATTAGAATGCTTAGATAATTTTTATTTATTTATTTATTTTTTAAAGGTTTTATTGGGGAATTGGGGAAGGGGAACAATGTTGAGGAATTGGGGAAGGAAAACAGCCAAGCTGTTGTTCTTCAATCTTAGTTGTGGAGGGCGCAGCTAGCTCAGCTCCAAGTCCAGTCACCATCTGGCCGCCCGTTGGCAGCTCCTGGCCACTCAGCTCAAGGTGCTGTGTTCAATCTTAGTTGCGGGTGGGCATAGCCCACCATCCCATGCGGGAGTCGAACCAGCGACCTTGTTGTTAGGAACATGTGCTCTCACCAGCTGAGCCATCCTGCCACCTGTTGGCAGCTCAGAGGCAGCTCAGCTCGGGCACAGCTCATTGGCCCATGTGGGAATCGAACTGGAAACCCTGTTGCTCAGAGTTCACGCTCTTAACCAACTGAGCCACTTGGCCAGCCCCTAGATAATTTTTACATATCAAACTTCATTTAAAATTTTTTTTTCAATTTTTAAGTAGGGACATGTAACAAATGTCACTATATTATAATGCCATCAAAAGCAAATAAACTTTATGTTTCAGTTTATACAAACTTCTGAAGACTAAATCTGTCATTTCAGTGACTTTTTGAAATATTGATGAGTGTTTGTACTATCCCAATGATTCACTTGTAGAGGAAACCAGATTGCAGTAATGTTTACAAAGCACTCGCTATATGTTAGTGTACTAAGTGATTTACATAATGATTTTATCTCATCCTTGCCGAAATCCCCACTTTTCAGATGTAGAAATGAGGGTGAGATGGGCCAGACAGTGTGCCCATCATCAGTGGTGAATGGGGTGGCAGAATATGGACATGGGAAGGACTTGGTGAGGCAGTTTTGTTGGCAGGGGTGTTGGGGGTCAGCAGAAGCCAGGAGAGTCTCCCCAAAGCTGCATTTGCAGGCAAGCATTTTGTTTCTAGTGAAGAGTAGTGGCTGACAGGGTGGCGGTGGCTGATAGAGTTTATAGTGCTGTCGCCAACACCCCTGGTCAAAGTGTCCACTGGTACCATCATGATTCACAGTCAGAATTTAAGTCTAAGAGAGTCCGATTCCGGAACCCACGGACTTAACCCCTGAGCTGTGCTGAGAGTCATGGCCTGTCGGAGATCACATTCCAGTCCTTTTCACAGCCTCAGCTCCATACGCAGGGATGGTGATAATCCCCTCCACTGCTTCAGGCACTGTGCTGAGCTGTGGACACAAAAAGAGAGATGCTGGCCTGTGAGACATACCTACAGTGAAGCCCTCTGGGGACTCCCAACTCCCTGGTTGGTGTTCAGCAAAGTCTCACCTTATCCTGAATTCTGGGTCATGTTAAAAGGTATTATAACATAAGCCATTAAAAGTGATTTCTTTTTCCTTGTTGAAGCAACGTTGTATGGTGGTTAATAGAAACTCTGGAGCTAGATTGCCTGGGTTCAAATTCTAGTTCATTTCTGGTTAAGTATGTGACCATGGGCAATGAAACTCAACCTCCTGGTGCCTAAATGTCCTCATTTATAAATTAATATTTTATTAATATTATTGTAGTACTACCTATGTTGTAGAGCTTTACACAGATTAATTATGTTTTATATATCTGATATACATACTTATAGTTATTGATAGTATATCTGATAACTTAGGTTTACCTAAGACAGATGGCTTTAGAGTCCAACAGAAGTAATATGCATCTCAGAGTTTTGATCATTTGCCAATCAGTACATTTCAAATGTTAAGTTGAGCATCATGAGACCTTGTGCTCTCAGTGTAGCAGCACCAAGAGGCAATACCTGCTTTTATTCCTTTGAGTAATAATAATAAGTCATTGTTTTTAGAAGTTATATCAACAATCAAATAAACCTAAGTGACTTGAACAGTTACATATCTAAACTCATTTTTACAAGTCGAAAATGACATCCTCCTCACTGACATATGTTGAAAATGTTGGCACAAACATAGGAGGCCACCTGAGCCAAACCACAGACCAAAAGGGGGTATCTCCTGGGGAAAAACAGATGCACCTTAGCTGTCTGCAAGTCTAGTCCAGTGTGAACAACAGTTTGCCAACAGTCACCACAAACCAAAAGTGAAACTAGAACTGCAGCTAAGGCAGTGCAATAATTGTTAAATTCACTCATTCATTCATTCATTCATTCATTCTGTGCTCAGTACCTGTAGCTAATTTCCACAGCCATCTTTGGTTGGGGTACAGCATCCAAAACAAAAGTGCAGATCAACTTTCTAACTACCTTGCCAACTACATCCTATTTTAAACCCATTTTAAAATGGGTGTTGGAATATGACAATAAAGACAAGCTTATAGTTGTTGCTATATTTGTGTATATTTAGACATTTTACATTTTAGAGCTAATTCCTGAGAGAATGGAGCACATTTTTTTTTTAAAGATTTTTTATTGGGGAATTAGGGGGATGGGAACAGTGCTGGGGAATTGGGGGAAGGGGAACAGACAAGTTGCTGTCGTTTTGTTCTTCAGTCCAGTTGTGGAGGACTTGCTTCACTGGCCCAAGTTGGCACCATCATTGCGCTCTTCCCGGATGAGGCAGATCAGTCGCCGGCTTCTGGACGGCCGCTCACTGCGGCTGCTGGCCGCTCACGCTGGCTGCTGGCTACATACGGTAGCCCATGGCAACCCACTGCCACAGGGGCTGCAGCCTACGCCATCGCCGGCGACTCATGGCAGCCCAGCTCCAGGTTGAGCTGTTGTTCAGCATCTTAGCTGTAGAGGGCAGTGTCACTGGCCCTCATATGTGGGATCCGAACCGGGGCCCTCTGGCGTCCCAAGCCAGCTCTTAACCATCGCGCCACTCGGCCGGCCCCTGGAGCACATTTTTAAAAGTAGTAATTCAGGAAGCTTGTTGGGAAACATCTTATCTATTCTGATTCACAGTAGGATAGGGGCAAGTCAGAATTGGGAAAGGGGCTTACAACTTATGCAGGAACCTTGGTGTCAAAGCCATTGGGGAGGACTTGTAGTCAGACTATGAATGAAAAACCATGCCCAGGGTAGAGCATTGGAGGTCAACACAAATGTGTTGTCAGTTATGAGTATCAGATAAGGGCAGGTCAGTGATAAGGAGGCATGAAGTAAGGCAAGAATAGGAAAGAGGCTACAAAACGTTTTCTAAAAAAGGTCAGAGTTGAACTGTGCTCAGGAAGAGAGAGCAGGGAGAGAAAAATCACCTCTTATGAGTTTTGATCAAAGAAGTATCATATGATTTCCAATACTCAAAAACAGCCAACATGAGGTCTGGTTCTAAAGAAGGAATGCCCAGGAAACAAAGATTAACCCTGAACACCAAGCCTCCTGTATGTTATAATGACGTGCCAATGGAAAGGACCAGGGTGAATGGGTCCATCTGGTTTCAAGTGGGTGGCATTCTAAGAATGTCGTGAAGGAGGTATTGCCCCAGAATCTAGGACACAGTCAAGAGAGCTAAGAAATAAAGAGGCATTTCATGTGTTTGGTTCATTGGTTAGTTGGTTGGTTGGTTGGCATGGAGGG
Organism: Hipposideros armiger; assembly: GCF_001890085.2. Taxonomy (NCBI): domain Eukaryota; kingdom Metazoa; phylum Chordata; class Mammalia; order Chiroptera; family Hipposideridae; genus Hipposideros; species Hipposideros armiger. The sequence continues at coordinate 3,074,783 of NW_017731521.1, read as the reverse complement.
CAGTGGTATAAACGTCAGCCTACGCATGTTTGAGAGCTTCTTAGGGTGTTTCTCTTTTTCCCCAAAACTGTTTAGGCAATTGTAGATCATGAGAATTGAGACCAGCACAACTCCTGGTCCCTGAATTAAATAATGCTGGGGCCAGGCATAAAAATCTTATTAATAGCTGCTTGCTCCAGGAAATACTTACTCTTAAAAGATAAGATTGTGATCTAACTAAGGCAACTTGCTAATCAAACTTGCTTTAAGACCCTTTCTTAGCTCTGGCTGTCAATCTAAAACTATTGTACCATAATCTATTCCCAACCCCATTAGGCCCCACTTAGCAAATCCCACCTGGAAACCACTCAACTCAGGCCCTAAAATCCTATATATAAGTTTCCCTTCCTTAGCTTTGCTTGATTTAAAAAATATCTGGCTAGTTGTGCTTTTCTGGTGTTGAAGTGTTGGTCTGGGTTAGAGGGTCAGAAACAAGACAGAACCATGGGGTGGACAGTCCTGTCATACAATTTAAACCCTCAGTGGAACCCAATGAGCTTCCTACTATTCGAACTGTGAATCAGGTTCCATTTGGGGCTAAGGGCCTCTCCTGACCTTCGAATATACCTCTCTAGCAATTCAGCTGGTTTGGCTCAATCCTTTCTTAGACTCATCAAGAGTCATTTTTCTGTGTGTTCCTCATTATTTTGTGTAAATTCCATTGATTCATCAAGGGGCACCATATGCCTTAGACAGGACATCCTCATGGGATTATTTTCCTCTTCAGAGGCTGAAAAGAAAAGTTAACTTCCCAAGTTAAAAATGAAAAATGGTTCAGGCAGGGAAGTAATATTGGGAAGTAATAATTTCAGAGTAATATTGGGAAGCCAAGCAGAGGACAGCAGGAGGGCAAGCCTCAGGCATTAAAGCAGGTGGCCCAGTCAGCAGGTAAACAGCGTGAGTTGCCATGCTAATTGATAGGAATTACACCTGTTGTTCCCATAGTTTTAGGAATAGTTGATCTTAAACATGTGGGAACCTGCATTCATATTAGGATAATTCAATGAGAAACCTGGAATTGAAACTTTGGCCAAGGGATAACCATACTTTGCTGCCTTCTGGAGCTCTTTCTCCGAAGAGCTATATGCATGTTCAAGGCACAAACCTGAAGACATAAGTGCTCCGTTGTTCATAAAGAAAAGACTTACTTACTGTTTTCAAAACAAGTGCATCAGAGTGCTGGTAATGAGAGACTTTTATTAAAAATAAAAAGTTAGCTATATAGCCAGTAATTTATACGAGTATATTTCCTGAGGCAAAAGATAATGTCTGTTCTGTTACACACAAAAAAAATTAATTTCCATGGCTGAAAGCATTTTTTTTTAAAGAAAGGGTTTATTAGGCCATTGCTAACAAAAAAGAAGTACCTTCGTGGGCATGGAGTCTAGACCACCAGTGGCATGGCTAGGTGAGGAAGACAACATGGCTGTCATCTCAGAGTTTGCACGTGGTTTTATCCATCAAGTAGAGGGAAGGGGGAAGAAAGATGTAAGCCTTCTGAAAGAACTTACTTTAGCCATAGGCAAAGTGGGGGGAGAAAGTGAAAAAAGGCCAGGGGCAGGGTCCACAGAAAGAAATTCCAGTCTGTGGATTAGCTGTGGGCAGCAGATGGGAAATCCCATGTGTAAACAGGAAGCAGAGACTCCTGGACTTCGATGGTACCCGGATAAAATAATCTGCAGAAATAGCCACTTGGAAATTAATCTGAAGTCCCAACAGACATAGATGGAACGTGAGCAGTCTTTTGTTAGTTGGCCCACACCCACTAACAGAGTAACAGTTCCGTCTCTTTTTCTCATTCTCCCACTCTCCCACCATACAATTTAATTTAGAACACCTCAGAATGTTCTCCTTGTCAGTTCTAATGCCTAGCATAAGACATGGCCCATAGTAGGTATTCAATAAATTCCTGTTGAATAATACAGTTAATTTTTGCAACTTGGTCTCCTTTGAGTGGACTGATAAAACTCTAAGGGGAAAAAATTACTGTAAAAGAATTGCCTGTGACTCAGTGGAAGTAATCTGTCAGGCACTGATTGCCTGTAATGTTTGATCAGGCTGGTTATGATATAACATTAAAAGAAATATTTCAGTTAAGGAGTATTGAAAACCTAGACATATGGACTAGTTATGTCTAGCATGCTAGCATGACATGGGGGTGGGTGTGTGAAGGGTTTATGGAACGGTCAGTTAATCAGAGTCAGACTTCACTTGTCATTCAACTTTAGGCAAGAGTTCTGTGACAGGACGGCCATGGTTACAGATGAGATTGTGAATGGAAGACAAGCAAAAAGACAGAGAACACCAGTTGTCTAGAAGCCACTGAACAAGCAGATTCTCCTGTGTTGGGTTTAGCATGGTGAGGGGACGCAAGGGCCATGTTTTATACAGATACATGGGAATACTTGAATGGTAAATTCAATGAGTTGAATATGACATATACCCATAATCATGACCACAGATATTCTTTTAAGGCTTTAACTATGTGAAATAACAGTGTTAGATTTAATTACAAAGAGTCCTTACTCTTTAGAATGAAAAAATTTGGGACAGAGAAATCAAAAACAGACAGACAAAAGTGTAAACATTAATACAAACATAAAAAGAGAGCAAATGTTAAGAATTATAGGTGCTTAACGCTGGTAAATGTCCTACAGATCACCTAGAATTGAGTCTCCTTGTTAGGGAATTACCAGCAAGAAAACACAGAGAGCTGACTTGTCCCCAGGCATCCTGCTTGGTGAGGTGCACTGTGAATAGCTGAGCCAAAAGTCCACAGACTACAGGACACTGGAAGAAGGAGCCAGAGGTACTTGGAAGGAAAATAGCTGTGTTGAGGTCAGTAGGATTTTAAATGTGGGAAAATTCAACTTTTTGGAATAACCCCTTATCCTCCTGCTTGTTTAAAATGTAAGTGCTTTTCTTATTGCTTAGTGTTGATTCTGGTGGACCTAACAATGATAAACTCCTAAAAATTGGAGGTTGTCTATTTGGCCTTCTTTGTCCCCCACCGAGGAGCGCATCATCCCCATCCAAAGCCCGTGTTTTGACAACAAAGGTACCCAATGAAGAATCTAAAATGAGTATGGTTCCAGATCTGTGGGAACATTTTGGTTGATGTTTTTTTACTTTATGGCATTTCTCTTGGTGAATTATGAAGAGATATTAACCTCTCTTGAGCCCACAAGATACACAATGTTCAGCACCCGAGCTCCGCTTTACAAACCATTTCCCATGAGCCTGAGCAGCTCTAACACATCAACAAGCAGCACAAGCACATTTGCTTTATTTTAAGGTAGAATATTTATTTTGGATAATGGATTATTAAGTAGATATGTATCATTTATCTCTGCAAGTCGTTTTATTGAGAATGATTTATAGCACATCAACAGCCATTGCAAATGCATTTGCTCTCTTTTGAGGGCCGCTCATTTTATTATGAATGGCTTACTGAGCAGAGAGAAGCCAATTGCAGAGACCCTGCTTTCTCAGGCTGCGATATTTTACAAGGGTTGCCTTATAAATATTTTGTAAATTACTTGTAAATCTTTTCTTGGCAAAATGTTCTGAGGCCCAATTAATGTTCCAATTCCATGGGGCCATTTTGGGAAATAGGGTACCCATGAAAGTGACTGAAATCTGGCGTCCTTTACATTAAATAGTAGCAGTGTATTCTGACACAATTACACTCAGAAGACTTGGATTCCTCATCTGAAATGCCAGTATACATTAGACTGTTTATTTATTAGAATTTGGATGACATTAGGGAAGTTTCATGGCCGAGAATGTGAAGAAAAGAACACCTCTAGCTAACCTCTAACTTTTCTGTTATTGCTGCCCTGAAGAAGTCGTATTGTTTGCCATTCGAGTACATGATGGTTCACTGTGTTTGAAAATTACAGAACTGGGTGTGAAACGCAACCTCGATGATAATCATTTGGATTAGTTTAAAAAAAAACTTGACTATTAAGAGTATCTACTGTACATCTAGACGAAAAATACAGATACTTGGCTACAGCATAATGTCAGATTTTTAATTTCAGAAAGGGTGAACACGGCCAGGTTTTGAAGGTCTGCATGAAGGATACTGACATAATTTTCAAAGTCATGGGCAATACTGCAGCACCTCCCCTCCGCATAAAACCCAGGGGGTTGACACCGGTACATCCATTCCTAATCTGTCCCCTGCATAACAACGTTGCCATGGAGCCGTCCTGAATATTTGCTACTGCACGGGCAGAAGTGGGCTTTGCAAATGAGGTGGGGGTGATGCATTTTATTACTGATACGGTTTCACCTGTATTTAGTTCCACTGACATGGCAAACCCCAGGGCCAATTGTCCTTATTATAGCCCCCTTGTATTTCTCCCCAGAGCACTTGCACAGGGGGAAGATGTGAGCATGGAGCGTACTTAACTGCCAAGCTGAATGGCTCTGTAATGTAGCTTCAGTGTGGCATAAATTAAGCTGTCATTTTTTTGGCAGCAAGTGCAGAGAGGCGATTTTCCTGTACTGTAACATTTGAAACAACAATTTTCTGGCTCCCATACTGACTGACAGTTCTGCGTGATACATTCTCAACGTGTGTGCTTCAGGGCTGCAGCTGGAACCTGCCTTCGGGGCAAGGTATTGTCTTTATTAGCAAATCCTGGCTGCGGGTGCCCTCACACAGACATTTCCTGACTCCATCTGCTGCCACTCAGCCCAAGGAGGCTGCCACCAGGCCAGCAGAAATGGCACTGGAGATCTATCTGCCTGAGCAAGGGGCTTAAGCATGTTTCTCATTTGCAAAGTGGTCTTTTATCATGAAAATCAGATTGTGTGTTTTTGTGTGCTGGCTCTAACAGTGCAAAGCCTTTTCTGAATAGGGAGATTTTCTGGAGCTGGGCGAGATTTGGTGGGCAGGAAACACTGCTGGATGCTCTGAGGGGCTCCCAGGTGTGGACTGGGAGTGCTACTACCACTCCATTTCCCATACTGCCGGTTAGCTACAGGGCAAAAGCAGAATGTTGATAAAGGTAATGAGGGGTGTCAGCAGGAGGGTCTCTGGAGGGACCACAGCAAACTGCTCTTTCTTTAAATGTCCTCTATCCCACCTTCCACCTCACCCCCCACAGGTAACTATAAAGCAATATGGGCACTGCTACTGCCAACTCTAGTGAATACACATAAAGGGCAGAAAAGGTTACCTTGAAAATGGTCAAAATAAAACTGCAATCACATCAGTCAGGATGCAGCAGGGAGAAATAAGTTATGTTAACCCTGAACTTGCAGCCAGAGTTGTTTGGGGTACTAGAAGGATGAGGTTGCTCTCCAAATTGGACCAAAGGCTTTCAGCAGTTTAGTTAGCCAAGATTGTGCCTCAGCCTACCACTCAGAGTGGGTCGTGATCATATTTTGAGATCTTCAAGGAAGAAGCCATGACTTCTCTGAGTTTGCATTATTAAGCTCTTTGCTAAGTGAGTAACTTGTTCACAGTCAGCAGGTCCTTTCTTGTATAGAACTGAAGGCTTTTTCTGTTTGGTGCTGTCATCAGGGAAAATAAAGAACATGTCATAAGCATTCCTCATAAAATAACATTTAGAGGCTGGCTGTCCTTAGGTTCAAATATGTTTGTTTCTATCATTTATCACATTAGCTTTGTGAAGTACTCATTTATTAGTCTAAACAGTAGACATACAATGTTTGCAATGGATCAGGTACTCTCCTAGGGACCTGAAGATCAATTACAGATTAAAATTCAAGCCCTCAATTTGTGTCCCAAGGCATGTCTTCCTTGCCAGCCATTTCCCATGCCCCCTAGGATCACGTCCTTGATGTTGGTCATACGTACCTCCTCGCTTGCTAAAGCCAACCTCATTTTCTCTTACTTTCATGTCATGGTTCAGGTGGCTTTATTTATGGTAAATGACCACCCTACCCCCTTCTCTTCCTGATTAACTCCCAACTCAGATGGAAACCTTCCCTGACCAAATTGTGCAGCCTCACGGGTATTGGGCATTTCTGCTCTCTGTTACGTGAGGATCTCATTTTTAAATTGTCTTTTATCTGTCTATCTTTAAAGGTATGCTTTAGATCTTTTATGATAGGACTGCACTTTACTCTGTAATTCTTCCACCATGCCTGGTATTTAATAAACATTTCAGTAAACGAGTAGTTATTGTTCTCAAGATACATCCACAAATCATAAATCCCCAATAACAGAAAACAAAACAAACAAAAAAAAAACCTGTGATAATAGCTCATTTTATCTTGGGGAGAAAAAGAATTACTATATAGGTAATTCATGTTATATTTCTTTTACGATATCTTATCAATGTTCTTTTTTTTTTTTACCATTGCATCACGTTTCTACAATGGTAACCCATGTTCAGCCCATGATCAACTAGCTTCTAAAGGTCTTCCTGCTGTGCATAATATTCTGCCATTCTCTAGAGCTTTTCTGCAATTTGCTGAGCTATGATCATCCATATTGAATTTTCATTCTGCTTATTCTAGGCCACATTACAAGCTTGTCAAAACCATTTTAAGTTCTCTGGCTAGATTTGAAGATTCTGTGTTTTCTCTGTTCATGACAGAATAAGCCAAGAAAAAAGAAGATCCAAAAACAAAATGGGTAAAATACTCCTCAAGTTTTGAAGTCAGCCTGTGGCAGCACTGTGTTCTGAGAAGTGGTGGAAGAGGAGAAAACAGACCCAGATTCTGATCTCAGGTTAAGCGTTTACTAGCTGTGTGACTTTGAGTGAGTCACATAACCACTTAATACTTACTCTACATACATTTTTGTGTGAGTGTGCAATTGTTAGTGCTGTGGTGATGCATATCAAAAAAGATCTGAATGTTAGGGAAGACTAAGAAGATATTTTTGTTTGAATTTTCAACAACCATACTGATTTGCAACCAATAGGAAAATCATTTCTGCTAATTCTTCACCCTTTTTCTTTACATCCTTCTTCTCATCATCTCCATAAAATTTATTAATTACAGACCAACTCTGTGAAAATCATTAAACTAAGCTCTGTAATAACCTATTAACTAAACAATGAAATAGTGGGGAAAGCCTCGCATTATATCTTGCCTTTTAAAGCTTACAAAATGCTCATATAAGAAAACACAAACTGAATATTAGAGTCTGTATATGGGCATTTCCCAAAATAGCTGCTATCAGAGGTGCGGGTAACAGCTTCAGGCAATGTTATTTCAGCCTAGACCTTGAAGTTTTGATAGGATTCTAATCAGTGGATTGGAAGAAAACGGATATTTCCACAGGGGAGGAGATAGCATGTGCAGAAGTTCAAAGGTAGAATTTGTGTACTCGTATTCATAGCAGCATAATTCACAACAGCCAAAAATGTGGAAATAACCCAAGTATCCATTGACTGATGGATAAACAAACAAAATGTGGTACATACATACAGTAGAATATTATTCAGCTTGAAAAAGGAAAATTTTGGCACATGCTTCAATATGGTGAACCTTGAAAACATCACGCCAAGTGAAATAAGCCAGACACAAAAGGAAAAATACTATATGATTCCACTTATATGAGGACCTAGAGTAGTTACATTGATAGAGACAGAAAGTAGAATGGTGGTTGCCAGTGGGCTGGGGAGAGGGGGCCATGGGGAGATGTTCAATGGGTATGAAATTTCAGTTTCGCAAGATGAAAAGGGTTCTAGAGATGGATGATGGTAATGGTTGCACAACAATGTGAATGTACTTAATGCCACTGAATCGTACAGTTAAAAATGGTTAAGATGGTCAAGTTTATATTATATGTATTTCATCACAACTTTTTAAAACTCCAGAGTTAGAAAAGTATAGAGACAAATGAATAATAGATGGATTTGGTTGAAGCATACATTTATATAATAGATAATAAGTTAAAGGCAAAACCAGAAAGGAAGGTTCAGCCTGGATCACAGAAAGTCTTCAGTGAACACTGAGGATTTGTTGATAATCACTGAAGGCTTTTGATGAGGGGAAGGATGTTGTCGGGACTGTGCTTCCGGAAGCTTGGCCTGGCAGTGGTCTGCAAGTTGGCCTGACAAGCCTGAAGGTGAAAGGCAGAAACCCAATATGACGACATGTCATTGTTTTAGGAGTGAAATTACAAACCCAAAAGGAGGGTGGTGGAAGAGGTCATGAAGTGAATGGGCAGATATAAGGGACGTGGTGAAGAACTGAGAGGACCTGGTGACTAACTGACTGGGGGTGGGGAATGGATTAAGGGAGAATTAGAGGTAGTTCAAAGACTGTTCCAGAGACTTGAAAACTAACAGCATTCCACCTAAAATGGCAACTTTAACAGCTAGTTTGTTAGAGAAGGTGATGAATTCTGTTGTGATGTTGAATTTGAGAAGATGGTATATTATATAAAGAAAAATACCCATCAGGAAGTTGGTGCTCAACAAAAGATCAGGACTTGAGACAAAGATCCAAGAGTCATCTCCTACGGAGTGGAAAATGAGCCATAGACAAAAGAGGAGAGGGAAGGGAACAGTATCATTGAATGCCAGGCACCCTGTGAGAAACTCCTAGACAACAGCACAACCCTGTGCATTAGATGATAATGTTCTCACTTATAGAGGTGGAAACTGAGGCACAGAAAGGCTAATTAGGTTGCCTAATTTCACAGGCCAATAATAAGTGGCAAAAAGAGAGCTCGCACAACGACCTTCCTCCAGAGCCTGTTCCCCTCACACGATTCCACGCCACCTGCCTTGGGAGACATGACTCTTAGTTCTGGCTATGCAGTAATTTCCCGCGTGACCTTCAGGAAATCTTCCCACTCTGACTCAGTTTATTTACCAGTAAATACTCTTATACTACAGATTATTAAAGGCTACTATTAAGTTCTTTCCCGACTCCAAAGTTCAACATCTCTAAATCTTGACAGGAGACACAGGGATGAATGAAATCTCTGAGGAAATATCAAGAAAGAGTAACAGAGGGTAAGGATAGAGTATAAATTATAAGGTATAGGTAAGGAAACTCTACAAGGAGAGAGGAAGTGAAGAGAGAGCGGAGAAAGCAGAGAGAGAGGTAGTGATCAGGGAAGTGGGAGAAGGTCAAGGTAGTGTGGCTTCCTCAGGGTCATGAAAGTAGCACTTTGGTAAGATGCAGACCAGAGGGTGTCGTGTTGACTGGGCCAAGAAAAATGAAGACATACTAGACCGTGGATGGGGCCAGATTGTAAGACTTTAGGAAGAGAGTGACAGGCGAGAAAACAGACATGGAAATAGAATTACTTGCTTGAACAGTTTGACTGAATCATATTTCACCTACTTTTATGATTAGGTTATTGGAAAGCTTTCGAAAGTGTCTTCAGAGTTAAGATATTAGAAAAGATTTCAACTGGGGATTGAAACCTGGACTTCAGCTCTGTTTTTGTAAGTAGCTATATGTACATTGGTCAACAAATTTATCCCTACTGGGTTCCCATTCCTCCATCTGAAGGGCTCCCAACTTCTTAACATGAAAGTTGTACCCTATGTTCAAAGATGTGGTTTACCATTCTGAATGAATTAAACAATAATTACTTTGTTTTTCTTAGAAAACAAAGTCACATACCACTAATCTGCACATCTGACAATAATACCAGCAGATTGAAAATGTGGGCTGGGCCCAGTATCTCTGTAAGCACATTTCATATATTAACTTATTTGATCCTCCCACAATCCAGCCAGATAGGTTTTATTGTCAGTCAGATGATGGGACTGAGGCAGAGAGGAGTTCTGAGACTTACTTGAGGGCATATAGTTAGAATGTAGTAAAAATGGACAGTCTGAGGCCAGAATCCCAGTGAGTCATCAACCAGATACAGAGTCATTCAGCATTTTCATTTACTTGCTGTCTTGTTGTGAATAAATTAAATACCCGAACACCCACTGTCACTTAACCTTTTTGAAACCAACTTGAGTAGCTTTCATTTTTACCTTCGAAAATACCTAAGGAGCCATGTGCTTTATATAGGCAATTCTTGAAACCCTTGCTCCTCAAAGTATGGTCTACAGACCAGCAATATCAACATGACCTGGGAGCTTGTTAGAAATACAGGTGCTCGGGCCCCACCCCAGACCCATTGAATCAGAATCTGCATTTTAACAAGATTCATGTGCCCATGAAGCTTGAGTAGCATGCATCTATCTAAATGTCCTCTCTAACCAATTCTGGCCCTGGTGCTCTACGACTCTGTCAGTTGTCTCTCCTGCTCTCTCAACCCACTGACTTCTCCAGCAGAGTTTTTTTCTGCAGAACTCATCCAGGATTATTTATTTGCCACCCAATCTTTTGCTCCCTTATCAACTGAGGGAGTTATTTCCATTAAATAAATGTGACCTCTATTGATTTTTGCAGCCCTCTAGTTCTGAACTTGACTAAATGTTGTCTTTTTCACCCATCATGTGACACACAGATCTCTACTGGCAAAAGGCTATCCTATTTGTCTTGAGGTCCTGATAGACATGTATGGTGATCACTTCTCTATCACTTACCTTTGATATATTTTGACACTTTCCTCTATCTATGTTGCTTGCTAACAGAATTACTGCAAATTCCCTTCTAATGGGTGCTCTGCAAATTTCTACCAGCAGCTTTTATTGTATTCAAATGGCTCCTGCCAATCAGACACCTCACCTGCTCAAACACTCACTCAAATCAGCCTCTTCTAAAGGTATCGACTCACATTTGGGACCAAAGGAAGATAGAGTTAAGACTCGATGCGGCTGAGAGATGCCGTCTCGTTGCTCTTCTGTTGGAAGGTAAGGCCTCGTATCATGGAACTATGAATCAAGAAGCAGCACTCAGTGGAATCTGTGAGCCATTCTTCCTTCCCACTTGTTTTTAAAGCGAATTCAAGTGGTGTGGCCATTTGGTGACTATCCACGTTACTCACAGGTTTCAAGGCTTCATAAGGGTGATTTATGAACTAGCTCGGAGCATTTATTTTATTCACATTGAGTAGCGTCATTATAATTAAGTGCCTGTCACGATTTCCATTACACACCCCTGTTTTAAGGGACCTAACACACAGCCATAAAATTTACTTTTGACTGAAACTTGGCATGCCTGAATCCAACGCCTAATCACACTTTTCATTAAAAGCATAACATTATATTATGCTTCCCAAATACTAGTTTACGCGTAATACTTTTATGTTCAGAAGAACAAAGATGCTACTTCTCCACCTCATAATGGTCATAAATTGTTTTTTAAATTAAAAATATACATATGATAATCTGGAACAAAAGTATGCTATAGGGCGTTAGAAATTTCATAATGTGATTGATTTATAAACCTGATGCTATATTTTCAAGAATTTAGCAGTTGTGATTATATTAAACGTTATAAATTATGTAGTCATGTAATTGTATACAAATAACCTAAAAAATTGTATAACGCATTTGAGGCAATTATGTCCAGTGATCTACCATACATATGTTTTTTTTCTCAGTTTGGCTTTGGGGTGGGTGGGGATGGGAATTGGTGGGATGGGGTGGGGGAAGAGAGAGAGAGAGAGAGAGCACATGAATGTGCCACTTTTGTGGCTAAATTCCCAGATGGGTAAATATATCATAACACAACCTGAATTGTGAAGAAAAGCCACTAAGATCCCCATATGTTCCAATCCCTGGAACCTGGGAATATATTACCTTATGTGACTAAAGGGACTTTGCAGATGTGATTAAGTTAATGATCTTGAGATGGGGAGATTATCCTGGATTATCTGATGGACCCAGTGTCATCACAAAGGTCTTTATAAGAGAGAGACAGGAAGGCCAGAATCAGAAAAGGAAAGGAGACTCAGCAGAGGTCCAAGTGATGTGGGGTCATGAGTGCAGGGATGTGGGGGGCTCCTAGAAACTGGAAAAGCCAAGCAAATGGATTCTCCTTCAGAGCCCCCAGAAGGAAGGCCACCCTGCTGACTCCTTGATTTTAAGGCTTCTGACCTCCAGAATTATAAGGGAATAAATTTCCATTGCTTTGCATCCCTAAGTTTGTGGTAATTTGTTACAGCAGCAATAGGAAACTAATATAAATACTTTAGGAAATTAAAAACACATGGAGGAAGAGCACAGATCAAGGCCAGTATTTTAAAACTTTTAAGAGCTGTTAGTGTCTTTCAGAAACATTAAAGGAAATGCTTTGGGAAAGCTATTTATTAAAAAGTTTTGGACTATTTTTATTTCTCAGTGATCAGCGTTTCACATGTTTGTTATCATTACTGGTAAACCTAATTTAATTGCCCTGGTTCAGGAATCGGGTAACACAGTTCTATGAAATACCTGAGAGCTTCCTCCCAAAGTTAGGGATGCTGGTTTGGACCTCATGCTGCTGAGCTGTTCAAGTTGACTTACTGCTAAGTGCAGACTCCTTCGTTGGTTGGCAGGATATGGAAAGCATTTTTTAAAGCAATCAGTACGAAGTTTGGGATTTGCACTCATGTGAAACTGTGGTGTTTAGCTGTCACCCATCCTTAAGTAAGCTGCTTTTGGTAATGCATGTATGGCGAATCACATTTTATCCAACTCTACCTTCCTAACAGGTGTATGTTGGACCTATTGTAGAAGCCCAATCCCTGTAACTGACTCTTTCATCTAAGATAAAATTGCCCATTCTCTGCTCACCTGTGTTAGAAGAAGAGCAACAGGACCGGATGTGCCAGCTCCTGACAGAACACTAGTGCACAGTCTGTCCTGGGTAAAAAATCTTGCACATTCACTTCCTTTATAATGTCAACAAATAATGGACTAGGTGTTCAGCTACAGAGATGACCAGGTTATAAAATTGATATGCCTCTAAATTACCGTAACTTTTCTTAGCCAACACCCCCCCCCAAAGGTTTCCACAACTTTGCATATTGCACTGGCAATAATACCATGTAGGTTGCAGTAAATGATCTCCCTACACAGCCTGAACGCTGGTACCCCCAGCTGTAGAAGAAAGACATTTACACCAGCACTGATGCTCCCCTGAAGGGTGCCAGAGCCTCTGGAGGGCTGGAACAATCACCCTGCACGTCCATCCCTGAAGCCTGCATCCTGAGCCACATACCGTGAGAGAAATCCAAATAACAGAATATGTATGTGCAGGTAAATAAATAACGATGCAAGAATGCCTCCCTCAAACAAACAAAAAGAACACCACCAAAAACAAAGACACGAAAACAATAACATGCTCAAAAAGAAGGAGACCTGCCACTTTTATGGCTTTATTGTGTTTTTAAATTCTATAAGTGATCAAATGAGACTCAACAACTCTTTCAAACCATAATGGGGCCATTAGATTATTTTTACCTGGCTTTATACTAAATGGATCCCTAGGTAGCTGAAAATTGACCTGAATGCATATGGGGGCCCTGTATTTGAAAACCCTTGGCACCATTTGCACATTATGTGCTGCTCTTATCCCTTTTGCCATATAATAGCATTATTTATGCATGTGTCTAATCTCTACTCCTGGACTGCAAGCATCTAGAATCTAGGTGTGACTAGGTAACTAGTCATTGCACAATAAGCATTTATTGGAACAGAAAGGGAGAAGGAAGGAAACGAGGAGGGAGGGGAGGAGGCTAGCCCCTTCCATTTGCCTCATATGTTTTCACAGTAAACACACAAAAAAACAGAAAATACACTTGACATTTGGCTGCAGGGGCCAGCACTCCTGGCTTTTCTGTTTCTGGCTTCATAGGTTACAAAGAGGTTGATACCAGGAATGCCAGATGAGGCTAAAGGAGGAGGCGAAGCCCGGACAGTTCTGAGTTTACAGTTTCTCAAATCATCCTGATGAATGTGTTGTGGGCTCCCCTTCCCTACAGGTTCAGAAGCATCTCTCCTTGGAGGTTTGCCCCCACAGCATGAAGCTGGTAGAGACCATGAGGCCAGTCTGCCTGCTTCTGGTTGTCCACTGTCCCCTGCATAGCTTCTCCTATGAGTAGTTATTATTTAATGTAATTTACCAGAAAAGCTGAATTTCAAGCTTGTTGCCTCCCACCTGGTAACTGCAGGTCTTCAGTCCCCAGTCTTTCAGGGGGACTGTCCCCACGCGAGAATCTCTGGGGCTGTCTTGCCTGTGCTTGTGAATCAGACTGAGCCAATGGCCCTTGGAGCCAACATTCCCCCACCTCAGGAGTTCCATCCCTTCTGGAGGGCAGCTCTCTTGGGCTGCCCCGCCCTCAGCTCCTCCCTGGTCACAGTTCCGCACTCTGAGGTGGTCATTGTCCTAGGCAGTCTCTGCTAATTCCAGAGAGTTCCTTCATGCCTCTGGGGAACCTGAGGCTAACAGCTGGCTTTGCTAAGGCAGAGGATCAGAGACGGAGGTTTGGCAAGTGGGGCGAGCTGATTCTACAGCCCTTATCTCTAGTTACATCTTCTTCATCTTTCAATGGACTTCATTGCCGGGTCTCTAGATTCCAAGTAGCCAGAGGTGGCGGGCCCTGCCCTCGTTCAGAGCATCCCTTTCCCCCATTTCTTACTTTGGAAGGGAGAGAGGGTGTTGATGGCAAAATTCAATACAGGTTGCATTTAGGTGATAAGTATGGTGATTACCTGGGGAAGGGGTAGCTGGTCTCATGTTCTTCCCTCCATGCTCTGTTTAATGGCCATCGTGGATTTCTCAGTTTCTCCTTCAGGAATTTTTTTCCAGATTTACCTGAGCCATTTGGGAAGGAAAAATTACCTTTTGCACCCTTCGGCTCTCCCAGAAAACCCTAAGGCTAATTTGTGGCAATGCTACGATCCACCGGGAAACTGCTCTCTTCTACACAACAAAACCAAAATGGTGGGAGGCCTGTTCCACTGAGTCTAAGCATTTTGCCTTTTGGGGCTGGGAGGTGCTTCCTGTAATCACAGTGGCCTCTAATTGCACTGGACCATGCTCTGAGGGACAGAGTGGCTGGCTGCCTAACAAGTAAAGAACTGGAAGGAACTTTTGAGCCTCTTTTAGATGGCTTGTAGTTCTGTCTTAAGCCACTAAAGGTGGCCTCCCACTCATTTAGGAAACTGAAAGCCTGCCCCAAAGCAGGTTACTGAAGATAGCAGCAGGACTTACTCAAGGCTGGCACAATCTACAGTACATCGTGTTGTAGGGCCCTACCTGAAACAAGGTTTCTAGCCCCATACCTGGGGAGATTTTCCCCCTGCCTGCTGCTAGGTGTTAGGACAATACCCGACTAACCTGTCCTTCCTCATCCCCATCTGCCTGGTACACCTGCACAGGTACCCAGCTTTGTACCCACCACTTTCTCCTGGCCCCTCCTGAGGCAGGCCATGCTGGCCCCTCAGTGTGATGTGTGCCAGCCAGTGTCACCAGTGCTTTCCGCTTCCTCAGTTTGCTGAGTATTCTTCCTCACTGTCTCACCCCATGAGTGGGGACAATTGGGGCTGGGGATGTGCTCAAGCTATCATTACAGAGGAGGATTCTAGCCATACCTCCCACCAGCTACTTCATCTTTTTCTAGGAAAAAGTTCACTCTTAGGAATTCTCTAGCCAATGTAGAGAAATTAAGGATCACTTTCTTGGGAACCCCTCCCGTTTCCTCGTGTCTCGCTAGGAGTAGAAGGAAAAATTGACAGTCTCAGCAAGTTCTAGAAGACTACATTTATTTCATATTTTCTTCTCTCCTGAACATTCTCTTTATGACAAGTATTCTCTATGCCTGAGGAGGAATTTTAACAAACAAATCAATTAGCTCTAATCCCTGGAGCAATAGTTAATCCCTGGTGCAGAAGTGCATGATCCAGGATTCGAATAACCCCAGAGGAACCCGCAAGACGGAACTCAAACAACCATGGGCCTCCCAGGGGATGCTTCCGGTGTGGTCTTGTTATGACTAAATCACAGATTTCACTAGATCTTTAGCCCACATCTAGGTTACTTTCAAGTCTTGGTCCAACCCACCCTCTGAGTTTTCTCCTCCTCCCTGGAAGCATTTTTGGACATCCCAAAGATAATTTTGCATTTATGACAGCACCACATTTTCTCATCACCACCACCACTCCCAACTAACTCTGAGCCACCTATCCCTGCTGGAACCATAACGCACTTTGCCATCTTCACAGCCATCAGAAGCCCACCCAGGATACCCCTCTACTTTGTGAATTCAAGACAGTGCTCTGCCACCACGGCCACTGCCGTTAGTACTTCAATCCCAAGTGGGGAGTGCTGAAGGCAGACCTGCCTCAATGGCACTGTAAGAGGGGACTCACTGGTTCTCTTTGTATGCTATGCCTTGCTCTGAGGGGCCCATGGCAGGGTGGCTCAGCATCCTGAAATGTTAGGGGATGCGAGTGGGCTTCTTTCCATTTACCTATAACCTGCAACAGTAATAACTCCAGAGTACTACTAATAATCACTAACATTTACTGAGAGCTTACTATGTACTGTTCTAAGCACTTTACATGCATTCACTCATTTCATCTCCACAAAGACTCTGTGACATAACTTCTATTAGCACCATTCTCGTGTTACAGATGAGAAAACTGAGGCAGAGACCAGTGAAGAGTAGCTGGAGGTTAGCAAGGAGGAAAGCTAGGCTTGGAACCCAGGCAGTCTGGCTACAGGATGTGTGTCCTTAGCCCTTCTGCAATTCTGCCTCACATGTGCATGTGCCAACTGGTTTCAGCAAAAACCATTACGCTCCCTTCTAGAACCATGTTCCTCTCTGAGGAATACAAAGGGAGGTCAGGTCCCAGTAATCATGCCTGCCCCCCTTTTCCTTCGTTTTCTTTCTTAAGTTCCTCAAAATCCTCCTTTGCACTTTGGCTTATGTTTCTCCTCCCCACGCTTCCCCCACTCAGTGTCACAAAACATGTCTGTATTCCAAAACCTCAAATGTAGACATGGCTTGAGGACTGTTCAGAGAAGCCCCTATTCTCTCTTAGGATGCTTAAATGTGGGGGGAGGAAAATGTCTGCCTCCCCAGCCAGGTGCACCTGAATCCCCACTGCAGCCAACCAGCACCCCCTGCATAAGAATAGCGATTAGTTTATTACTATTCCCCAAGAGCAGACAGCAAATCTTTAAAGTAAAATTTCTGATAAGGCTTTGTCAGAGTAATTATTTTTCTTTTCCTCTGAGCAGGCTTTATTGAGGAAGGAAGTTAAAGAAATTAAGAGGAATTCAGAGCATTTAGGAGAAGTTGGCCAATGCAACCCGTATTTCCCACTTTTGCACTATTCCCATCAAACATGGTGAAAAGATCAAGTAACTATAAAGGACTTGGCATCATCACGGTCCAGTGCAGCTGGTTGCACAGAACTGGTCTAAAAATGAAATGACTCTTCTATTGTTTGCTTATTACTCAATGCAGATAGGGAATACAAGAGCAAATGACATTCTTCTTGGCTTGTAAGTGATTTCATTTCAATGCCGTTTCCCTGCGTAGCCTATTCCCGCCTCCACAGCCATCCCCACTGCTGTCTTCATTTGCTTTTACCCTTATACTATTTTGCATTCAAGCACATTAAATGCAACCCATGTTATACAAGCCATTATTTATTCTCACATCAGAACACTGTGGGTCACCCACCACATGCTAAAGAGAGAAAACCCATCAACAAATAGGCCCTGTCCATTCAGCTTAATTGACATTTCCATTGTCTTTAACTGGGGTCTCTGCATAGCAGTGTACACCAGGAAGGTTGTGGAGAGGACACCCATTGGCTGTTGCCTGGCTCCGCATCCATAATCGAGCACCATTTGACCAATGCCGAGGGGGCTTCTGGGCGTGTTTCCCTCCTTTGTCAATGTTAATGCAATGCCAAGTGATAAAGATGCCCCTTTGGCATTCAACACTCTTAGCCCTTTAATAATAAACACTTTCTGCATCTCAAATTGCTGCTATACATGAACAGGTTTTAGTCAACCCCTGAAGCGAATATGTACCTTCTCATTACAGGGCAGCGGTGGTGAGAAAGCAATTCACTAAGCCATAGGGTTGGCAATCACCCATATTTTCTGCTATGAGTAAATAACTTCAATTGATTTAATCATAAAAGAATAACAGGAAAACTACATTGATTTCCAAATCCCTAATGTGAACATCAGACTCTATTGACCAGGCTGCGTGCAAGGAGGTTGTAGCCATTTGTATGAACTCAAGAAACATCAATACTTGATCATTACTCCAACAAAAAAATGACAATTTGGGCCTATTTCAAAATGGATTGAAGTAATATTATGCAGGGTGATTGGGCAATCTAGAGTGATATAAGTGATAGTACGCTGCAGTGCTCATTAGGTTAAAAAGAACAAAATCCATAAATTCTGGTGAACAGTCCTCTTGTTAATTGTGATAGGTCATTCACATTCTATAGTAACAGTAATAACACACTAGAGCTCTATTTCTATTAAAGTAACCAAATGGGGTTGTTGAAATATCATTTGTTGCTTATGTAAATTTAGTTGCTAAGAAGACCTATGCACATAGAAAAGCTCTTTATAAATGGAGAAACTGCAGGTTTTGTCTCAAACTACTTTAAAAATAGTGTTTTTAAACTGATGTTGACTGATTATTTGGGGTTTAGAAGTAAAGTAAAAAATCTTTAAGAGGAATGTTTATATATAAAAATGTGCAAAAAGAAAGAAATGTATTCTTCATTTTAACACAGGAGAAAGAATATTGGACCAAGGAGTTCAGCAGGTGAACATGTTTATGTAAGCAGGGATCATTCGTAATGAAAAGAAGCAATACTGATAAGAGACTGGGACATGAGGCATAAGCCAGGACTATCCCAGGCAAAGTGGACCCTGTTATCACTGTGGCGTTAGGGAGGCGGCCTATAAACTCTGCCAATTGCTTTGAAACAAACTTCAAGCACCTTGCCTCCTAGTTTTGGGTCTCTTCTTTACCTGCAAAATGAGATCATCTATAATCTTTTTTTTTATTATTGTTAGTTTCAGGTGTACAGAACAATGCAATAGTTATCCTTTTCACCCTTTGCACAGAAACAACCCCCCGCCCCATCTACTGTCCTCCCACCCCCGATATCATGCTTATCTATTACGATTCCATTGACTCCATTCCCATACTCTACTCCAAATCCCGTGACTATATGTATATATAATTATAGTTGATATACATTATTATTCAACATCAGCTTCAGAAATACAGTGTGGTGGTGAGGCCTCTACACCGACTATGAAGTGGTCTCCCTAATAATACATGAGTCCATCTGGCCCCCTAAAAAATATTTACAACATTATTGATTATATTCCCCAGACTGTCTTGTCTATCC
>NW_017731521.1:3005498-3053781 GCF_001890085.2 Hipposideros armiger | reverse complement strand
ATAGTTTATTATTGGTATATACAAATGTAACTGATTTCTGAGTATTGATTTTGTATCCTGCTACCTTACTGAATTCGTCTATTAGATCCAATAGCTTTTTGATAGAGTTTTTGGGGTCCTCTATATATAGTATCATGTCATCTGCGTATAATGACAATTTTACTTCTTCCTTGCTGATGTGGATGCCTTTTATTTCTTTTTCTTGTCTGATTGCTGTGGTGAGAACTTCCAGGACTATGATGAATAAAAGTGGACAGCCTTGTCTTGTTCCTGATCTTACAGGGAATGGTTTTACCGTTGAGTATGATGTTAGCTGTGGGTTTATCATATGATGGCCTTTATTATGTTGAGATATGATCCCCCTACTCCACTTTGCTAAGAGTTTTTATCATAAATGGCTGCTGTATTTTGTCAAATGCTATTTCTGCATCTATTGATACGTCCATATGATTTTGATTTTGATTTTTGTTGATGTTGTGTATCACATTAATTGATTTGCAGATGTTGAATCACCCTTGAATATTAGGGATGAAACCCACCTGGTCATGATGTATGATCTACTTAATATATTGCTGAATTCTGTTTGCTAAGATTTTGTTGAGGATTTTTGCATCTATGTTCATCAGAGATATCGGCCTGTAGTTTTCTTTTTTTGGATTGTCTTTGTCTGTTTTTGGAATCAGGATGATCGTGGCTTCATAGAAAGAGTTTGGGAGCCTTCTCTCCTTCTGGATTTTTTGGAATAGTTTGAAAAGAATAGGTGATAATTCTTTTTTGAATGTTTGGTAAAATTCACTTGTGAAGCCATCTGGCCCCGGACTTTTATTTGTTGGGAGCTTGTTGATTACTGATTCAGTTTCCTTGGTGGCAGTCAGTTTATTCAGATTTTCTCTTTCTTCTTGAGTTAGCTTTGGAAGGTTGTATGCTTCTAGGAAATTATCCATTTCTTCCAGATTGTCAAATTTGTTGGCATATAATTGCTCATAGTAATTTCTTAAGAGTTTTTGTATTTCTGTGGAGTCTGTTGTTACTTTGCCTCTTTCATTTCTGATTTTACTAATTTGAGCCCTCTCTCTCTCTCTCTCTTTTTTTTTTTTGATGAGTTTAGCTAGAGGCTTATCAATTTTGTTTATCTTCTCAAAAAAACAGCTCTTGGTTTTGTTGATCTTTTGTATTGTTTTTCTGGTCTCTATTTTGTTTATTTCTACTCTGGTCTTTATTATCTCCTTCCTTGTGCTCCCTTTGGGCTTATTTTGCTGTTCTTTTTCCAGCTCCCTGAGGTGTAAGGATAACCTGTTGATTTGAAATTTTTCTTGCTTCTTTAAGTAGGCCTGCACTGCTATGAACTTCCCTCTTAGGACTGCTTTCACTGCATCCCAGAGATAGATCATCTATAATCTTGAAGATTTCTTCCAACTATAAAACTCTGACTCTGAACCAAGATTGAGAGTGATTTTAATGTCATCATTCTTTTTCTCATATATTTCTATGAATGCTTCTTCACTATTGATTGACTCAGTACAAATCATTTCTCCTTTACTAAACCTTACTGAAGCAAACTATTATTTTAATACAAGGTCTTGTGTATTGCAGAACATATAACAGGTAGGCTCTCCCATTCAAAAGACCCAAAGCCCTTGATAATGTTTAAATATGCAAGCTGCTGGGGAGCCCATACTGAGTACTCATTACATGGTGAGCATCTTAGGCAATTCAGTGGTCATAAGTCGACTGGTATTGCACTTTGTGCCTGGTACAAAACCAGATCTACCGGAACATAGAAATTACGGAAAAACAGCTATCTACACTCAAGTAGCATAAATCGTTGTTAGGGAAATGAAACTAACACACAAAATAATCACTGAATTATACATCAAAGTAAATAATTGCCTCCAAAAATTAGATTGAAGGATATATTGTAGAATTTTGAAAAGTCTAAAGTCAATCCGGAGTGGATTATTCAGAGGTGATTATGGATTTTGTGATTGGAATGTACACTACGTTTTGAAAACTGGATGAAGTTGGACCAGATGGGAAGAGAGCAGTAGGGTCTTCTAACGAGAGAATAAATGTGAGATTGAACATACAGAAAGGCGAGTTACATTTTTGGCAGAGAGAGACATATGCTAGCAACTCATGGGAATGCACTTTGGCTAGGTGAGATCAGGAATATGAACACCAGAAAATCAAAATGTGTGTTATATGATAACAAAAAAGAATCATTATGAATTGTGGTGTCTCTCTAAGCATGAGAAGCTTATAATGTGGTACAGAAGATAATTTTTAGGCACACATAGACAAGGCATTAAGGAACACTGAGTCATTTTATGAGAAAGTTATTCCCTTTTCAATTCTTTTAGTTATACTAGTAAGGCTTTATCATCTCTCTATCACTTGTTAATTTCCCTTTGTAGAGAAAGAGAAAACAGACCTCTGGAGCAGAACCATTGCCTGGCAAAATTATCCAACTATTAATTAATAATGTTGTGTTTCCATTGTATTAGTTTTAATGTTATCTTCTAATTCCATTAAGTGATAATGGTTTTCATTGTACAACTGTGATATAACAGTACTTTACTAATATGTATATATTTTTAAAAGCAGAACAATTAACAATGTATGAAATAAGAAATGATCTAAGCATCATGCAGCTGTGAGGAAAATCCTGAAGGAGGTACATGAATGGAAGTTTGGCAACCGCTGTCAGAGTAGAAAGGGCACTGGCCCTTGTGTGAAAGCTTTGCTTTAAACCCTACTTCTGTTGTTTATTAACAGTGACCTTGAGTAAACCACTTACTCTTGTAAAGCCTCAGTTTCCTTGTCTGTAAGGGGTTGGATGAGATGAACTCCAAGGTCGCCTTCAGTTCATACTAGTGTGATTAGAGCACTATTGCAGTCTTCTGAGCAGACAGTGACAAGATGAAAGTGGCATTTAAAGAAGATTAGTCTGGCAGTGGCATGAAGGTGAGATTGGAGAGGAGAAAGCTTAGGGTCAAGGAGACCAGATAGGTGGCTGCTTCTGTAATCCAAGAATGAGCTGATAAGGGTCTTGGCTGGGACAAAGGTAGTGAGAATGCAAGGGATGAATAGACATGAAGACATTTCAAACAAATAGTTGACAGGATTTGAAAACTAAATAGTGAATAGAATCATAAAATTGACTTGGGGGTTTTGAACTTGGTGAAGTAAAACAGGAAAGCTTTTGACAAAATACTTATATTGGAAAAAAGAGCTTGTTTGGCTCTGAAAGTCTTGAGTTTGGGCAGATTGCAAGATACTGTTATTAAAATGCTTTGGGGACAGATGTAAATATAGGACTGCACTTAAATAAAAAGAATCATGCAGAACTACAGATTAGGAATCTACTGCATTGAAATGATGAACAAATTCCTAGAGAGAATGAAACACAAGAATAGCAGAAAGCCCAAAATTGAATTTTGGAGTATGATGCTTATTGTTAAGGGGGCAAGAGAATCAGTAAAGACCAAGAAAAGTAACAAACACAGGATGCTCAAAGTATGAGAGAAACCAGAATAATGTGTGGTGCTGCAAACCCCAAAAGGAGCCAGTTTTCAAAAGATGAGTCCTGAGGTACAAAAAATCATGCAAGAAAGAGGAGCTCTGAAGCAAAGACAATGGCTTAACTGGCATCATTGCTGCCCTTCGTCTGAACAGAACATCAGAGTGGTAGCAGTTGATTAAGAAGAGATTAAGAGCCAATTGGGAGGGTAAAGAAAAGGCAAAAATATAGAAATATGGCAAGAAGTAGAAAGAGAAAAATAAAATCCTGGCAAGAGAGAAGCTGCCAATTCAGGAAAGCTGATTTAAAAAAAATATATATATATATATAGGGGGAGACTATAATTTTGATAACAGAGAGGGGCCAAAGGCTCTTGCAAAGAGAAAAATGAAAAGTCCTGGAAAATGAAGTGACAGAATTTGTGGACTCCACTTTGTGAAGTTCAAATTATGAACATGGCCCACCCTTGAGTCAGCAGGGGTCACCATAATTAACTTCAAAGAAAGAGACATGTCTATTTCTTCTTCCCCAGGTTCTCCACCAGGTTCAGGTACAAAAGATACTAAAAAAAATTAGTGTCAAAGTCACTGATTTTGGGGGCACACTTTATTGTAGTTTCACTCCTCCCAGCATTTGCAATCTCATTTGGCCTCTGGGGCTGGGATGGACGTGTACTTTTCCTACATCAAGTCTGGGACATCTGGCTTTCTTGTTCTGGTGACTGACATGCGAAGTCTGGGTGCTGACATCATCACACCATGAATTCTCTTACCACCTTGGGCAGATTTAGCAAGTGCTCTTTGGGCAATTCACACTAGCTGTCTTTTATTTTGTGTGTAGTCCTTTCCAGAAAGCTATAAAACATTATGAGCCATGATCTCAATTTAAGTCCAAAAATAAATCAGGGCAGGGGTGTTTATCAGCTGTAGAAGATGAATCTAAAAATACAGGGGCCAGATTGGCATCCTATATAACTCTCAGGGGATTCCCTGTACCAAAGCTGTAGGATTCAGTTGCCTGAACAAGGACTCCCAGCCGACCCTATGCCCAGCTTCTCTGGAGCCTATAAAAAGTCTCCATGTTGACATGTATATTCAACCTGAAAACAAAGAGAAAATAAATTGATTTTCCTGGTACCAATGAAAGTTGTCATTTTGAATATATAAGCTAAATTCAGTGTTAGGCAGTATATCATATGAAGAACACAGACTTTTTGTGTCACAAAATCCTGACTTAAAGATGGCACCCTATTGTTACAAGCGTCAGCACCACAATATCTGCATCCATCCCTGGATGCCATGAGGAGGTAGCAATGAATGCCAATAATACCAAGAGGGTTAACCAGGTCAACTGGAAACTGGCGACATAGAATGGTGTACTGAGTGGAGTTGCCCGTAGGAACCAGGAAGTTACATTAACTGGCTAAATCAGGGAGAGTATAAGGCAGTAGTGACAGGTGGAGCCTCTGAGGGGAGGAGCCACCCACTCACCTCAACCTGGGACAGTGAGGCCCCCATGACGTAAGATCTTCCAGTTGTTCAGGAGAATCTAGAAATCCTGCTTTTTATATGACTCTTCCAATTTTTAAAATCTTGGCAATTAATTAACATGCTTTAGATAGTCTATTAACCAAACAAAACACGTCAGTGAGGCATAGTCATTTACAATCTGACTTCCAGCTCACAACTTTTAAATACACGAGCTCTTAGAGAGCTCATAACCCAGAGAAGAAGTCCTAGTCTGAGGCCCAGCCGTTTCAGTGCCAAAAGCTCCCCAGCTCTTGAGTCCCACCCTGAGGGTTTGTCTTCCTGTTGGGGCCTCTGAGATCCAAAATCGCTTTTCATTTCCAATCTGTAACCCATTAAAACCTAGTTCCACCAGTGGCCCCTGATCTCCAGGATAGAAGAGATGTTTTCTAACTAAAAACTAGAATGCTTTCTAGAAGTATTTGCATCTTAAGAGACCATTTAATATAATGTTATATATAAATTATAACTCAATTAAAAAAAAAAGATAGAACTTGTGAACCCAAATCCACTTTTAAGCAGTCTGGGGGAGTAAAAGAAAATATACTACACAGCTTGCCAGGAGATATTTGGGGAAGTCAGGAATCTTTCTGGGTCCTCTAAATTCCATGGGAGTCTAATTATATGCTAAGGAGCAGGGCTGGCTCCACCTCATTCATTCTCTCATTTTTTCAGAAAACATTTGGTCAGCTTACACCATGTGCTAGGCACAGAAGTGCATAGGGATCAAGGGCAAACAGGCCAGACAAGGACCTTGTCCTCAAGGTCATGACCAACCTGTTCATGTTGCATGCCAAGAAGACAGACATGTTAACTGGGATATGATACTGCCTCAGAGTTCCAGCACTGAAACTCTCCAGGGGGCTATAGAACAATGTCCTTCCTGTTCTTGTCCCTTTTTTCTTTCCCCTGTCCTATACATTGTCACTCGGTCCAGGCCTTTGTCAGGTGACATAGTCTACCTGACCCCATGATTAGGGTCTCTGGGCACTCTGGTTGCCACGAGACCAGTGGATTTAGCAGCGAGGCACAACGGGTCCACTCCTGCCTCTGATAGCTTTGTCTTTCTCACCTGCAGACTTTTCCTCATTCTGTTTCTTCTTCCAGGAATGGCATTTGCTTGTTGCCTTTATGTTGTTCTGCCTTCCTGTTTAGTTAGTTGTTTCCATTTCTTTTTTTTTTTTCGTTTTCTTTTTTTTCTCTCTCTTTTTCTTCTTTTCATTTTTTTTTCCAAAGATTTCATTGGGGAATTGAGGGAGGGGAACAGACAAGTTGCTGTTCTTTTGTTCTTCAGTCTAGTTGTGAGAGGATGTTGTTTCATTGGCCCATGTTGGTATTATCATTGCACTCTTCCCGAGTGAGGCAGTCACTTGCTGGCCACTGGACGGCTGCTCATGGAGGTTCACTGCAGCTCACGCCAGCTGCCAGCCAGCCCCACTGCAGCCTACACCATCACCAGTGGCTTATGGCAGCCCAGCTCCAGGTCGAGCTGTTGTTCACCATCTTAGCTGTAGAGGGCACAGCATCACTGGCCCTCATGTGGGATCTGAATCAGGGCTCTGCTGCTCAGAGCTGGCATCCCAAGCCAACTCCTAACCAACGCGCCACTCGGCTGGCCCAGTTGTTTCCATTTCTGCACCTATTATCAACCTGCAAGGTCGGGGAGGTCATGTGTTTTTAATTTGTGTATCCCTATAGTGTGTTTGTGGTTTTGGCATTCAATAAATGTTGATTTAGATGTGTTAAGAGCCCTCCCTTTGGTCTGTTTCCAGAAATCCAATTTATCCTTTGAGAATCCAATTAAATGCTGCCTCTGTCAGGCAGCCTTCTCTGACTGCCTCAGCCTCAGAAGATGATATCTTCTTGCTCAGACTATCTATACAGCCTTGGGCTTGGACTCCTGTCACTGCCATCTCACATGGGGCTTTGTCCTGTAAGTGTTGTATAGATGTGCCTCATCTCTACTAGACTGTAATGTTTCTGAGGGTAGAGGAAGTTTCTTCTGAGTCTTTCCACCCTGCACAATACATAGCACATGATGTTGCCCATAGTTGGATTTCAATAAGTGTGTACTGAATCCGTGTAGCTGAACAAGTGAATGCACTGAATAAATGCAGAGGGAGGGATCTGAGGAGGATCAGAGTGTAGCTGATTCCACCCAACTGCTCGCTGCATTTATGCTTAGATTTCAAAGTCTGATACATATTTAACATGGGTGTTTTAATGTCTCACGTGTGCCTATTAAAAATAATGGTTGTCATTAATTTAATTTTTTCAAGTAACTAAGGATCACAAATCCTTTTGTGTTAAATCCTTATTGAAGAAAATCTTTATGATAAAAGGTGGAGGGAGCTTATTGTGATGTCCAGATCACTATATAGCCTATAAAACATTGAACCATCAAGAGTTAGGAGGGTATTTAAAATTCTTTTCCTTTATTGAGTTTGAAATAGGTAGCTCATTTTTTTTTCCTTTTTCCTTTTTTAACAGTTTTTCACTCTTCTCTTACTTGTTGCTGTTATTATGGTTGTTACTACTTCCACCAGCCTTCTTCCTCCCTCCTCAGTTCAGGTCATTTAATCGACAATTATTTTCTGTTTGACAAACAGAAATACAGTTGAGTGAGGAATCATTTATTAGTCAGACAATCATACTTCAATGCATGGATTTTGCAAATTCTATTTTGGATTGAGAGTGACCAAGTGCACATCTCACTCACAGCTGTGCTCCAAGAACAGCTGGTAGAATAACTGAGCAGGGGTGAGTGTGGTCCACTGGACTTACAGCCTCTAGGAGGGAATTGATGACCTGAGCAATGAAAGGATTTGCTCTCTTCTGCACTGAAATCAAGTTGCAATTCAGCATTCCAACTTCTCCACTCTTGATTTTGCCATGAGCAAGTTATCTTCTCATTGTAAATCCCTGGTGAGGGAGGCCACTAAAATAATGGAGAAAAACAAGGTAAGAATACCATAAGGCCATACTTTGTAAGGACAAATGACATAATATTGTCAAGGAATTACAATAACAGTCTTTTTCATTCCTTTATGGCAAGGGGGATAAAAGGAATGACCAGTTATACAACCTTTCTCATGAGTATTTTCATAGCTACACAATAGTGATGGATTAAAGACTTCTTTTATTGAGATACAATGATAGCTCACATATCAGTGTAAAGGCAATAAGTTACTACATCATTAATTTCTACCTCAGAATCACAACTGATTACACTTTATATCTCTAAAAGCCCATGGACTCTTACCTATTGGAAATGAAAATAATATGCCATTGATTTGAGAAGCCTTTTAGAATATAGGAATGATCTGAGAGATGTTTAATTATCTAAACTCCAATAAGAGTCCCTGAGAGCATTTCAAGAAGATGGAGAAGGAGAAGGAGAAGAAGAAAATAAGAGGAAGAGGAAGAGGAAGAAATAATAATAATAATAATAATAATAATAATAATAATAATAAGCTCAATATATAAAAGGTACCTGAGAAAATGAGATGTGCTTTAAGCAAATTTAGATTCTATCACAAAGAGGCCATCCATAGATGCTAAGAATTGAGTCCCTTGTGCCACAGAGAAGCCTGGGCAGAGAAACTTTCAAAGAAGACAAGATGAACACTCCTTAGGGGAATTTTTATACACGAGTAAATAGTATTCAGCCATTTTCATGATTACAATTTTATTATCTACATATGCCTCAGAACTATTTGAAGTCATAAACTCACACATCGAATGACATCTGAGATAAGTGTGAGTATTGACTGCTTTTTCACCTTGTATTCATCTGTGTGTTGAATAGCTGATATGATGGGCTGTTTTCCTCACACCTATAAGCCAAAGTCATTGTCCTGTCAGTGTATAGTGATTTTAGCATTTTTGGACTTCTAGCCACAGGATTTTTCCATTGCATTATAGAGTAACAGCCTTATCCATAATCAGATTGAATGTGAAGGGAAGGGGAGAAAGACAGGAAGTGGGGTTGAGAAGGACAAAGGAAAGAAAAGAGGAAATTGTCCATTTGGAACGCTGGGCCTGAAGCCCTCTCAGTGAAGAGCTTCTTAGGCTGTTCTGGGCAAGCTATTTGATTTCTCCTCAGATGCTTTCAGTGCTCCAAGGCTCATCAAAATGGCAAATATTTTTAGTGGGCCTCTTACCCCTCAAATTTCTGAGAGCTGAGCCCTGCAGGAAACTGATATCATGTACGCCTACCTTCAAACTTCACTTGCAGTGTTTTCCTAAGCCCACTTTTGTCTGGTTTCTAATCCATCAGGTATTAATGTTAATCTGATATTTCTAAAGTGCTTAACAGTGTTTGTCTATGAAAGGAGCTGTGGAAAAGCAGACTGAATTCAGGATTGGCTGTGGATTTGACAGGAATTCAAATTTTGAAAAACAAACCTACTTATCCGAAAGTGCCAAATAACCATCATATGTTTTCCAAAAATAAGAGCAATATATAAAAATCTTCTAAGATGGTGACACTAATTTCCATGTTTGCTGCACCATTTTAGCACTCCCATAAAGCTGTAGTGGCTTTAACAGAAATATGGCTGGAGGAGGCATATTTTATTCCTCAGCATGCAAGCCTAATGAATAGAAACTTGAACATATTCTTAAACAGTTCCTGCGTTCAAACTTAGGGAAGTATTTTAACAGACATACAGTTCTCACACTAATATTTGGGGGAGATAGCTTATTATAATAAATGATTATGATTTATAGGATCACGACTAGTGTGATAGATAAAGTACAATTCTTAGGAAGAAGTTTTCTGCCCCAATTATAGCCCAACCTTTTGGATTTAAAGAAGAGTCGACCAGATCAGCAGAGCTCTATATTTTACCAAACATGGTAATTTTACCAAAGCACCTTCTTATTTCTTTTTCCCACAGTGGACTCCCAATTAGTGGTCCCCACTCTGACCGAGTCTTTGGTAAAGCTGTCCCAGGATTCCTCCATGCGGACCACATTCAAGGTGAGACTGAACTTCTTTTTCTTCTCAGAAATGAAACTGTCAGATTGAGCCCAAAGGTGTCGTATATTAAGCTAAATCCTGAGTAATCAAGGATGAGGTATATATGTTAAATTATATTGAGGACAACATATGAGGTCTAACATTAAGTTTGAGAACTTGCCACGGTGCGCTTACATTGGCAGCACTGTACAAACAGCTCGGTAAGGTTTCATAACCTTGGTATATCAGTGTCTCAGCTGTGTTCGTGTCGACATGTGGCAGTGTCTTGATGAGTGGTGTTCATTATTTTTGCGTGATTTTGTGTGCCGTTGTGAGAATGTCTGAGCTTGAATTAGAGCAACAAACAAACATTAAATTTCTTGTTAAACGTAGCAAGAGTGGAAGTGAAATCAGGGACACGTTAGTCCAAGTTTATGGGGATAATGCTATGAAGAAAACGGCAGTGTACAAATGGATTGAACATTTTTTCTGTGGGGAGAGAACATGTCACTGATGAAGAGAGGTCAGGGCAGCCAGTAACGAGCAGAACTGAAGAAACATTACAAATATTCTTCGAATTGTGCATCAGAATCATCGGCTGACTGTGAGAAGCGTAGCAGACCAAGTAAACAATAGAGAAACAGGAAAATCTTAACTGAAAATCTTGTCATTAGAAAGATGTGTGTGAAAATGGTCATGAAGGAGCTCTTGCATCACGACAATGCACCAGCTCACACGGCACTGTCTGTGAGGGAGTTTTTAGCTAGTAAATAAATAACTGTATTGGAACACCCTCCCTACTCACCTAATCTGATCCCCAATGACATCTTTCTTTACCTGAAGATAAAGGAAATATTGAAAGGAAGACATTTGGATGACATTCAGGACATCAAGGGTAATACGATGACAGCTCTGATGACCATTCCAGAAAAAGTTTCAAAATTGCTTTGAAGGGTGGACTAGGCGCTGGCGTTGGTGCATAGCTTTCCATGGGAAGTGCTTCGAAGGTGACTGTAGTCATATTCAGCAATAAGGTATGTAGCACTTTTTCTAGGATGAGTTTGTGAACTTAATGGTCATTCCTCATATGCCATCTTATGCTAGATATGGGGGATAAGTGTTGGCAAGCAACACATAGTCTCCATGTAAAAATCTATCAGGAATTACATTGGGTTGTTGGAGAAGTCATGACATATTTTTTCTGTTTTACGTTGCAAAAATGCGTCATGACTTTTCTGACAACCCAATAGTTATTCTACAAGTGCATGATGCTAGGCTATAACTATTATTTAAGCTTCATAAATTTGTTAGGCAAAAATGGTATCTTGCTGTTTTTAATTTGTATTTATTTGATCACTAGTGAAATTGAACATAACGTTTATGACTACTTATATTTCTTCTTTCATAAATTGTCTGTTAACATCTTTGCACTATCATATATGTTTCAAGAATTTTTCCAGTTCATTATTTGACTTTAACATCTGTTTATGGTGAGTCTTGATAGAAGATTACAACTTTTGTGTAGTCGTACCTATCCATCTTTTCTCTAATAATTTCTGGTTTTGGTACCATAATTCATCTTTAATTCATAATTAATAAGTCTGCTATAGCATGCAGTATGCATCTTATATTAATGAGTCCAATTGAACAATTACCCAATAGCATTTATTTAAAAAATATATTCCTCACTAATTTGAAAGGTCATCTTTAGCATGTAATAAGATACCATATATAAGCAGGTCTGTTTCAGATATTTCTGTTATGTTCCTTTGTTCTATTTGTTGGTTCTCATAATACTATTTCATCCATTTAATTATTTGTTATTAGACTGTTTAGTAATTGGCTGTGCAAGTCCTCTCACTATATTCTTCATTTAAAATATTTTATTGGTTACTCTTACCTGTTCAATTCTTCAGGGTAAATTTTACAAGTGCATTGTCAAGTTCCCCCGAAAATACATTGATATGATGGGAATTTGATTGTTATTTTATACAATATATATATAGATTAATTTAAGAAAGACTAACAATTTTACAAGACTGATGTCTATTCAGGAATTTGGTATATCTTTCAACTTATTCAAATATTCTTGTATGTCCTATATTTTTCTGATTTTGCAAGGCTTTTTAAAACATAGATCCTGCATATTTCCTGTCAGATTTATTTCTAAGTATTTCTGTGTGTGTGTGTGTGTGTGTGTGTGTTATTTTTAACCCATTTATATTTTCTAAATTGTCATTTCATCTTACTGATTTTCACAGCCCTATCTAATAGCATATTACCATTTTATATCAGGTAACAACATACACCAGTAACTTGCATATACATATCCCTCTAATTTGAGTTATTTTCCTGTATTTTCATTAAAAATGTTATATAGCAATGGTCTGGTTTACTCCAGGCTCAGCCTGTGATAATTTGCACTGTCCATTCTTTCATTCACCAAATGTCTTGTAAGACCACACACTGAGCCAGGTGTAGGTATAAGATGGTAACAAGGTGGGAGCAAGAGTTACAAACAAGGAGCTCGCAGAAGACCTGACTTAACTGGAGTCCTAGTCAGGCAAGGTTCCCCTGAGAAAAATGATGTTTACATTGAAGCTTGGAGAGTGCTCGGATTTAACTAGACAAAGAAGAGGAGGAGGAACATTTAGAGAACAGGGAGTAGCATGGAAGGGCTCTGAGCACGACCTGTCCACAACATGGGCAGGAGAATGGCCCTAAGTGAGCCTTACGTGCAGGTTGCAGGACAGTCAGCACACACTAAGGCTCTTGTATTTTATCTTAGGAGTAATGGATAGCAATGGCGAGTGTAAATAGGGAAATGACTTAAGCACATCTGCATTTTAGAAAGATAGCCTTTATGCCGTGTGGAGAACGAATCCAAGGAGAGCAAGAGCATTTGTAGGGAGAATAATAAATATTGGGTTGTCAGAAAAGTCATGACGCGTTTTTGTAACAAAAAACATAGAAATAATACGTCATGACTTTTCTGACAGCCCAGTAACCAGGTTTTTGGAGTAGTCCACCTGAAATAACCAGGTCTACCTGAAACATGACATTATTAGATCAGGTTGGTGACGGCAGGTGGAAACAAAGTGATGGATGAAGGAGGTACAAGAGACAAAACCAAAAGGGCTTGGACATGGATTTGATGTGGACTATGAGGGTGAAAGAGAAGTCGGGATTGAATTCTAGGGTTCTAGGTTTTTTGTTTTTTGGTGTTTTGTTTTTTTTGCAAAATATGAACCTTTATTGGGTCCTAATTCATCATAACAAGCTGAAAAACACATTTTAGGAAAAAATAAGGAAATTGAATATGATGATATTAGATGTCGTAGGGAATCCGTTTTAATTTTATTATTATGGTAATATTGTGTTGTGTTCTTATTTTTAAGGAAGTGTCATAAAGTATGCAACTTTCAAGTGATTCAGCAAACACAGACCCGCACACAGACAAATACATAAAGCCAATATGGCAAATGTTGATTGTGAGATCTAAGGAGCGACCATTATGTGTATTTCAACTTTTACGTGTGAAAATTTCCATGATTTAAAAATTGCAAAATCTTGTGTTTACTAACTTCTGGTAGTAAGAATATCATAAACAAAATGAAAAGACAAACTGAAGACTGGAAGGATATATTTGCCCTGCATATAATTGACAAAGGATTACTATCCAGAATTACAAAGTATTACTATTACAATTACAACAGGTTACTATAGGATTCTAGGTTTCAGCCATGAGCTGCTCAGAGGTGCTGTCTATGAGCTAGGAAATATAAGAGGACAGATTTGAGGGGGAGGGAACATTCTAAGGCCCCATTTTGGAGGTTTGGGGTTGAAGTGCCTGTGAGACATCTAGGCAGATACATCAAGTAGATAATTGATATATAGGATGAAACTCGTGAGAGAGGTTTGCATACAGAATATAAATTTAGGAATCACCAACACAAAGTGGTTGAAATTATGCAAGTGAATAAAACTGCCTAAAAGTGAGTGAAAACAAGCATTCAAGGGCCTAGAACCTAAGGATTTTCAATATATAAAATTAGGCTCAAGCTAGGTTAAAGGGGGAAGAAACTGACCCAGTGATGATTAAATATATAAGGATATTTAAGAACATGAACAGAAAGCAGGGAAAGGCTTGTAGAATTTAATTTGGTGATTTTTACTCACTGTAAAAATCTTGACCATTTTGTTACATTTCTAATGTATTCTAACTAAAAGGGCAATTTCCTTGCAATTTCTCAACATACTGCTTTAATTCCCCTTGAAAGAACACAATTTCCCAGCCCCAGATGGCTATATAGTCTCTTCCTATATTAGATGTGTAAATGCCCCCTTTGGGGGTGAGTTAACTGCTCAGAGCCCTTAACCCAAGTGAGGGCCCTTCTTCATTTGAAACTGCCCTCCATTTGTTAGACTCCGCTCTTCCTTAGGGCGGGTGGGGATGGATGTGCTTTGTCGGAGTCATCATCATGGTCAGAATTTAGGAATACGCCTGTTATCAGCCACCTGCAACCGGGTAGCTGTATTTTAAGTCAATAAGGCACATCACTGAAGCTTAGGGATTAATGCCATTACCTGGGGTAGTTAACTTTCATCAAGTGTCTAGCTGAGTCTACTGAACTATCTCCCTCCCTTTCCTTCTTCACAAAAAGGTTTAACTTATCCTGAACAGCCTGGAAAGTTTAGATCTAGCTGATGCTCTGCCTGTGATTGCTCTCTCTCGTGGCACACCTTCATAATTTCTAAACTCACAACTCCAGACACATGGCAACTTCTTTTAGTGAAAAACACTGTGGCATTACAGATATATTTTTGAAATACAAGAACAAAGAAAGTTCAGCTTGAGTAAACAGCTAATGGCAATCTCGCAGACACTTGATGAATCGAGTTAACTGATCATCACAGTAGATGCTCTAGCTCCACTTCCCCGTGATGAAGCTGAAGCTCAGAGAACGGAACAGCTTGTCCAAGCCAAAGATTTGAAACAATTTGTTCAAGATCATATGTCTTGCAAGAGGTCAGGCTGGAATTCAAACCTATTGTGCTCTAGGCTGAATGTTTGTGTCCCCCCAAAATTCACATGTTGAAATCCTAACCCCCAATGTAATAGTATTTGGAGATGAAGCCTTTGGGAGGTGATTTTAGGCCATGAGGGCAGAACCAGTACAAATGGAATTAATACCCTTATAAAGTGACCACAGACAGCTCCTTGCCCTATTTTCTAAAGTCAAAATCATTGTCAAAATATAGATGGGTCATTATTGAAGAGTTTCTTAAAATATGATGGGTAGCTCTAAAAGCAATCCCCAAAATGTTCAAAGATAAGACATTTATGCAGATGAAAAAGCTCTGGTATACTTGCTCAAACAATGAATGACCTTTACCTTATAACCATACTTCATCTTTTATTAGTATAGTGTTACCTGGCCATTCGGGAGCATGGGTATGCTGAACTTGACCTTACCTATAACACGCTATGACTGCAACATACAAGGGGGACCTTGGTCGCCAGGCTCATTCTTGTGACTTCCTCCAACATATCCTATAAGAAATCCATTCATATATTTGTACACTTGTTTCCATACAGTTTGAACTCTTTTGAGTCTTTGC
This sequence comes from Hipposideros armiger, assembly GCF_001890085.2. Lineage (NCBI taxonomy): Eukaryota > Metazoa > Chordata > Mammalia > Chiroptera > Hipposideridae > Hipposideros > Hipposideros armiger. The sequence goes on along the minus strand of NW_017731521.1, from coordinate 3,038,150 downwards.
TTGTTCAAAGTCACCTTCTCTGTGAAGTTGTCACTGACTCCACTATTAGAGCCAGTTACTCATCCCTTTATGCTCCTATAGCATTCCATGTACAGCAAACTTTTAGTGCTTAATATACCATATGCTAATTATTCATTTACCCATAATCCCTACATATGTGCACACTTACCACCCCCCACCTCTACTTGAGAGGGGACTTCCTGGGCCTCATTCTGCCTGTTTTATTCATCCTTGCATGCCCCCTAGCACCTTCTCCATAGTGGCGCTTAGCAATGCTGGAGGAATTTATTGAATGCGCAACCAAATGTAAACTATCCCATAGAAAATAACTCGCTTTATATCTCTAGCTTTCAGCTTTATTCTTATTTATAGTTCCTCTATAAAACCTGGGCAGTGGCTTAAGCATTTCTCTGAAATCTTATGATTCTAGGCAATACTGGGCCAAGATTGTGATTTCAATGGAGGAGGGGCTGGCAAATGCTAAGTACAAAATCTGCTCATGGAAGGCAGAGTAAACGCTGACTTTCCAAGAGAGCACCTTTGTTACAGATTGGACAAGATCTGTCCCATTTTTGTGAATGCTGCCTGTAAACACAGGCAATTCCATTTTATTAGTGAGGAGCAAGGTGAAGAAAAGAAAGGCTTAATCTTACTTGGGCTGGAAGCACAGTGAAGAAAGGATTACCCTCCTTTCCAAGAAGCTCAATTCTTGACTGCAATGCCTACTAAGGTGATTGAAAATGAGAAAAGTTAGCATTGCAAAACCCTCGAAACTGTTACACAAAAATAAAAATGATAAAAGGAAAGCTTTCACTCTAATTTATTGGTTTACAATCTAATTTGATAACAGAGAATAGTATCAGAAACACGTTAAATAAAAAAATAAAGGAAAAACCATCACTAAATTACATCATTTGATGCAACTTTTACATTTCCTCAACATGCCATTTCACAAAAGGCATGTCCTGGAATACTTTTGTAGTAAGAAAGTTATTTATACCTTTAAGTTGGAAGAGTAAAAAAAACAAAAAAATTTAAAAATTAAAATATATCCTACCTATGTTTCTGGAAAAACAGGACCAGCTGAAGAACAGCTTGCCAATCACCAAAAAAAATTTTTATAAAAAAAAATGCTTAAAGTATCCCCAGAAACTTTCTTAAACAGTCAATATCCAAGGATATTGACTCCCTAGAACGTGATATTTACCAAAGTTTTCTCAATGCAAAAGCTATCTCGTCATGTAGGCATAACTTGTTGATCACAGTCTTTCCCCTGAAGAGCAAGAATGGGGACCAGGTAAGTGGCCAGGGGAAAGTAAGCCTTAGAGGAAGCAAACGGGGAAATACTGTAACGGCCTTTCTTTATTTTCTTTTTCCCTTTAGAGGTCGATGAATATGGTGAAGTGTTACCGGCCTCAGGCCAGGAGTGCTGATGTGAACTCACCCTGCCTGAGCCCGTTTCTTTTGAGGTAGAGGACATCAAGGCGTTTTTTTGTTGTTTACTCATTGAACGATCAGTCCCCTACACACCCCTGTCGCAAGTTGTTTAAAAAAAAAAACAACACCAAAAAACAAAAAACACCCACTCCTCAGGAAAATTCGAGGTTTTACCTGTCTTTAATTTATGCAGCCTTTTCCAATTGTGCCATCCCGGCAGGTGTGACCCCGCTTTGGCGGAGCCTCAGTGCTATTTTACCTGCTTGAGTCTGTCAAAAACCCATTTGTATGCGCCCGGGCTAATGTGCTAGAAATAAAAGCCCCAACCTGTCAAGTAAACTCTCTTGCACCTGTACGAAGCAGTTAAATTGTTCCATCTGCCATTATCCCGGGAGATCAAAGGCCCTCCCCGGGAGGGGTGCCCAGGAACCAAAGCAAAGGATGGAGCTCCTTGTCTTGGAGTTTTAAAAGCAGAGGACTACGAGAGGAGAGAGGAGAGGGGGGTGGACACCCGGAGGAGAACAGGATCTCTGAGCCCCGCGCCTGGCTCTGCTACCTGAAGGAGCTTTTGTCTGAGCCGGGCGCGCCGGGAGCACATTCTTTCACATTAGGAACCGCTGGGGAAGACATTCATTCACTTTTTTTTTTTTTTTTGGTGACGTATCTGGAGCATTCATGTGTTTTTAACCTTGAATAATTTTTGTCTCTAAGCTCCAAACAAGTTTTATCCTGTCCACAGGTCAGTTTTGTTACAGAGGCCAATTAGCAGTGCTACCTTCGCCTGCGGCAAAAAGCCAAGTAATGGCGGGGCAAGCCCTACGGAGAGGTGATGAATAACTCCGGAGAGCTGTAATTTGAAAGGGGGGCCTTTGAAGCATTTACCTTACATGGGACGCTATTGTCACTGCAGGGTGTTTGATCTTAAAATAATTTACTTAATGATCTCACCATGGGAGCAATTGGCAGAGCAAGATTAGGCTGTAAGGCCTAATGGACATGGGAAAAGTTAAAATTGCTCCTGAGAAAGGTATGTACAGCGCTGCGATCCGTCCGTGTTGTGTGTCCATTACTGAGAGCGGGAGGGGTGGGGGGTGGAGGTGGGGGGAAGCCCGGCTGACCGCGGTTAGCTTTGCACAGCTCATCAGAGAAAATCAACAGAGGCGGGCCTCTCCTGGGGGAAGAGCAAAACGCTGCGCGCAGCCCGTTCCCTCCGGCCTGCGTTTCGGCATTTGTGGGAATTAACTATCTGATTTTGGATTTATAGACAATGTTTATTTATTTTTGTACTCTTTCTTGTTTGCAAGGGTGGAGCCACTGGGTTGGGAAAACACACAGGAGCAGGGTGGCATCTCCAAGGACAGATTTCTGAGCTGGAGTCAGAGCGCCATGAAATTGGGAAAGGCTGGCATGTCATGTCCCCTTTCGGTTGGCAAACAGGACATTAAGTAGACACAAGATTATTTGACATCATTATCCTAGGCCAAAACACAATTTTGTCCTCTAGAAAGGAACCCTTTCAAGTGGAAGCCCCAATTTGACATTTATAACTTACCGCTCCTTTTCTTACATACACACCAATTCTGCTTATATGACAATTGAAGGAACTCGCCTCAGGCTGGGGTCTACCTGTTTTACATCAAGAGACATAGCACTTCAGGTTCAAATTTCTTCATAATTTTGCTCTTTCGTCCGTTCAAAATTTGCTCACTGCCATTGCCTCTTGTAAAATGTATCTTATTTTTCTGGATTATGGAATTGGAAGAGACAACCTAAACTGAATACCCAGCAGGAAAAAGCCCAACCCCAGAGTTGCTGTTGCTGTTGATGTATTTGATGTTACATCTAAGGAAGCTGTGATGCAATAGAATAGCGATAATGAACCGATTTCTACTTTAATGCAGATTTTAGCTAAATGAATCATAGCAGCCTACCCAATCAACCCAATATCTTGATATGTATTCTTCCTTTGGGGGGAAAAAATATCCAGGGAATGTATCCAACTGTGTCATCAGAAGATTTGAATGTATGTTATTTGTGTAGAGTAGAAAAGCTCAACTTTGGACTGAAAGCGTATGAGTCTGATTCCTCAAATTTTGCCTGTGTCTGGTAGGACAGTGCAAAGAAATATTTTTAGTTCATGCAGTTGAGTAGTTATGAGCGTGAGTACCAGCCTTATGCCAGCAAATGCCAGTCTGCATGTGCCAATTTGGGGCAGCGCAAGTGTTCCCCACAAGTCTGGACACTGCTTTGGAGTTTAGCTTTTGGAGTCCATTTCTGATTAATCTACTGAGATATGCCTGAGAATCTCTACCTACCAAAATAGAACAGACCCCTTTTGAACTTGTCTTTTTTCTTTCTCACCTATACTTGGAAATTAGCCACTTATTAATATGCTTCAATAATTTCTGCTCTGATGCATGGAATTATCTGAGGTTGCACTAAAGATTATAGAGGCTTTGTTCATATATTCTACTTGTTAAATTACTTGATAAATGAGCATGGAGCTCATGCTGCATGGTAGGGCAAAGAATGGCAGACAATCAGGATATGCATCAGTGGGTCTTCACCTTCTTCAATTAGCTAACAGGATACACCAGCCCCATATAGGTAATGTGAGGATTGAAGTGACATAATGTATGCGAAGCACATAGGACTGACACAGAAAATAGAAGACGCTCAATAAAAGCCCTTTCCCACCCTTGCTCTGAAAACAGCTTCCAAGCGCCATAGTCTGAGTTCAGTGTGGGTCATCATCCCCCCCCCTAATTAGCGTATCCCCCCATTTCCACTCATGCTCCTGTAGGAGGTTACAAATGTAGCTGTTTTCAGTGGGTATGTTTAAATGCTGAGATTAAGAGTATCTCAACATTCTGGGAGAAGTGCGATAGGTCACCTCGCCATCTCAAAGCTGTGAACACTAACCTTGGGGTCCTGGCTTCCTGGGTGCTGGGTGATTGGTGAGATTTTTATTATTTTTATTATTTTTTTTTAGCTGAGCCATCCTGCCACCTGTTGGCAGCTCGGCGGCAGCTCAGATTGGGCCAGGAATCGAACCCCTGTTGCTCAGAGCTCGTACTCTTGAGCGAGCTCTTAACCAACTGAGCCACTCCATCTTTTCTTATTTTCCCTTTCTATTGTTCTCCAATGCTAGTTTAAAATATTTTTTCAATCTTAATGAAATTCCAATTGTAGTTGTTGTCATAAGTGGTGAATATAACTTAGAAACCAAGAAAAGAATTGTCCTCACCAAAAGACAAGCTAATGCTGATTAGAAAAGAATAAAAAAAAATAAGGAGGAAAGAAAGTTATGAGTGTTTTAACATGAAAGTTACCATCTGAATAACAGTATGAAAGTACAAGTTAGCTAACCCCTCTGTCTCTGCTTCTCTCTCTTCCTTCTACCTCCCTCCTCTCTCTTCCACCCCTCTCCCCTCTGAGTGTGTCTCCCGCTCAGTTCAGTTTCTCTCTTTCCCTGTGCGTTCTCTCTCTCTCTCTCTCTCTCTCTCTCTCTCTCTCTGTCTCTCAACCCAGGATGTAAATTAAAAGATCAAAGTTGAGTATGTGAATGTTAGGAATTTTTTCTTAATTATCATCTGTAACAATTTGCTTTTCCAAGTAATAGCGGTGAACTCACAAGCTTACTGTCAGCATCTCCCAATCCACCAGGAGCCTGGATGTCAAGGGGCACTTGACCATCACAGACATAAATGCCGTGCCATCTCCTGAGCTCACACACAGCAAGGCAGCAACTGCTCGGTCAGGCTCAGCATTCTCACTAAGGGGAGAGTCAGAAGAGAGGGGTGAAAAAGAACAAGGTCAAGGTCAAGCCGCTCACCTCTTCCCGCCCAGCTCTCCACCCACCTTGCACTGATTACTGTACTATGTGTCAGAGGAACTCCCTTCAGCCTAGAACCATCATCTCATCCAGAAGACACATAAATTCTACCCAGGTAGTTCTAAAATCACCCAGCTGATCATTCAATTTATATACAGTATCAAGTGTTCATTTCACAGCTGCTATTTCAGTCCCACTGACCTCCCGGTCCTTGACATGTGCTTTACCAGGGCCCTCCAGTGATGCAAAGGTAACTTTTTAGCACACTCAGAAAAAGCAATTGAAGTTCATTTCTCTCAGATTACCAGGCCCCATCAGCAATGAAGATGCTGTAAAGTCGGCATTGGGCAATTTTCAAATGTCCATTGCTGTCAGTGGAAAGAGCCCACTGTGGTGGCCAGGCATCAGAACAGTCACATGGGCCGGGCCCTGTTTCTCAGTAGGCTGTGCCACGTTGTGGTAGGGTCCCTAAGAGCACACTGGCGCCACCAAGAGATTGAGATATTTGGCTGGATCTCTCGATTTTTATTCTATTTTTCTCATTTCTCGCCTCAGATTTCTCATTTTATGTTTTCCACAGTCCAACAGCAGCAGTGCTGGCTTCAGAGGGGGATTGTTCGTGGCCTAGCAACAATTTACACATGGAATTTCCAGAAGAATGGGGTGGGAAGCATCTGGGCTGGGCGGGCCAGGGCTAGGTGTACCTTTCTCTTAGATAAGCTGCAGGAGAGCAGAGGAGCTGGGTAAAACGGGATACCTGCATTTCTCTGGGCCCTGCTTTCTGACCACCTCAGACCACGCCCCTTCTGAGCTGCCTCAGTTTTTTCCCTGCTCACACTGGATACTCCCATGGAACCCTGCTTCCGAATCGCCCACCCTCCGTTCTCTGCTTCATCCCTCCTACTTAATGTCCCCCCACAGCTCTCTCTGAATCAAGTTCACATGAAGTGAGTTTCTACTTGGGAACTTAAAAGATGCATTCTCCGGCCAGTGGTCCAACTCCAATTTTAAGACAATAAGCACAATATTGTTAAAGTATTCTGACCAATGGTTTCATAAATTCCTTTCCCAAAACGATAAGAGTTTCTGGGGCAGGAATTTTGCCGAGAAGTCCAAGACAAGGGTATTCAGGGATCCACAGACTCAAATTTGGAGAATTTGTTGACAGGTTTGAAGGAATGAAAAAATAAGGAATGTCATGATGTGTGTGTTTGTGTATGTTTTAAGTGTTAGAAATAAAAAAGCCTTGGTTCTTAAAGATTACTGGAAGTTTGGTTTATTTAGAAATATTTTTTCTTAAGCAAAATGACTGTCAAGAACAACTACAGAATTTCCAGTTTCTGAAGTTCTTACCCTGACTTTTCTAATTGCAACACTTTAAATAATGTTCTTTAGCTGTCATTTCTCTCACACTTTCTAAGGACACAAACATCAGCAGCAATTTGGAGTTAACATGGAAAAACCCCGTCTTATTTGCCTCTGGGAGGTTTTTTTGTTTTGTTTTGTTTTTGTAGGTATTTTTCTAAGATCATGTGGAAAGTGGGCTACTTGTAGGACTTTCAGAAAAGCACAGACAATGTGACCCCTGCTGTTAGCGCAAACAATTTACTGTGTGTCATAGAAAAAGAGAACTAATATTTGATTTTCCTCAGAACCAGACATCATGACTCACAGGAAGTTGTTGTACAGCCAAGAAAACTGAGGCCTTGAGGATAAAGTAGGGTCGCGTGGAAGATGTGGGATTTGAAAGCCTGTTCCTCCTCCCGAGCACTAGGTGGTTGTAAAGCTTCCATTCTCCCCAGTATAAAATGTCCTTAGTGGTGGTGATGCTAATGCCTCCCTGTGGGGGATACTATAGTATATGTACTGTAGAGTACCTACCCCCTCATACCCCAGACACCCATTCTCTTGGCTACTGCGTGTGGACTCTCGGCTGAGTCCCTGTAGTAGTTTTTGTCCTCAGCGTTAGAGGCCTCTGTCAGGATTAGGCTCCCTCTCTGTGGGGGCAGCCTGCATCCAAAGTCTGGTTGATCTGGGGAGTGTAAAAACTGCCATACACTCTACTTGGAGGTGGTTCTTTCTATAATAAAGACAAGAGGTATGGTTCCATTTCCTTCTCTCCTGTTCCTCCACTGCAGGACAGGTGGGAGAGGGGAGAGAGGGAGCAGGTGTCTGGCTGGGGTGATCAAGTCAGGACAGGGAGGGCAAATGATGGCAGCAAAAGAGGGGTTGCCAAGTTTGAATGTGAATTTCGGCAGAGGGAGGTGACTTCCAGGCATGGAAAGGGGAGGGGTTAGGGTTGGCTGTGTCCACAGAGGTCAAGGGATTAGAATTAGGATTAAGCTCATCGACTTCACACCAGACTTGATCTCCTCAGCTCTCTCTCCATCTCTCCCAGGCTCAGTCCCCTGTTTCACCCTGGGCTACTGAGGGGCCATCCCAGCCCCAGACCTCAGGTGGGACTGGTAAGGCCATTCTTGTCCCCTTGTGGTAGTTCCTCTCCTCCCTCTGAGTAATCCTGGGTTTTTTTCACATCCCCCAAGTTCTCGAGAGACTCTAATAAACTTCCTGCTTGTGAATTTCCATCCCCAAATCTGTCCCCCAGAACCTGACCTCAGACACTTATATTTGTAAAATGCGAGTATGTCGTTTTCAAATGCTGCTACATGGCATCGCTGTGGTGTTTGCAACAGGCCGAGGCTCAGAAAAGTGAAGTGACATTCGAGGAACTGCTGGACCTGAGGCAGGATCTAAATTCTCCACTCCTGGTCCAAGCCTCTGCTTGGAGTGCATGAGTGAGTGTTATAAAGGGGCTCAAACAGAGCTCTCCCTAAAAATGTTTCTCCTGGGACTCTTACTCTTTATTGCTCCACCTTCCATCATTCCTCCTATTTCCTTAGTTGCTTACCTTTTCCCCCTCCCCAAAACTTGCTCTTCCCAGTCCCACCACCTCCCTCCTGTGATGCTGTCTTTGTAACACCGGTGAGGGAAGGAGCCGGAAATACCCTGGGTCCCTCGGGCATTAACACTTTGGCACTGAGAGCTCCTTGCAGTCAGTTTTGTTTCTCCGCAGAGCGGCGCAGAAGGAAGTGGTGACAGGGAATATATCTGGTGGTACATCACTGACCTGTTATAGATGCCTCATTCTTCTCATGCTTTTACACACCTGGTTTTAAAGTAGAATTTCCTCAGAGCCAATCCTCCAATCTTCTTGTTTGCAGAAGGCAAGAATTTCTCAAGCTAATAACTATAAGAAGGGGGCAGTTGGAACAGCCAATAATTCCATGCAACTGTTAACATGTTCTTGGGTTTGTTCACTAAGCTGACAATACCCTCCAGTATCCCTGGGGACCCTCGGTCATTTGGTTTGACCCAGCAGTGGCTAGAGGAGAAAAAGTTCTTTGCACTGCTCTGTGAAAAGCCTCGGGGTCTATTCATTGCCTTGATGTTCTGGGGGGATTTCCACCTCACCCTGCAAATCCCCTAGGACTGATTGGCAAGCATAGCTCATTCCAATTAGCTTATTTGCTAACCTCAGGACAGGTGTTTGGGGAACCAAAGGTTTATAGGGACTGTGTTTTGTGTTTTTGATCCTTACTTTTTCTTTTTTTTTTCCTTTTGATAATATTTTGGAACTCAAGTCTGTTCAGATCCATCTGTCTCCAGATGATTTCAAGCAATGTACCACCTTCTGCAAAAAGTGTGTCTCCAGGAAGTATGCTCAGGTTGGGGAAGTGTGGAAAGAGCAGAGGAGCTTGTCAGTGGCCACATGGCCTCTTATTTTTCTCTCCCTTCATCACTAAAAAGGACCCATCAGGTGAGGCCCTCACGCCAGGCCTCTGGCTTTTCTTGGGCCCCGAGGTAATATTACGGCCTTGGAAAAAGCCCTGCTCTGACCAGGTATGCCATGGACACGTGTCTGGTAGTTGATCAAACCTCAGCTATTCTCAGCCTAACTCTAAATGACCTTTATAAATCATAAAAGGCTTAGACTTCTCATTTGTTTCCTGACTTGGTCGTTCATATTTTGGGGGGCTTTTCAAAAACCTATATATTGTGGAATTTGTTTTAGAAGTGTCTTTTCTGTGTCATACCAACCCCCCAGGAGATCAGGTATGGGCCTCTCAGATCATCTGCCAGCCCAAAAGGCAGGGGTTAATCGTGTGGAGCCCAGGATGTCTGAGCTCACATCCCCCCTCTGCCCGCCACTGGCCTGTGTGACTTTGGGCAAGTTACTTAACCTCTCTGCTCCTCAGTTTCCTCATCTGCAAAATGAGGACCCTCATAGTGGAGTTATTATCAAGATTAAGTAAACTAGTTTATTTTGAAGCCCTTGCAACAGAGCTTAGCATATAAAACACACTTACATGTTGTGTGTCTTTTTCCTACTATTGTTGTTATCTTTCTCCAGTCAGTTACAGCCGCAGATTTTCAAACAACTGTCCTTTGTGTCGCCTGACTACATTTGTGGCAGAGAGAAGAGAAAAGACCCTTTGGAACATTTAAATATCACCACTTTCATAGGCAAATCTTTTTGTATAATAAAGAAGACAATCGGAAGGTAAGTGCCCACTGTTTTAAAACTTGGAATGAGGGTCAAAGATCAGGAAACGCTCTCACTATCATTCTCATTTTCAGCTGAATTGGACATGGCAACAAGAATGCTGGCCTGAATCACATTATGTTCCAGGCAACTTCAACTTTACATCGTAATGACCTGCAGCCTAACAGAAGCAAACTGCAAGTGGTTTCCAAAGGATGAACCCGAATTTATATTAAACTAGCATTATAACTTAAGCAGCTTGTTTTGAAAGAAAACAAAACAAAACAAAACGAAAACAACAAAACACCTCATCATTCATGTGATGGCTCCTCAATGCATCTCCTTCCCATTTTACCTGTAAAACGCTCTGTGTTTGCCGACAGGGTAAATGTATACTATACACAGAGCCAACATGTCTCTTTGTAACACCGCAGCAATCGTACCAGTTACGGCAGCATTCTTATTATTTTAAGCTGTCTCCATTGTCTTCTAAATACCATAATTAGAAGCTGAAAAGCTTACAGCTACCAAACCCAATAAGGTCTCATGAACAAAATACTCTCCTGTGACTCCACAGGTGACCGACCCTGTGCAGTCTAACATGATGAAGCATTCAGTCCTGCCCAATTAGGGCTCCAGGTACATATAAAGTTTTCCCTTTTCAGTATTATTGAGCAGCTCCATTCAAGTTTTGGTTCCTGGGCCCTAACTCTTTTCTTACTGGTGTCTTTGCTTCATTTGGTGAGACTCTCAATTTTCCGGTAGACACGGAAAAGAAAACGTGTCTGCTGGAAAGAGTTCCGCGTGTCTCCTACTGGTGAGGTGGTATTTTGTGAATGAGTTGAGAGAGTCACTGAGCAGAGAGCTGAAATAATTAAACTGCTTGAGAGAAAGAGAAGGGGTGATTTTAGGGCTCCAGAAAATATTTTGCCCCACCAGGTCAGTGACTTTTAATTTTATGCTTATCTTCTTTTTTCCATTTGAACCCTGTCCAAAAGTGGACTCCTGTGGGCAATATAATAAATCAGGCATTATCAGCCCCTTACACCTGAGTATAAATGAGTACTTTTTTTTCTCTCTCTCTGTCATAAAGAAAGGGTGAAAGTAGAGGATTCTAAATATCTAATGAGGATTGGAGAAGAAAGTTCAAAGAAAAACTAAGTTAGGAAGGTCAGAAAGTAAATCTCTTCTATTTTCGTGTTTTACCTGGGGTTGTTGCTCATTTCAATCCCTTGTTTCAGGGCATTGCCGTGTCTTTTTGTGTTGGCTCTAATTAGGCTTGGAAATGCTGGTGGGAAGACACAAAATGTGTTCTGGTGTTCTTTCGCTGCTTCAGGGAACATTTTCCCATGGCCAGGGAGACACAGAAACTGCTTGGTTATGAAGCATTCTCAGTTAAACCAAGCACGTGGAAGGTGAAGATAAATCTTGGATTTTTTTCCTTTATTTTATATTCTGCTGGTGAAATATTGAACTCTGAAAAATGGGCATGTCATGATTGCTTTTAATAAATCTACAAACCTGTCATATGTTTTCAAGCTTTCTTGACTATTCACTAATTATCAAGCTGTATTTCTCTTATTTCTCTAATCTTTGGAACACAAAGGAGCATATCAATCAGCATAAGCCTCCAGGGGGCTGCTTACATCTGAAACCCCATCTCAACTGTTGTGAGATGCCCAGTCGCCCAAGCCAGGATGGTCCCAGTTGGCAACATGTTTTTCCCCTCCTCACTCTGAGACTGAGTCTAGATTCATATTTTCTTTCCCTTTTCTTTTCCCTGCCACCTCTCCCAGGAAAACACACACACACACACACACACACACACACACACACACACACACACACACAAGCAAGGGCGGGGCCTGTTTAGGAAACCAGGGGCTTGATACTCATCCAATTAAGGAGAAAGTGACTTTTAGAGCTATTCTCCCTGACCAGGCAGTGTGGTTCAAAATTTGGGATCACATCAGGGAGGCGGGAAAAATGACCCCACTGACTTGGAAACCTCTGGGGACATTACCAGGAAATCTGCCTTAGGACAGGCTCCCCAAGTGCTTGTAAACTGTGTAAGCCAGGAAGCCTCTGCCCTGGACCTCCCATTCTCTCAAGAAAGGACCAATTATCCTTAGATAATGGAATTTAATCCTCAGTTCTCTCCCAAAGACAGATGTATACCCAAATTCCTTAGTCTGGCACAGAGAGAAGGTAGAGAAAGGAGGAGATTTTGCTTCTCCTGTACTGTTTTTGTTCCATGCCCACTTTCATTACTCATAGTTTCTGAGGGCAGAGGGCTACGTAGGTGTTCTGAGGGATGAAGAATGGGGACACCCAGCGACCCCAATGGGCACCATCCTTCACCAGCTCATTGTGGTGGCAGAGGGAGGGGTTCTACCTTCCTGCAGGTCTCCCTGCTTGGCACAGGGCTCAGCCATGAGGACATTCAAGATTCTCTACAAGAGTCCCCAAACATGAAGTCCTTCCTGATTTAATTTAAAATCCAAAAAACTGCTACATCCCATTAGCTTTATTTTAAAAAATAAAATATAAATACCTGCTAAACTCAAAGACTTCCTTTTCACCTATATTTGTCCATGTCTGAATTCCATCCTGATATCCCTATCAGATAGATGATCCCTAGCAACAAAAGACCTTTATTTTATTTTATTTTTTTTATCTGCCTCTAACTGGACAGAGCCAATAATCTGAAGATCCAGGACTGAAACTTTATTTCAAGGCCCCACAGAAAGTGAACCGGAAAAGATTTCTTCTTTTGACAATAACTTTAAAAATTTAGCGAAATCCTAAAACTAGACTCCTGGAGACCTCAAAATTACTCCAGTCTCTGTTGCCTCATTTACCTTTGTTTGGCAGGAACTCTTGAAGGGCTGATGACTTCTTTTTTTCTGGACAAAAGGATGGGGAGGGAGAAATTTTAAAAGAAATATTAAAATCAAGCTATACGAAAGAATTTGAGGATGCAGCTAAATGTGGATAACAATGAACTAACAGGATGAATTAATGGTTCCCAAATTTTCCACTGGTAAGGACCCTGGGTCTCATTTTTTTGAAATAACTTCGCTATTAACAAATAATAAATCTAGCCTTTCAATATCACTCATAAGGTCCTTAGAATTTAGGCACAGCCTACCTTTTTAGTCTCACAGCTCACCTAGTCCACACCTGGAGCCTTACTTAATGACTCAGTTTCTAGAACATGACACGTTCTCTGCTGCCTCCTTATCTTTGTACCTGTTCATCTTCCCTCTGGAAAACTTCTCATCTCCATCTCCTCCCCACAACTACTCCTCTTCACCATGTTTTGAATGAATGAATGAATGAATGGTGAGAGACAGCAAAGAGCTGTGCCAAAGAAAATTAGTTCTGAGGCAAGATTGCATAAATTATAGACTCGCCTAGAAATAGGTTGCCTATAAATAAACACTGATAGTATTTACCTGTGCATACTGTGTATCCCAGACACTCTGCGTCATGGTTGTACTAAACAGTGTGGAAGAATGAGAACTAAGAGAGGAAACAATGAGAGTAAAGCAGGCATTAGAAACACCGGCTTGGACTCCGAAGGGGAAAAAAAAATGTCCTCCCAAACTTTTGTACAATCTCTGAAGGGCTGAAGGAGTGAGGTGTTGGTCAGCGAATCCAGATGAAAGGCCCTGATGTTTAGTCAAAGATTCACATGAAACAATAGGCAATTACAATGACTGGAGCTTTGTATAGATTTTCAAATACCTTTTTGAATTATGGACCATAGACTGGTTGCCTCCTTTTCTTCCTAGGGCTTTGAGCCAAGAGATCTACCAGGTTTTTTTTTCCAGTCCTGACATCATGCGATTTTGAAATCTATACTAAATCAAAGGCCCAAAGTGCATCTTAAAGGTTTTAATACAGAGTTCAGCTGCCAAAGCCACCCCTGCCTCCTTCTGTTTGGAGAAGGTAAGGTGAGGGGAAGGCATCTTAGGCTTTTGTTCCCTCCACTCCATGAAGCTGCTGTGATCAAGGTTATCAGAGCCCAGTCCAGGGGCCTATTTTAAGTCTTCACCTGGCCCATCTGTAACTTTTGACAAATGACCACTCACTTCCTTGAAACCCTTTCCTAGTTTCCTTCCTGGTTACCTTTTTTTTTTTTTTTTGATTCTTCATCACCTTATAAACGCGTAACATTGGAGTAACTACTACAGCTCAGGTTCTGAATGTCTTCTCTTTATCTATACTTATTTCCTAAGTGCCATCATTCAGTCTCATAGCTTTCTTACATGCTGATAACTTTCAACTTTATGGCTCTATTCTCAGTGAGGTACCTCACCTCACAAGATCACATTTCTTCCCAACTCTGTATTCAATGACAAGTGACTCCACATTAGTAACTAGCAATCAGCCATGGCGAAGTAATTGCACCAAAGAAATTGGCAAAATTACATATTGAACCGCTCCCCTCACCAGAGAGCTAGTTGTGGCGTGTCCAACTGCCTCCTGGAAATCAAACTTGTCCAAAACTGAACTCCTTTCTCACAACCCAGTCATTCTCCCCCAGCTTGCCCCTCTCAGTAAAGAGCAACTCCATCTTTCTAGCTGCTCAAATAAAAAATGTAGGAGCCATCTTTAACTCTTCTCTTTCTCTCATTTCACATAGTCAAACCATTAGTAAAGGCTATTGGTTTTACCTTCAAAAATCTCTCCAGGACACTCACAGTGTTTAGTCCAGGCACTTCCATGGGATGCGTGGATGAGCTCCAAGAAGAAGGAAAATGGAGTCGTTTTCCCCAATACATCTTGCTAATCTTGTCATAACTGCTTGCTGCTCTCCTCCCCTACTTTGGCCCTCTCCTCGTTGACTTGGCGCTTATGGTAAATGAGAGTCTTGTCTGCTTCACTTAGCATTAGACTCTTTCTTTCATAAAGAAACCAACAGCATGGATAATCTTTGTTAGCATCTCTCCTTCCCACATACTTTCAGTCCTGGGGAAGGTGTATATGAATTCTGCATTTTTCTATTATTCTAGTTCATGCAACACGAGACAACAAATCAAAGGTGGGCTTTCCATGGAGCTAATGGACCTTAAGCTTCGGGGTGTCTCACTTGCTCATGTGAGTCGGGAATGGCTGGGAGTCCTAGAGTGTCCTAGGTGGGGAGGAAAAGTCAGAGTTGCCTCTTCAAAGGGAAGTCAAGGTGCCACTTATTGAAATTTAATTTGCTGATTATATCATCTGTGAAAAGAAAGTTGCCACATGCCTTATCTAAATATTTTTGAAACATTTAGTAGAGTTTTTAAAAGGCACTCAAGTCATATTCCTGATATCTGATCAAATGAGTTTAGTCCTGATTTTATTTGGGTCTTCCAAAGAGTTTACACCATATTGTTACATGTCCTACATACGTAACTGGAACTTTGACAACTCCCCAATGGAGTAAACTCAAAGCAATAATGTCAGTTATTATCCCAGATTATATTAATGGCATAACATAGAATTGCAGGAACACCAACCTTTAACAACTGCTCAGCAATATTAGCTTCTAAATTTTGACTTTTCCTCCCTGACACTAATATTTTGGAAGGCTGCACTGCCTCCATCCGCCCAGAAAGGACAGAGCAGCATCCTTCAAACTGAGAATACAGGGAAACTGCTCTAGTAGCCTAAGGGAATAATGTCCCTTTCAAACAAAATCCAGTTTTCCACTTTTAACAATTCTAGTTGGCTAGCCTCTGAATTGTTGAAGTGCAGATGGGTCAACTCCCTTAAATGTCACCGACTCTCCTGTTAATAGCCCACAAAAGACAAAAAACAAACAGATGGCTAAAGAATGGGGGGTTAGGGGCAGATGGGGCATGAAGGAATACATGCTGGAGATAATTCTTGGTTTAGCAAGTTGTGTGTGCAGAACTGTACTGGAAAGTTCACAGGAGTTATACTTGCAGAAAGACAGTAAGGTTGGATTATATCTTTAAAATAATTGTTCAAATAAATGGACTAGCACAGAGAAGCCTCTATTGACTTTCTGTTTACCCAGAAGGGAGGAAAAAGTACAAAACAAGCTTTTCTTTGGCTACAATGGCAATCTTCTAAAATACAGGACTCAGAGGTTGATAATCATCTTTTAGCTCAGGTTATCGCATGCAATTTTTTCACATTCATTCAGCTTTCTTCATATAGCTCTTAGTAAAGCAACTCTCTTAACAATAAAGGCTTTTATGGAACCTATTGCACTAGAGAGCTAACCACTCCCGTTTTTTTTTCTTCTTCATCTTCTCCTTTTTATTGGCTCCTTGGAATATTTATAGCTGCCTTTGTTCTCCTTGCAAACTTATGCATCTGGCTGTGTGTGGCCATTTTTGTTGTTTTTGTTGTTACTGGGTATGAAATGAGTAAGTGTGTGTGTCCATGTTTTGGTGGCTTCGTTTTTGCACATCATCCTGTCACTGAAATGCTTCGTTGTTTAGTTGAGGAATGTTCACTCCTGGACTCTTTCCACTGTGACCTGCATGACATAAAACTTAATGTGCTGCCATGCTATTTCTTCCTGATAAACAGGTTCTCTGGTGGAGGGAATCTGGAGTGAGACTGGGTTTCAGGAACACAAGCTTGACTTCCTGAACACTGGATGAACAGATTAGATTCCCAGGTAAAGAGTTGCAAAGGAACTAACTTATGTAAGCAGAGTGAGCACAACCTGGACCAAGATAGAACACGGGAGTTTGTTCTGTATCTCAGCCTCATGGACACAGGCACAACATGAGAAGGTGTCCACCTTTACTGCGACATTAAAGGACTGCATTTAGGACTGCATTACAACATTGGCAACAATCTTCAAACTCATCAAACAACCTGATCTTGCCATCATAATTCCTCCATCCTCTTACCTGAAAGACAGAGAGGTTGAGATGGCTGACTCTAGACCCAAGGTGTCTGGGCAAGTTATTCAACTCAATGAGCCTCTGTTTCAGCACCTGCAAAATGGGAATAATAATAGAATTTACATTACAGGGTTGTGGTAAGGAATAAGATAATACAAATAAAGTGCTTAAAACTATACCTGGCCGATAGTAAGATCTCAAGACATCTCATTAGCCCTCTACTGAGAATGTAAGCTCCATGAGGGTAGATTCAGTCTGTTTTATTCACTGCTGTATTTCTAACACATAGAACTTAGTAGGTGCCAATAAATACTTGTTGAAGGAATCCCTCACCAGGTTAACCTAAGAACTTGTTCCTCTAAAGCAGCGGTTCTCAACCTTTCACAGGGGTCGCCTAAGACCATCGGAAAACACATATTCGATGGTCTTAGGAACCGAGACACCACTCCTCTATCCGTCTCCAGGCCCACATGCAGATACGCCCACATACGAGTACCCGGAGACCCCTGTGAAAGGGTTGTTCGACCCCCAAAGGGGTCGCGACCCACAGGTTGAGAACCGCTGCTCTAAAGGGACCAGGGAGGGGAGTCTCCTAAATAACAAGTACAGTAATACCTTGGTTTGTGAGCATAATTTGTTCTGGAAACAAACTACTTGTTTTGCAAGACATCGCTCGTTTACCAAGTTAAAATGTATTAGAAATGTTTGCTCATTTTGTGGAACACTCGCAAACCAAGTTACTCTCAATCCAAGGTTTTACTGTATAAGAAAGCCTTGGGCTTCCTTGGGTACCTGGTTCCTGTTAAGTGCCCATTGAGGAGGATTTAGTTAAAAAAAGTTTGGGGTGTTTCACTCCCCAATGTTGCCTGTAGGTCAGGAACTCTCAAAACCAACCAAAAAGCAACACAGGTAATCCCCAGACTCACAAAAATACACCACTCTTTTCTGCCTCACAGGGGTCATTTCTCAGGACTCCTTTCTGCTGTGAGGCTCATCAGGAGGCTGTGAAGGATTACGATTCCCTTGTTTCTGATGCATTGTAGTCAACCTGAAAATAAAACTGTTTTGTTGCCAAAGACAATTGTGGATACAGATCTCTTGGCTCTGAGTGCTAGAGTTTGCAAAGACATTTTTATACCAACTTGATCTTTGTTGTATAAATGTAGCAGTCCGACTCAGACAATTAAGTTCGTGAACTCATCCTAGAAAAAGTGCTACATACTGCGGTGCTGAATATCACTACAGCCACCTTCGAAGTACTCCCCTTGGGAAGTCATGCACAGTCATTGGGGGCCAGACTGGTGAGTAGGGAGGGTGTTCAATACAGTTATTTGTTTTCTAGCTAAAAACTCCCTCACAGACAGTGCCATGAGAGCTGGTGCATTGTCGTGATGCAAGAGCCGTGAATTGTTGGTGAAAAGTTCAGGTCGTCTAACTGTTTCACGCAGCCTTTTCAGCACTTCCCAATAGTAAACTTGGTTAACTGTTTGTCCAGTTGGTACAAATTCATAATGAATAATTCCTCTGATATCAAAAAAGGTTAGCAACACTGTTGCAACAAAGTTCGCAAACTTACTATGTTAACAAGGGACTCCTTTTGAATCAACTTTAGCAGAGGCCCTAGTAGCACAAAACAATAGGTGGCAGGAGTATGTGTAATTTTGTTAATCTTTTATTAAGCTTCATTTCTGTATAGATCCATGCTTAGCTTCATGGCTCCTTTAGGTAACCAGATGAGTTAAAGACAAATTCTACCCCTTGCTTTCTTCCATGTAGCCAATCCACAATATGGGGTCCATGAGGGAGCCACAGTGGCTTTGATGATGATAGAGTGAGGCAGTAGTGCTTCTGCATTGACATTAGCCTACTTTAGGGCCTGTTCTGTTACCTGACTCCTTCAGGAACTCCCTCAGGTATATATGTTGAGCAGAGTCAGATGCAATGGATCAGTTGTGCTGAGTGTCATGAAAGAGGCCACACCCCACCCAGGAGAATGTGGACACTATTGCAGAAATCAAGGATCTATTGGAAGATGAACCGCTGCCCGGAAGCCCTGGGGAATCCTGAGATACATGGGCTGCTTCAGCCCAGCTCAGGGCATGTACAGGACCAAACTTCTTGCTTGTGTCAGTGCTGCAAAGGAAGCAGTTGGCAAATACAGGTGTATTCCTGGGGGTAAGTGGGTGCTGACGGGCTTTTCTAGCACAAGCAAAGGAAACAGTAACCTCTGGCTGATTCTGTCCTCGTCTCCCTGGTGACTCTGCTCTCTGGTAGCAATTAGGGAAGGTTTGTGCTGCTGAGCCGCAATGTATTGTAGATTGGGGAGGACTGAAAAAAACAAAATACAATTTCGTTGTACTCATGTGGCATACAGTTGAGAATGGTTTTTTAAAAACTTAAGGACATTCTCAAAACCATGGAGAGGCACACGTTTTAAAATGAAATAGAGAAATTCAGTATGTGAGGTCTTCTGTGTGATAGGAAATCTGAAATACGAAGAGACTGGGATTGGGCCAAAGGTATGGGATGGCAAGCCAGAAGATGTTGGCTGGAGCCACCGAGAACACTGTCATGAAACCGTGAACAACGCAGAAGTTGCCCAAGTGCCAACAGGGAAAACCTCACATAAACAGCCCCATCCCTTTTAAGGGTCAAGTCAAATGATCTGGCCGAATGGACACTTGTAAAAGCTGCATGGCACACCCCTCCCCCCAAGTCTTTATCTATTTCAGGAGCTACAGAAGCCATGACAGTGACAATACAACTTAAATACATCTCTCTTCTATTATATAATAAGATCAAGCCTACTGCAAGTTCTGTGGTGGTTTCTTCCTATGTAAGCCTGAGATCAGCTGACCATCACTACACTGAGTTGGTTCAGTTTTGAGTCAAAGTGAGGAAAGTTTAAAAACCACAATGAGATACCACTTCACTCCAGTCAGAATGGCTATTTTCAATAAATCAACAAACAAGAAGTGCTGGCAAGGCTGTGGAGAAAAGGGAACCCTGGTGCAATGTTGGTGGGACTGCAGATTGGTGCAGCCATTATGGAAATCAGTATGGAGGTATCTCAAAAAACTGGAAATGGAACTACTGTATGACCCACCAAGTCCACTCTTGGGTATCTATCCAGAGAAACCCAAGATGCTAATTCAAAAAAATATATGTACCCCTATGTTTGTTGCAGCGCTATTCACAATAGCCAAGACTTGAAAACAACCAAAATGCCCATTGGTAGATGACTGGATTAAGAAACTGTGGTACATTTATACAATGAAGTATTACTCTGCTATAAAGAAGAATGAAATCGTATCATTTGGGACGATATGGATGGACTTAGAGACTATTACGTTAAGTGAAATAAGTCAGTGGGAGACAGACAAATACCATATGATGTCACTTATATGTGGAATCTAAAAAACTGAATGAACGAGGAAAGTAAACAGAAGTGGTCGCAGAGATATAGAGGAACAACTGATGGTTGTTAGTTGGGAGGGGGTGGGGATGAGGGAGAAAAGGAAGGGATTAGACAGCATAAATCCGCAACTACAATATTGCCACAGGGATATGAAAGATAGTTCGGGGAATATAATTAATAATGTTGTAAATATTTTGTAGGGTGTCAGATGGTCACATGCCTTGCTAGGGAGACCGCTTCATGGATGGGGTAGAGGCTTGATCACTGCACTGTACACCTGAAGCTGATGTTGTATAATATTGTATATCAATTATAAGTGAATGGAACATGGAGTATAGTGTGGGAGTGGAGTCAAGGGAATTGTAATAGAGATGTATGATATTGGGGGGGGAAGTGGGGCTGCAGATTGGGGGAGGGGGGTTGTTACCTCAAGGGGTAAAAAGTATAACTATTGCACTGTGTTGTACAGCTGAAACTAATTCTAAAAAATGTGTATTTCACAATAAAAAATAATAATTAAAAAAAGTGAGGAAAGTTTAATAAAACATTGGTGAAGTATTGAAATGTAAATTCCAAATATCTCATCGTTATAAGATCTCCATAGTAATCCAGTCATCTAGAGCAGAAAAATGGGTTGGACATGGGTGCCAGGCACCTCAGATTCATCTTCCTAAAATAACTGAAAAAAAATGTGTTTGGAGTCACTTTAAACTGATTTAAATAACCATGCTGCGTCTTACATCACACACGTACACACAAAAAGAAACAATGGTTTTCTCCAATCGTGTGAAGATACAGCCTTGGTTGTTCTGATTTCCAGCTACAGCTGTTTAATCACCCTAAAATTTGATCTTGAGGAACTAGAGCCATGATTCTCAACCAGAGGGCAGTTTTGCCTTCCGGGAGACATTTGGCAATATCTAGAGGTTTTTCCGATGGTCCCAAATTAGGGGTGGGGTGGGAGGAGAAGAGATTTGCTACTGGCAACTAGGGGCCAGAGGTCAGGAATGGTGCTGAACGTCCTCCCATGCACAGCACAGCTCCCACAACGAGGAAGTATCTGGTCCAGGATGCTTTCCGTGCCAAGGTTGAGGAAACTTGGGATGGAATATGAAAATAGTAACATAGTGGATCATTGCAAGGAAAATTTCTCAACCAAGACCTCTTTTGGAAAATGTGTATAGTATTATAGCAGTTCCAGTTTAATAGAAAAGAAGTATATAATTTTAAATTATAAAATTAATTTTAATTAATGAGGGTTTCTAAAGAAATCGTTTGGAAGATTTCTTAAATGCATAGTGATATCCCTAATTGAATAAGAAGAATAACACAGTAAACTAGCCTATCCAGGAACAACTCACCAGCCCATAGATAGGTAGATACCTGAGGCATGTTTTTAAGTACAGACAGTGTGGGTGAAGCACATTGGCTCTCCAGCGGGCAGCACATCACATGACCTATTACAGTGCCCACAGTGCAGATGTCAAATTACCCAATTCCACAGCATCCTTCCTTCAGTTGATTGAAAGTTACTTGAAAGGCACCGTGTATATGACAAGCACTCCACATGAGTGGGGACAGATTTCAGAGGGATGAGATGCATTCTAACAACAATCCTCTCTTGTAGATTCCGTCTTAATTCCGTCTATGCAAAGGCCACCTTTCCATTCTTTCTGGAAGCTTTTTATATTTACCACATGTCTTAGTCTGTTTGTCCTGCTACAACAAACCCCCACAGACTAGGTGGCTTATAAACAACAGAAATTTATTTCTTACAGTTCTGATCACTGGAAGGCCAAGATCAGGGTGCCAGCGTGATTGGGTGAGGGACTTCTTCCAGGCCACAGTTTTCTTGCTGTATCCTCAAATGACAGAAGGGATTAGGGAACTCTGGGGGAGGAGGGGGTCTCTTTTCTAAGAACTCTAATCCTGTTCATGAGGGCTCCATCCTCATGACCTAAGCACCTTCCAAATTCCTCACCTCCCAGGACCATCGCATTGGGC
Organism: Hipposideros armiger; assembly: GCF_001890085.2. Classification (NCBI taxonomy): domain Eukaryota; kingdom Metazoa; phylum Chordata; class Mammalia; order Chiroptera; family Hipposideridae; genus Hipposideros; species Hipposideros armiger. The sequence goes on along the minus strand of NW_017731521.1, from coordinate 3,016,041 downwards.
ATTAGGATTTTAACATAGGAATTTTCGGGGGACACAAATATTCAAACCATGATCACACCAAATTTTGTCCCAGCTTCTCTCAGTTTGGTTTTATCTGCCTTTCTCCTCACTGCAAACATAAATGATCAAGAGCATGATATTATATAAATCTTCTTTCTCATTAGTCTTTTAAATGAAGTGCATTATTTGTTCAGAAAATTATGTCACATTTGTGCAGAATTAATTTGTTCTCACTAGACTGCAATTTTAGGAGGAGGCTCCCAATAAAAATAATTCCTAGGAGACAAAACATATTAATATAGAGGTAATATCTATGTCATGGGCTTCTATAACATGGAAAATTAAATATCACCTTCTAGTCCAATGCCTTAGTGCCCTAGAGAAACATGAATGTTGATTGTGCAGGTCTACTGGATGGATACATATCGGATCCTATTGTCTGATAGCACTGTGTCCATCCATCCGTCCGCTCAAGAAATATTTATTGAGTGCCCTCCACTTGCAAGTATTATAGTGGGCAGTATGCTGGAAAAGTTTCACTTATGACTGAGATTATTTATATTGTGATTCTGTCAATAAATAAATTACAATTGTGTTTCATTCATTCAACATATATTTGTGAAACACCTTGATATGCTTAGAAATTATGCTAAGTGCTAAGGACCTTTTATTAAGTAAATCATCCTTATCTGTGTAAGACAAGCATAAAAATGTTCCAGGTCGGATAAAAAACAGCTGTGACAGAAAATGTGGGCTGGCACTGGGCATCCATTTTCATCACCTTCTGCTGAGCCTTCCTGTATTACAGGCGGCTGGGAAGCTAAGCTGCGTGCCTTGTTTCCCAGGATCCCTTGCAGCTGGAGTTCTGAATTTCAATGAGATGCACTCACGCCAGACTTGGAAGGCGTCAGCGCACGTAAAGCGGAAACTATCTTCCTACTGCTTCACCACTTTTCTATTGGCGAGTAGCATCATGAAGTTGCTGGGTTTTCTGTAGCAGTTTCTCCATGACCAGCCATTAGCTTCATGGGAGCTGAGTGGCAGATGTGGCAGTAGCCGCAAGCAATAATAGCTTCCTGACTCTAAGGTAAATAAATGTTCTAGTCAACACAGGCTGTGGGTTCTCCAACTTCCTGATCCAGGAGGAGCCGGCAGCTTCCATGCTGGGCCAGTTTGGAGGTGTGATTCTGAGAGACCAGAGGGGGCCCCATGGTTCCAGCCCTTACAGGAGTTTTTTAAGTAACTAATTCTCTATATCTCCCTCTGCTTTCAATAGCCAGTTTTTGCTCCTTCCAGTGAAACACTAACTTTAAAATGAGAAGTGCAGGAAATACAGCCGTAAATCTGCCATGTTGCAGGTTATGAAGAGAGCATTTAGGCTCCTGCCTTAGGTACCTGTGGGATCTGAGCCATGTGAAGCAGATTAAAATCAGCAGTGTCTGCTTTGCCTGACTGAGTAGTTTTCCTTGTCCTTCAGGCATTGGAAGGGACTTTGCAAGTTTCGTGCTTGGAGTAACATGGTGAGACTTTAAAAAACACACTATACTTTGTTCATCTTTGTATCTTCAGTGTCTAGCAGAGTGCTTGGGGCATATTAGCCCTTAAGGATGATGCTAAATTATGAGAGTAGTGCTCTGGTTTTGTATCTGGTTTTGGTGGCAGGCTAAGAAGGAGAGCGAGGAGGCAGAGAACCATTGGCATTTTCAAGGCATAAAGTTAAAAGAGTCTGGAGGAACATGGGAAGGATTTGAAGCAAGACTCAACAGGCGTGAGGGACTGTATCGGTCAGGTTGCATAAGAGAAGCAGAACCAGTGGAGACATAGATCCAGAGATTTATTGCTAAGCTTACGTGATTATGGGGGTTGGCTAGGCAAGTCTGAAATCTGTAAGTTAGGGTCATGCTGGACCTTGGGCACAGGTGGACACTGCTGTCCACAGGTGGAATTTCTTCAGAGAAGCCTCAGTTCTGCTCTTAAGGCATTTCAGCTGATTGAATCATGCCTGCTGAGATTTTCTAGGATCATCTCCCTTAAAGTCAAGTGATTATGGACTTTAATCACATCTACAAAACACCTTGACAGCAACACTTAGGTTAGTATTTGAGTAACTGGGGACTGTAGCCTAGCCAAGTAGACACACCAAAAAGACCATGACACTGACCAACTGGGAAGAAGAAACGATTGAAAAAGTTGAGCAAGGGGTCAGGTGTGGCCAGGTCCGTCTACTCCTCATGATGTTCCCGCATGCATATTTAAATACGGAACGCTCACTCAAGTAGCAGCCTGCTCAGTTTCACGAGATTGGTAGAGGTGGTTTACGGCTGAGTTTACTAATAAGCAGAATAACTTCTCCCTTAAAATTAAGGCAACCCTATAATTTGTTATCCAAACTGGGACAATACTGAGACTAAAAGGGGGTTCTGTTAATAATTATATCAGGACCATTAGCAAAAACCAGGACAGTCCCAGGCAAAGCAGGACACGTGGTTCCTTTTTGAACTTACCTCTCCAGGTGTCTTCAGTACACTTGGATGTACAGAATGCCTCCTGTCCACTTTTAATGTCGCAATGGGACAAAAATGCCATTCACATGGAGCTGTGTTAATTGTTAAAATTCACATGGAGCAATTTTAGTTATACTGGGAGGTATTTTTAAAAAGCAAGTATATTTTTTCCTTGAATGAACCTATAAGTGAAAGGATTATTTTTCAATAAATAGTAAATGGATAAAAACTGTGAACAATAGCCCCTCTTACCGTCCATGCCAAGTGATGTGGTGATGTTATAGAAGTCAGAGGCAGCAGAGTATAACAATTAGGAGCTTGACTTTGGAGTAAGACGGCTTTGGTCCACATCCCAATTCCTTTGTTATTAATCATGTGAACTTGGACAAGTTTCCTAATCTCTCTAAACCTCGGTTTCCTCACCTGTGAAGTGGGGATGAAAATAAAGCCCAGATCACGGGAGCGTTTGAGGATTAAGTGAAACAATGCATGTTGAAATTGCTTGGCACAGTAACTGGCACGTAATCAATTTTCCATAACCAGGAGTTATTATTATAATATAGTTATGCAACCTTTGAACCAAAATATCAAAAAGACTTTTTTTTTCAGGCAACACAATAAAATGCTACCCTTATATTTATTTACTTTTATGATCTTTACTATTTGGTAGTTTTTTTAAAAATAGCATATTCATTAAAATGTATTATCCTGATGCCAATACATACTCTGTCTGCAAATATCCTGCCATATGACAAGCTAACCTCTTCTAGAGTAATGTTAAGCACCCCCACATCTCCAAAACCTTTTTCATACATGTGGCTCCTGTCCATGCAGTGTAATTATTGAATACAGCTATGTTTTTGAGATTTCTGCTGAGAGAAAAACTAGCAAAGCCATAGATAGGATTGTTCAACCTTACTAGAAAGGATGGGGAATAAAAGAGCTTTCCCACCATGCTTTGTAGTTTATGAGACATTCCCTAGATAATCCATTAGTTCTAAAGTGACAAGAAAATCAATTAATTTTAATGGTGGATAACAGATTATGGTATTTAATAGTTCATCTAATTTCATGAGGCAAAGTGAATTAGACAATGCAATGTAAATCTAATGAGAGTTGTGAGAGCTCATTTGACTGTTTGTCAAATGCACAAATGAACATCAGGAATTAGATAAAAACTAAAGCAAGCGTTCTATACAAAACTGTATTTCGTGTGTATACAGAATTAAGTTAGAAGTCTTATGGAACATAGAACATATATGTACTGTATCCCCTTTAGCTAGCTCTTAAAACTTATTCATTAAAACACTTTCTACACTGTGGTGTGTCTATTAAAGAAAGTTGCACAGAATGATACATACAGTTCCCTCGCTTTCATCTTGCTAAATCTAAGTAGGATGACGTAGAAATGTTGGTGTTAAGAAGTTCTTCATGAAGGGTTGTTTCTGAACAACTGAAATAATGAAGGGCCAGGCTCTCAGGGTCTATTCATCTGTTTGGTATTAAAAAATAGCCTATTTTCTCTAATCATTTTTATCATTCTTAAGCTCATTTTAACTCAGTAAGTAGCCACTTCTGCCTAAGATTTAGCACAGCTGAGACTTTGGGCTAATCACTCTCTTCCTTCCCCAAAGAACTCAATTTATAGCCCAGTTTTTATTCCCCGATACAGCAGACTGTATAAAGGCAGCTTCCCTGGAAACTTTCTTTTTAAAATGCTGTTTGATACAGTTGCAGCTTTACAGTAAAGGAATCATGAGGTTACAGTTGCCTGGTTTCTATTGATTCTCCTAGTTAATAAAGAGTTAAACAGTGAAGTGCGGTCTTTTATTTTTTATTTTTTTAAAGAAAGGCATTTTGAAGGTGCTGAAGAGGGAAGGCCTGGTCCTAAGTGGTCATGTGGCTACCGCCATTCATCTTGGTAGTGACTATCTGTCAAAAGTGGCAAGAGTCCCTGTTAACAGCCCTGACCTGAGCAGTAATGAAGGGAGAGTGCACAGCAAAGTGTCCATTATCAGCAGGTCGGGAGCAGTAAATTGGAGCAGTTTGCTTCAATCTTGCTGCAAGTTGAAATGTAAGATAGGTGGGGATCAGCAAGAGGCAATTTTATCCTATGATCATTTTTGTCAGATCGCATCAGAGTGGCGACTTAGTTCGATGCATGATTTCAATTAACCAACTCTGGCCGTAATGCTTCCACTGCCAGGGAAGCTCTTTTCCGAGCCTGGCTTTCTCATTCTTTCTTTAAGCCTACCTGAGCACACACAGGTGAGGGAACATGTCACGCCGGGCAAAAGGAAGTGACACATGTGGATGGCAACTGCTGCCAACAAACCTCACATCTGTACAGCAAGCATCACGGTGCCCTGGGCGGCTCTGAAGGCTGCCTTGCTTATCTGCAAATTTTCTAACTCACAAATTCATTTGGAATGACCTTCAACTACTCCAGATTTTAAATATATTAAACTTGTATGTTGTTTACTCTTTGACAAAAGAATTAGCCTTTGGGATGACAGTGTTGGGGCGAGGGGTCAGGTCACAAAATTCTGTACTTGTGCTAGTAACGTGATGCTGCTCACAAACGCAAGAAAATGAGTGTGAAGCTAAAGACTGAGGCTTAAACTCTTAGATCCCTGGGAGATAGTCACTTGAAGGCAAAAGTGAATGCTTGGTTCAATGAGTCTACAAAACATATGCAGATGGCACATATAAGGCCATCTCTGCTGTCCAGGAGCTTACAGTTCAGGAGGAGAAACAAGACATACACAAGTGGCTGTAATAAAAGCAGCGAGTGCCATCAGAGGGAGACAATGTCCTAGAGCAGCGGTTCTCAACCTGGGGGGCGAACGACCCTTTCACAGGGGTCGCCTAAGACCATCAGAAAACAAAAAGATATTTACATTATGATTCATAACAGTAGCAAAATTACAGTTCTAGAGTAGCAACGAAAATAATTTTATGGTTGGGGGTCACCACAATATGAGGAACTGTATTAAGGGGTCGCCGCATTAGGAAGGTTGAGAACCGCTGCTCTAGTACTTGCAAAAATGAACTAGTGCTATCTGTTGCAAAAATGCATCATGACTTTTCCGACAACCCAATAGGTGCTAGCCAGGGCTGTGGTCACATCTGGGCTTTGGGTTCCTCCTTTAAGCTCATGCAGATTGTTGTCAGAGCTCTGTTTCTTGCAGTTGTAGGACTAAGTCCCACTCTTACTGGCTGCCAACTGAGGTCATTCTCAGCTTCTAGAGGCCGCTTGCTGCTCCCTGCCACGTGGCTTTCTCCACAGCCTATATTTGCTTCCTCAAGACCTGCAGGATTAGTCTTTCTGATGTTAAGAAGGGCCCAGTCCTCTTAGGCACTTACCTGAGAATGTCAGCCCCACCTAGGTGATCACTCTTTTGATTAACTCCATAGATTAGTGACCGATCCCTAGGAGTGGCATCCCATAATATTCACAGGTCCTGCTCTCACTCCATTGGAGGGGACTAGACAAGGTGTGTATATGGGGTGAGACCCTGGGGACCATCAGGCATTGCACAGTAGCACAGCTTTTGAGAAAAAAAGGAAGCCCTAAGAATGTTTGTGAACTGGTAATGTGTCAGTGTTTCCTCAGCCAAATGGAAAAATGGAAGTGGTTAGGAAAATTGGCCTAGAAAAGGATGTGGATTAAGTCTGTGTAGCATCTTAAACTTCAGAGTGCAGACTCACCAAAGGTTTTTAAATGGTGACATAAGTACCATCCTTATTTTTAGGAAGAAGAGTCTGGTGTGAAGGAGGGATTGAGAGAGAAGGGGTTGTTTAGTTTATCTCTGCGAGGATGGACTCTGAGGACAAAGTCTGGCTGCCATTCACGGCTGTAGCCCCACGTGGGACCTAGTATTGGGGACTCATCACACATTTGTTGAATGAATGAATGAATGAATGAATTGTGGGCAGAACACACAGGGAAAAATTACCATGGTCTGGATGAGCAAAATTAGGGGAGGAATTAGGGAGGCAGCAATGCAAATAGAAAAAAGACGATGTACTGAAAAGATACTGCAGAACTGTCAGCAGTGGGCTTTACAAACATGTGGAATAGGAAGAAAAGAGAAAAGTTATGTAGATTTATAATGTGGGTTCCTGGGGAACTGGAAAATGATGAAAAATAATAGTTCATTATTTAGCCCTATGCAGAGAAAAATCACTGATGGTTTAGCAAAAAATTTTCACTTTTGAGGCAGGTTTTTGGTGTTTCATGAACAGACCCAAATATATTCATTAATGGTATGTATTTTCCAACTGGCCTGCAGTTATTGTATTTTTCAGTCTTATTGAGATAGAACTGACATGCAATACCGTATAAGTTTAAGGTGTACAGCATAATGATTTGACTTATATATATTGTGAAATGATCATCACAATAAGTTTAGTTAACTTCCAAAAAAAAAATAAAGTTTTTTTCCTTGTGATGAGAGATCTTACGATTTACTCTCTTCAAATTGACATGTAGCAGTGTTAATTGTAGTCACCTTGCTGTATGTTACATCCCTAGTACTTACTTATCTTGTAACTAGAGGTTTGTACCTTTGACCATGTTCATCCAGTTTCCTCACCCTGGACCCCACCCCACCCCACCCCATGCCACCTCTGGTAACCACAAATCTGATTTCTTTTTTCTATGAGTTTGGGTTTGTTTTTTAGATTCCACATATAAGTGAGATTGTACAGTATTTGTCTTTCTCTGTCTGACTTATTTCACTTAGCATAATGCTCTCAAGTTCTGTCCATCTAAATGGCAGGATTTTGTTGTTTTTTTAATGCCTAAATAATACCCCATTGTGTTTATACGCATGCACACACTCATGCACGTGCACGCGCGCGCACGCACACACACACACACACACACACACACACACCACATTTTCTTTAATTTATCCATCGATGGACACGTAGGTTGTTCCCCTTTTTTGGCTGTTGTAAATAATGCTGCAAAGAACATTGGAGTACAGATATGTCTTTGATAGACTGTTTCTGTTTTCATTTTTCTTTGGATAAATAACCAGAAGTGGGGCTGCTGGCTCACATGATAGCTCTATTTTTAAGTTATTGAGGAACCTCCATACTGTTTTCCATAGTGGCTGCACCAATTCATAATCCCACCAACAGTGCACAGGGGTTCCCTTTTTTCCACATCCTCACCAGCATTTTTTATTTCATCTTTTTGATGATGGCCATTCTGAGAAGCGTGAGGTGTTATCTCATTGTGGTTTTGATTTGCATTTTCCTAATGATTACTGATGTTCAGAACCTTTTCATGTACTTGTTTATGCATATATTAGTTTGAAAAAAATGTCTTTTCAGGTCCTTCGCCTATTTTTAATTATATTATTTGCTTTTTTTTTGCTATTGAGTTGTATGGATTCTTTATATATTTTGGATATTCACCCCTTATCAGACATATATGATTTGCAAATATTTTTTCCCATTCCACAGATTGTCTTTTCATTTTGTTGATCATTTCTTTTGCTGTGTGGAAGCTTTTTAGTTTCATGCAGTTCTACTTGTTTGTTTTTTATTTTGTTGCTTAAGCTGTATCCAAAAAAATCATTGCCAAGAAGCTTTTTTTCTATGTTTTCTTCAAGGAGTTTTATGGTTTCCAGTCTTTCATTTAAGTCTTTAATCCATTTTGAGTTAATTTTTGTGAGTGGTATAAGATAGGGGTCTAGTTTCATGGTTTCATATGTGAATATTCAGTTATGCTAGCACCATTTATTGAAGAGGCTGTTTTTTCTCCATTGAGTATTCTTGACTCCTTTTTCAAATATTTTAAGTCTTTGATTGAAAATATATATTGTGTGCACAGATATAGATAAATGTGGCTTATCAGAGACATGTGTATAGTTAAAATTCATATATGTAAATAATCTAGAAAAATTTATAAATGACAACCAAGATTATTGAAAAAATATGAGATAGATAGCTCTCATCAGAAAGGATTAAAGTAATTGAGCTATTTAGTCATAAAACCTTAGAGGGGAAGTTATCGTAAGTGCTGGCCCACCCAACCTATTACCCAGTGAGTAACTCTCACAGCACCTTCCGTGCATGATCATTTTATTTTTGCTTGGACAGTCCCAGAGACTGAGAATCCAGTAGTGTTTTGGATAGCCCACTTAAGTTTTGGACAGCTTTAATTGTTAGGAAATCTTTCACCATGTATGAAAATACGCCTTCGCATGACTTCTCTCCATTGCTCATAGCCTGGTTGCTGGAGCAATGCCCAAGAGATCTAATATTCACATGACAGCACTTCAGACAAAAGAAGTCCCAATTTGTTGTTGTTGTTGTTGTTGTTGTTGTGAGAAATGCATTCCTGAGGACCTTTCATGTTCAAAAATCATGAAAACAGACTAACTCTGATAAAGGATATTGGTTATTCTTGTTTACTGGCTAAAAGTAGCACGTCCATGTGGCAATAAGGGAAGTGCTATGCACTAGCCTTCTAGCTTTGACCTTATACAATCTTGATTAATTTTTAATTATGGAGAGTTGCTTTTGGAGAGTAAGGAGAGCTATTTCAAATTCCTTTAAAAAAAAAAGAGAGAACTGTATTTGAAGAAAACTGTCATGTCTCCAAGGCTTCTCTTCCAGGTCCCCTTCAACATATGGGAACAGTTAGGGGTATCGTATTAGCCTACCAAAAGAGTCCATGACATTATCCATTTCTAGACGTCTACAAGAACAGGAAAATTAACCCTCTTGAAAGAGTCAAGGATTTGTACATCCAGAGGCTGAGAAGTAGGTCAGATGACCCCTGAAGTCCTTTAGTATCTATAACATTCTGACTTTTGTTCCTCAAGCCCAGGTTTCTTAACTGTAACACTGTGACCACACCTAGTTTCTGATAGTAGGTGTTTATATCTTACAAAATATAAATTTAAAATATACATTGGCAAATGTGAGTACCATTGCGTATTTCAATATATTTATGTGTGTACATAATATATAATATCAAATATCCCAAAGCCTTTCATTTGCTTTGTTTAAGCCTTCAACTTTGCAGAGGGGACAACCACTATCTCTGTTTGAAAATATAACTTTTATCTACATATTGTTATAAAATATATAACCACAAAATGCATAGTGTAGATATTTTTGTGTGTGCTATGTAACATTCTATTTTCTTTCTCATGCAGCACTTATGCATAGAGAGAAATATCAGAAACAAAAAGAAAAAAACACTTAGCATAATGCTTCACATATAGTTGCCCAGTGGCTTTCTTTTAAGAAATGTATGCTCAGATAAAATTTTTATGATCAGCTAACTTTAACCCTAATCTCATCATTTTTCAAAAATTTTTTTTTCAAATAAGTAGCAAAGCCATTGATGTTCAAAAGAGCACTTCTCCCCTCTGAAAACTTTCTTCTGTTTTTATACCGCCTGAAAATCCTCAGCAACAGACAGGTTTATGTATAGGCACAGGCTGATTTGTGAAAAATTATGATGCAGTAATTGGGCTGAGACACAAGTGGAACATTTCTTTATGTCAAATCCATCTCACAGAAAGACAAGGGAAAAAAGGCCATGAAATTGCTTCCCTAACGTGAAAGCTATCTATGTCAAAATATTATGTATTGAAATGATGATTATTTAAATTTCTCAACCCAACACTGTGTACAAAATGAGAGTAAAGGGGTCATGAAGAAATGAGCTCGAGGCCTCCTGAGAGCTGAAGTTTCGTTGGCTCTCAACAGTTGCTCCCCTGAGAGAAGGTTAAATAGTAGGTTCATATCTTCAGAGTCTATACAAATAATTAGTAAGTGAAAAAAATAGTGAGGCAATGCCTACCTTGCTCAGTAGTTAGCCTTGATCTAGTTTATGTCTGTACACACCAACCAAGTATTAAGCTGAGAAAATAGTGTAGTTACATTCGCCTCAGGGTTATTGAATTGAAGATCATGATATATGGATATTATGGTAAGAGATGAACATTATGTGAAAAAATTGGAGTTTTTAAGGTCTGGAGAAACAGCTTTTAAAATAGGATATCAAG
>NW_017731521.1:2996747-3005253 GCF_001890085.2 Hipposideros armiger | reverse complement strand
CTGATCTGCCTTGCCCGGGAAGAGCGCAATGATGGTGCCAACTTGGGCCAGTGAAGCAACGTCCTCCACAACTAAACTGAAGAACAAAATGACAGCAACTTGTCTGTTCCCCTTCCCCCAATTCCCCAGCTCTGTTCCCATCCCCCCAATTCCCCAATAAAAATCTTAAAAAAAAAAGGATATAAAGGGGTGGCTGGTTAGCTCTGTTGGTTAGAGCATGGTGCTAATAATGCCAAGGTTGCCTGTTCAATCTATCCCTGTATGGGCCACTGTGAGTGGTGCCCTCCTTAAAAAAAAAAAAAAAACATATCAAGTGCAGAAACTATAAAGAAAAATGTTGATAGATTTTACTTCATAAAATTCTAAACTATTGATGGTAAATAGTTAAAAGCTCAAAGAGTTGGAGTATAAGTATTGTCTTAATATATGAGGGAGAAAACAGATGGACACACCACTAGATAAAATGGGCAAGGGACTTACACAAAAACATTATGAAAGAAATACAAGCGGGGCCGGCTGAGTGGCTCAGTTGGTTAAGAGCTCGCTCAAGAGTGTGAGCTCTGAGCAACAGCGGTTCAATTCCTAGCCCAAGCTGAGCTGCCGCTGAGCTGCCAACAGGTGGCAGGATGGCTCAGCTAAAAACAAAAAACAAAACAACAATAAACAAGTGAATAATAACAAAGCTACAAATTACATCTTATTAATAATCAAATAAATGAAAATTAACATAGCAAGATCCATTTTTCATACATCAAATTGGAAAAGAACACATGTTCTTATTGATGCAAAAATGTGGGAGTATAAATTTATATATTTTCTCTATACATTTGGAAATATATAGAGAAAAGATTTAAGTATGCATACTTTTTAACTCAGCAATGACCATTTTATCTTGGGAAAGTAATGAAAGATGTATCCAAAGATATAGCTACAAGAATATTCCTAGGAGAGTTAAATGATATTAAGTCCAAATAAACCCTAAATACCTAACAATAGTGGAGTAGTTTAAATAAATATGGAATACTGAAATATGTTCTACTCTGCAACCAATTAAAACAATGTTATGGAAACATATTCATACAGTTAAATACTATAAGTCAGGTAAAAAAAATGAGATTCACATATATTAACACAGATATCAAAAACATGATTAACAAGAAAAATACATATACCTAAAATCAACTGTGCACATTTAAATATACACAAAGCAACAGTCTATATTGTTATGGACATATATAATAAAGAATAAAAATATGGATGGAAAATATACACCTCAGAGAAGGAAGAGAGGTTAAAAAGATCAGAGAAAGTTAAAAGTGACTTAAACCATATGTATAACATTGCATTCTTAAAACACCAATTTGAAGCAAGTATAGCAAAATGTCAACAATTATTAAACCCGGGTGATAGGTACTTTTCAACTGAGTATATCATTCTATGTTTAAACATATTGGAAACATTTAAAAATAAAAGTTGTAAAAAATAAAAATGAGTGTTTATTAACATGGAAAAGTATTTCAAATATAGTAGGTATCCACTCAACAAGCAAGTTTTAAAACATTTGCAACATGATGGCATTAAAAATTTACAATACATGCACATCATGAAAGCTTATACCCATAGTTTTCAATGTTAAACATAATTAACCATATTTACTGATGAATGGCTGAAAGACAAATTACTTTACCATTTTTTTTCTGTATTTTCTGGTCTTTACACAATGAGCATGTGATAGAAATAAATTATTTTTATTTCGGCATCAATCTTCATTTTATATCAGTAGTAATGTTTTTTGATTTTTTAACCCAAAATAAAACTTGCCTTCCAGTACAGTCTGTTAGAAACTTTTAGAAAGATCCCACCTTATCCTTAAGAGAATTATAAAATGAATGGCCTCTGCCAAGGAGAAATTCTGTATTTGTGAACTCCTTATTGCTTGGTGACATTTACATATGTCACTCTCACTTTCAGTGGTCATTTGTTAGCCTAGATTTTGCAGAAGAAAATCAGAGTTTAAACATTCTAATAATCTCAGATACCTTACTCAGTCATTTTTGCAATTTTCTACATTCATGGAGAAAACCATGCAAAGTAGACTTAGAACGAGGAAGAGGCGTACTGACAAGAGCAGATTGGTGGCATGGTTAGGGGATGAATAAGTAATGGGTATGTGAAGAAGTAAAATCTCTTTGTGTAGAAAATGTTGGAAGGAAAAAAAAATACCAGGTGTGACCTAGAGAGAGTTTTAGAGTCCTGTGGGTTTTCATAATTTGACCAAGACAAAAACATGTTTGAGTGTTGACGGGAGCAGTCCTTCAGTAAAGGAGAGATTGAAAACATAGTGTGGCCAAGAGAGATGAGACTAGGAAAGTAACAGGGATGTGAGGTTTCCTAGCAGGGAAAGGAGAACCACAGCACATCTGGGTGCACTGGTCTCTAAAAGGAGGCAGAAAAGAGGTTGAACCAGGTAGAGGTGGGTTTTTACATGGTGACGGGAAGCTGAAGGCACTCCTTTTGATGACTTTGTTTTTGCAGAGAAACCTCATACCTCAAGTCTTTTATATTAACCAGATACATAGACTGAGGACATACTGCCCCCTTCAACACACACACACACACACACACACACACACACACACACACACTCACACACTCACACTCACACACACCCCCATACTCAGGGTCATAAAAAAGAAAATAGAGAAACCAAAATAATGGTAACAACAATAAGAATAACTATGACTATACCGACATTGAATTCCATTCCGTAAAGTCCATGCTAATGACGCAATTAAAATAAAGCTTTGGCCTAAAATTAGTTGCAAACAAGGTTTTAAAAGACAACCAAAGGATTCAGGTTATTTAGTTCTTGTCCTGAGATAAGACGAGAAGGGGATGAGCTGTATAGCTAATGTGGAAAGTAAAACTTTAGCTTCTGTTTCCCTTGCATTCTTTAAAATGTGTAAATCAGAACCAACTGAATTAAACAGGTGATGCACAGCATTTGAATACAATGATTAATGGTACCTACTCAGTCATCTGTGGGAAAATTCTATTGAGCTTGGATATTATTATGGCCATTTTTACCACACACTATATAGTTCAGTACATGTGTAAGATATCACCTTAAAAAAAAAACCAAAAAACAAATTTACATTATCTTTTTTTCTTCACATTATAAACCTGATTAGACAGACACTTTGGATTACTCCTGGTTATAGGCACTATGCGTCACCTTGGTTGTGTATATATGATGATATATCCTGTTTTCCAATATCATGATGGAAAAGGATTAAAAGTTTTTAAAATAAAGACATTCACATACTCTTGATATAGATTCATTCTTTGGTTTGCCCAGTTCAAAATCCAAAGACTGTGTGTGTGTGTGTGTGTGTGTGTGTGTGTGTGTGTTTCTTGATTTATAAAACAAAAATCCCAGTGGAAGTATAGAATTAAAAATAACTGAAAATAGTTTATGCCCTGCTGCCTGTTTTCTATACTGATTTTTAAAAATTCTTACTAGTTTCTCATATTTGCTTTATGCCCTTTAAAGGACTCAGATTCATAATGTACAAAGAAGATTATATGATATATAGAACAGAGCCATAAACCATATTTTATGGATAACCGTGATTAAATGCACGGTTGATATATTTCACTAAGATGGAACCCATGTCGAAAGGCTTACATTTTGATAAGTTTCCTTTTGGGGAGCATTTCTACATTATTTAAGTTGAAGAATAAAATGACTTGTTTGTGAATTTACATGCTCTTTTTAATCATCTTTAGGTAATGCTGATATGGCAAAGACACTAAATTACAGGCAGCAGTGGGACTCTACTGTGTAAAAGGCACAGAATCGCTTTGTATATGAGTCTATGAGGAATACTCTGTTCAAGGAGTGGAGACATAAGAAAATTACCTAACTCATGAACCACACATTAAGAGCGTAGTCAGCTGTTGTAAATGCGTATCCAACAACAAACCATTATGTATCTTTGGCTTAATTATATGTGCTTATTACACACCTGTACTGGAGAGTAGAAGCTGCTGTTTGCATTGCTTGTGGTTTTCTCTATCAAAACAGCATTAACATTACAGAGCTTATCAAAGGTATGTATGATTTCTCTGGCTTGAGGGTGTAAGTCCCTTTATTTTGTACACAACCCAAACAAGATTAGGGGAACAAATCAGGAAATAGTCTCATCATGTTAGCAAAGAATTTCTAAATTTAGAAATGTCATGAATATATAGACATGGACAAACATCAGCAAAATTGCTAAGCTTTTATAAATCAACCTGACGTTTAAGAAGAAGAGTAAAAAAGTTAGATAAAACCAGCATTTAATTTTTTCCTTCTTAAAGGATATTATGATCGTGATAGTGTTATTTCCAGAGTACTTACTTCAGAATAGGGAAAAATGTTAAACTACCAAATAATTTATGATTTACAGATTTTACAAGTCACATTGAATAATCTAGCCAGAATTTTTCTGTATATTTGAGTATCTACTAACTAAATGGAAGTATTAAAACATTATTTTAACATTTTAAAAGTAAAAATATATATGTACTGAAAACAATCTCAAAAGATCTTAAGTAGCTCTAAAGAGAAGAGTTGTATGGAGCAATTTATTTATGTACATTACCAAAACTTGTTACTTTAACAAATCAGATTCCCCAATGATTTTGATATATACTTATTTTAAAGGCATCTTAAGAGTTGTTAAGCCATCCTTTAACTTCACCATTCTATGTACATAAATGAATCTTATCCTATTTTCCCTTTACTCCTGTCTTCCTTCCTTTCCAAAGGAAAAAAAGGGAAGTTGCACTAAGGAAGATAACACGTGTCCTGATGAACATAATCCTATTATCATAATGAAAATAATACCATTTCAAAGGAATAAACAACAAATGGTGCCCAATACCCAGAGAAAATTAAAATTCTATTTGGGATTCCCACAGGGCCTAGTACCAATCCCACAGTTGAAGTTTGATAGTTTCTGAGGAAGACAAAAGCTTAGTAAAATAAGGGGTTTGGATTCATGCAAAAAAAAATGATAATAGCAAAAGGAGAAGGACTAAGTAATATTATTGATTTATAGGAGACACAAGAAAGGAGCAGATGGTGGTTTGGAAAAAAATATATAGTCATTTTAGTAGATGCCTCTTAATATGAAACATGAAGTGTATTTCTTACACTCATAGAAAATCTACAAATAAATCTCTAGTAACACCAACAAGTTTCTAGAAATATAAGTAATGCTCTAGTGATTTTTTTCTTAGGATAAAGCTTAGGATCAAATATAAAGATAAGCAAAATTTTTCCAGCTCTTGCTTACAATGTCATATTTTAAAGTTTCTGTAACCTCTTCATTCACAAAAATCAGAGACACTAAAATAAATATGGTCACTTTTTTACATTACAATATAAATTTCTAAACCAATTTTGCCTCATTTAATTAATATTTAGATAGAGATTATTTTTCAACTCATTTTATTTAAAAATACTTTTGTTCAACTATCACAGCAACATTTTTCTCAGGAATTGCTTTTAAAGTGAAACCATCTGAGATGACTAGAACAATGAAGTAATTTTTTTAAAATTTAGATTATCTCCACAATGTCTATTACATATTTTTGCAACTCAGCAAATTATTTCATTTTTCTTGCCCTAGTATGGAAATTTAATCTAGGTATTTATTTCATTTCCAGTAACCTATTTGAAGAAAGACTAACTACCCTTCAGTATACAGTATTACATTATGCATTCAAAACTGATACTATAAATTATGCAATCTAACAAAAAATTATTAATGGTTTATGGGGAGGGGGAACAGCTATGAAACCTCAACTGCTAGCAATAGAAGTAATTTTCTCTGTTGCCCATCAGTGAAAGGAAAGGAGCCCAGAGAGCCTGTGTTTAAACAGGTCTGTTGCATTCATACTCTTTTACATATGTCACTATTTATAAAGACAAACAAACTTCACGTCTAAACCATAGACCACCTTTAAATATCAGTAAACACACTTTAAAGGTATAGCTCGGTACTTCCATACTTTTCTCTCGAGGTCCATTTTAATATGCAATTCATGACAGAATAAGGAGAGAATTGTCATATCACTGTGTTATGTTGATGACAGAATTTGCCGTCTGTTTTCCTCTGCTGCTGTTACTGGTGCTCCCCCAAAATGGAGTACACTTTAATGAATATCACTGAATGTAGATTTCTAAAGCCTTTTCAGCCATTTTAATATATCACCTGAATTAGAGAATGAATCCTGTACACCCTGAATTCTTCTGAAATTGTGTGGTAGAAAATGGATGCCTCCACTAGAGGAAGGATTAGAATAAGTGAGAGCCCTGGCCAGAACCCTTCAGAGGCAGGCATTCCTGGTCAACTTGGAAGCCCCAGGTGAGGGACTTTTCAACACTAGCCAGGAGTCTGGGTTCAAAGAGCTGATTAGGTTTTTGGGTTTTTTTTTCCAGAAATGGTGCAAGAGACAGAACAAAGTCTGTTTCAGTGGACATGGGGTCTAGGCTGGCAGAAAAGGGCGGAGGGTTTGTGAGAGATCATAGGACCGAGGCTGGAGAAGCAAAGCCACCAAGGAGATCCACTGAGAGCATAGGTGCTGCCTCCCCTTAACATCATGTCCCTTCATAGTGACCGTTACCCTCATCTAGCATTTTGTTAGTGTAAATCTGGGGCAGATGTTCAATGTGCAGACTCTATTTTATAGAAAGTTTCTAGAAAATGATAGAAAGTTTATAATTTTCTAGAAAGGTTCTAGAAAAAAGTAATCATATGGGAAGTCAGTATAAATTAAGACAAATCTTATAATTTCTTGGATTTTTGCTCACAGCATGTATACTGTGTCCCAAAATCTCAGGAAAAAAACAGATTTTATATTAAAACATCCTGCCTAAAAAGAAGCTAAGCCTTTTCATACCTTATTTTTCAAATAGACTCCATCTCAATTCTGTTAGAATTGTAGAGTGACACATTTGTTTTGCTTTATTTTTATGTGCACAGCAGTATTTCTTATACTAAGAATGAAAGCTTGTTCATTGCAGGATACTCTTATCTGCATTTTTCATCCTTAAATTAATACATGAATACATCCTTAATTAATATATGAAGAGAATATTCTAAGGACTCAGAATCTGCTCAGTCCATTCTATTTCCCAGATTTAATTTGATGTTAGCTCAGGGTCTTTCCACAGGGCGCTAAAGGAGAGGATTTGTTTTGTTTTTTTCTGAGTATTCAATATTTTTGTTATGGAGTGGGGAATTTCACTAGGATCTTTGTATCGTTAGTGAAAATAAAACTGCTTTGCAATTTTTCCCCTTTCCTGTAATGCTGCTAGCAGTGAATGAGATAAATTATTATACACTGGATTATGTAATATGCTAAATAGTGGGTTAAATTGTGTACCCCAAAAAGATATGTTCAAGTCCTAATCCCAGGTGCCTGTGAATGTGACCTTAATTATAAACAGTGTCTTTACAGATGTAATCCAGCCAAGAAGTCATACTGTATTGGGGTGAGTCCTAAATCCAAGGACTGGGGTCTTGATACGAGTATGGAGAGGGAGATTTGGATGCAGAGACACAGAAGACACACAAGGAAGAAGAGGTCACAATGAAGTCAGGGATTGGAGTGGTATAGCTACAAGCCAGGGAATACCAAGGACTGCTGGCACCGACCAGAAGCTAGGAGAAAGGGCCTCCCCTCAGAGCTTCCACAGGAGCCAATCCTATCAACACCTTGATTTTGGACTTCTGGTCTCCCAAAGTATGAGAGAATACATTTGTTTTAAGTCACTTACTTTGTGATGATATGTTATAACAGCCCTAGAAAATGAGTATATATAGCAAGTGTAAATTTGTAAAATACACACACTTCAGATTGTTTTCTGGCATAAGAAGAGTGGACATGACCCAGGACTTCCCATGCCTCCAGAAACATAGGCGAGGAACCCTGCTTGGGTATCTGGAGAATTCTTTTTGATTATTGAAACTCTGAAGACATTGGCTTATTTTTCCTTGTATTTTTAAAATTTATCCTCATCATGGCCTAACATTACTAACAGCTTGAAAGGAAGTAATTATGTTGAAAATTGGAAGGGAGAAATTTTTGTGGTGGAATTTGAGTTTTCATAGGAAAACACTCATGTCAGGATGGAGGCCCTGACTTTCCCATCTCCAGTTGCTTCCAGTTTAATTTCCATTGTGAATGGAAATCGGTTTTTCTATTAAAAATGAACATGTACACTCATTCAAGAATATGAGCGTATTAGAAATCGTAAAGGTACACACACACATTCACAGGAAAAAAAAATTACCTGGCAGTATAGTATATATTCCAAAATGTTAATTAAATTGGGAGTTTTCAGTTTTCTTCCTGGTTCACATTTCCTACTTTTTCTACAATGAGTGTAAACTGCTTGAGAGAGAGAGAGAGAGAGAGAGAGAGAGAGAGAGAGAGAGAGAGAGAGAGA
>NW_017731521.1:2955400-2996463 GCF_001890085.2 Hipposideros armiger | reverse complement strand
GAGAGAGAGAGAGAGGGAGAGGGAGGGAGAGAGGCGGAGACAGACAAACACACACACACACACACACACACACACACACACACACACACACCCTCCCCTGCCAACTAATAGAGGAGTGTTAGCTTTATCAGCAGTGAGATGTAAAGGAGACATAAATCATGGATGTGTCTGACATTTAACCAATTTAGATTCCTTTCACACAACTTTCAATTTCAAGTGTGTCCTTTGATTCTCCATTTAGAGAAAACAACGCTATCTGCTGATCAGAGAATGTCTAACCAAGGCTGCCTTATCCCACAGCTCCGGGAAGCCTATTCGGTCACAGCAGAGTCAGATGTGACTATGCAGTACACAACCAACCCAAGGGGCCACATGCGACAGCCCTGAGAAGAACCTTTTTTCTAGAAACACTCAGCGTTGTATGGAGTCTTGAGCATTAAAAAATATCAGAGCATCCTATCTGGTTTGTTGTATGGCACTGCCGGTTTTTAAAAGCCAGTAATGCTGCTAGCCTTCCCATTATTCTTAGGGCAAACAATATAATGAAAATGGCCTACAGAGTCCTATGTGACCCAGACCCAGCTCGACAGCCACATTCCCCCCTTCCCTTACTCTCCGCACCCCAGGCCTCTTTCAGTCCCTTGAATGTGCCATGGCCCTTCCTGCCACAAGGCATTTGCATGTGTTGTTGCCTCTGCCTAGAATTTTCTTCCACCCTACCTCTACCTAAATGATCCAAGTCATAACTTCACATTTCATCTGGGTTTTTGTTTCTTCACAGTTAACTTTCCTTTCCCCTCCAGATGCTGTCAACCACCCATATCTTCTGCTCTGACAACACTCTGTTCCTCTCTCTTCTAGCACTGGCCAAGGATGGAATTTTACGCTTATTCCTATGGTTATTTTATTAATGCCTATTGCATTCTCTAGAATGTCAGCTCTACAAGGGCAGAAATGGAGCTTTTTTTCTTCTTCCTCACCACTGAATCTCCTGCACTGGACAGTGCCTGGCACAGTTAGGCTCTAAATAAGTACTTACTGAATAAGTAGATGGATGAATGAGTTGGAAATATAAGCTTTGAAAATTCTTTAAAGCTCTCGGTTCTTGAGAACCTTCCCCTCCAAGTCCAGGAAACATGAAACTGTGCATTTACCTGGACACAGATGGAAGAACCGTGACAGCAGTGGAGTCAGTGGCCATCGGTAAAGCAGTGCTTCACTGTGGTGACCATTGTCCTCCCTTTTGAGGTATACTATTAACTGTTCTCTCTTGTGTATCCATTAACCAACATGAAATTTCTATTTCTTCTTCATATGTGCAAGGCGTCTTACATTTGTATTATTCAATAGTGTTACTGAAGTGTGTTCATGATATGAAGGAGGGCTTCCTATCTCTAGGTTATATGCATTTGTTTTTCCTGCCAACTGTTCTCTGATATCCTGACCAAGGCTCCCAAGGTGGTGACTTTCCAGACTCACCAGCAGTGGGGTTTATAGACCCAGTCAGTTATGCCACTTAGTGAAACTCGACATGGAGTATCAATTGCTTTCAACAGATAGAATGAGGCCAAGAAACTGAGACCAGTCCAAGGATTTCATTCTCTCTTCATTCCTTATCAGTTGCAAAGCCAAGTATTTCCCAAACTTTTTCCTGTCCTCTGCCTGGAAGTGGGATTCTTCACCCTGCTGAACAGTCATGGGCATCAAAGCCAATATAAGACATTGGACCTTGCTGCTGAGTCCCAAGGGATTTAGCTCAAGACGTACAGCCAAGCCCCTGCTGTCACCACTGGATAATTGGTTTCAGAGGAAGGGAACATTGTCTCACCTCTCTTTTTGTCTAACTCCAGGCAGGAATAAAGGTTATGGTGACGGCCAAACACAATGTTCTCATGCCTCACGTGGACCATGGATGGACAAGTGTCTGCCTATTCTTTTATAGAAATATAAAAAGCAAGAACATGTGATTTCAAGAAGAGGGACTTTTGCCAACGTGCTTAGTGATGTTACATATTCTCTCCTCTTGCAAATAGATCATCTCACAGAAGAGGCCTTGTGATACCTTGCTTGAGATATTCTATTTATTGTATGCAGTCTATGTATTGTATGCACTTTCTCTGAGAAGGAAAAATCACTGTTTGGGAGTGTCAGGGTCTCAGGTCACATGTGGGGTGTTTCTCCAAAGGTCTCCTGTATAATAGAGGCACCTAACTTCACTTTCAGCCACGTTGCTCCTTTTCAATTTTGGGCTCATTTTAATTGGACCCATTCTGTCCATCATATAGTCTCATTCACTGTAGGTCACTCACTGCTCCTCCCTCCGAAGCCAGCTCTGCCCAAAATTATTAAAAGGAAGACATTTGTCTATACTATCCCTTTCCAGCTACTCCCCTCAGCTATTTAATTCCTCCCTACCAAACTTGTGACCTCAAAGAAAATGACTTCAGAATGCTTATTATGGTGGTATATTTGGCATTTGAGTACGGGTATATGGGTTGTAAAGTACAAAAGGCCTGTTTGATTTTTATTAACTTTATTGTGGTAACAATACAAAGTTTCAAGTGTACAGTTATGGAGTAGATAATCTGTATATCACATTGTGTATTCACCACCCAAAGTCTGGTCTCCTTCTGTCACCGTGTTTGACACCTTTGCACCCCTCATCCTCCCCCCACCCCCATTCCCCTCTGGCAACCACCATACTGTTGTCTGTGTCTATGAGTTTGTTTGTTCATTTGTTTCTTTCTGCTTTATATCCCATATATGAGTGAAATCATATGGTTCTTGTCCTTTTCCATCTGACATATTTCACTTAGTCTGATACTCGCAAGATCCATCCATGTTGTCACAAATGGCAATATTTCATCATTTCTTATGACTGAATAATATTCCATTGTATATATCTACCATATCTTCTTTATCCAATCATTTATCAAAGAACACGTAGGTTCTTTCCATGTCTTGGCTATTATGAATAATGCTACAATAAACATAGGGGTACCTATATCTTTTTAAATAAATGTTTTCAAATTTAGGGGGGTAGATATCCAGAAGAGGGATTGCTGGGTCACACAGAAGTTCTATTCTTAATTTTTTGAGGAATCTTCATACTGTTTTCCATGGCTGCTGTACCAATTTACATTCCCACCAGCAGTGTACAAGGGTGCCCTTTTCTCTACATCCTCTCCAACACTTGTTATTACTGGTCTTGTTGATGATAGCCATTCCAACAGGTGTGAGGTGGTATCTCATAGTGGTTTTGATTTGCATTTCCCGTGAGGTTGGGCATTTTTTCATATATATGTTGACCATTTATATGTCTTCTTGAGAAAAGTGTCTGTTCAGGTCCTCTACCCAGTTTTAATTGGATTGTTTTTTTTTTTATTGTTGAATTGTATGAGTTCTTTGAATATTAACCCCTTTTCAGAGGTGTTGTTTGCAAATATCTCCTTTCATTTGGTTGGTTGCCTTTTTGTTTTGTTGATGGTTTCTTTTGTTGTGCAGAAGCTTTTTAGTTTGATGTAGTCCCATTCATTTATTTTTGCTTTTACTTCCCTTACTTTTGTGGTTAAGATGACAAAACCCCCAACAAGAGTCCCTTCTTACACCCCTGAAACATCCCTGTAAAGGCAGATGCCCACTTTGCTTACCTATAAGGCTTAGCCCTTCTCACACCTCTTCCTGGTGTCAAGCTTCACAAGAAAATTATGAAAATAGAGAGCTTCCTACATGTTTTAGAAATGAATGGGAAGCCCTTAAATTACTGGTCTTTCAAGATCTAGGAATTTACCTCTCCCTGTTTTAAGGGGATACTTGCTGCCTGGGAGTCGATCAGGTTGCAATCTGCAAAATCACAGCCCTCGAGAGAGCTTCCTCTTGGATATGCATCCAAAGAGACATGAGTATATTATTCCTTCCAAAGTCAGTTGCAATTGAAGCTCACTAAATTGACTCCACATCTTCCTATCTCGGGCAGTGACAGAGGAATAGCAAGTATATTTTTACTAAAATGCTCATTTTGAACCAACCCCTTCTCTGAAGATTTCTCTATCACTGATGCAGAGGACATGATCTTTACTTGATAGAAGGTGGCAGAACACCAGCAAATCAATGTTTGAGTCCAGAGGCTGCTGTCAGCGCCTCAAACAGTTATCTAGCAACAGTGTTCTGCCAGCAATGCCACGCAGAATTGAGGGTGGAATTCATTGTAAATGTAAGGGGTCTAATGTCAAAAGGAAATTTGATATGTGTGCACAAATATGTGTGAGCATGGGTGGAGGGCTCAGCATCTGTACATACATGCCTGTGTTCACCTCTCAATGGTCCATACTAATTATGGCTAAGAAATTCATGACAATTGGCATCTTGCATAATGTAAACATGTATTTCAACCAACTTATGCCAATTCCCCTACTAAGCATTCTACACTGAGCCAGTGACAAATTTTTTAATGAATTTTTATTAATATATAGCTAACATACAATATTATATTCATTTCACCATAGTTATTCAATATTTATGTGCCTAAAGAAGTCATCACCGTAAATTTATCAACCATCTGACACTGTACCATTCTATCACAATATTATTGACTGTATTCCCTGTGCTGTATATTACATCCCCGTGACTTATTTGTTTTATACCTGGAAACTTGAACCTTGAGAAAATGTGGTAATAAGACTCTTGAAATCAAGTTATTTTACTTAATTCACATGGATGAAGCACCTTTTCAGCAAGTGATACAGCCCCAAAGATTACTTTTGTCTTATCTCAAAATGGTGGTTATCACTTACTGAGTGATCACAATGTGGCGGGCACTGTGCTAAGTACTGTGCATGTGTTAGTTCCATTAGTCCTCACACTGGTCCTCTAAACCTAAAGCATGGTGATTATCCCCATTTTCACAGTTGCAAACACTGAGGTTCAGAGGGGTTTAGGAGCTCATCCAAGGTCAAATGGTTAATAAGCGATGGGCAGATGCAAGATAGGAACTTGACGGTGTGGTTGGTCCAGAGCCTGGGCACTTAATTAGTACTCCTCTGTGCCTTTTATTTTTAGCTTTGAAATTCCAAACTATTTTGTAGGTTTTAATCACCTATCAGGAAGAGGTAATACAGAGCCAACCATGTAAGACCTGTATATACAGGAAGGTCTGAAGACAGATGAATTTCCTACAATTATATAGGCAAAATCTGATGCTCTGAAATGTGAACCTTTGTTCTCATCTCTTATATGAACTTCCTTTGGTCCATGGGATCACAAAATGGGGTCTCTAGAGCTCAGTGTCAACCGCTTGTCCCTTTAAGTAGCCAAGATCTAATCATTCCACAAATATGAGTATTGTTCTGCTGTAATTTATTCTTATAGGAGGAGGTTGCCTAGGAACTGAAGTAGTTTATTTTAAAATCACAGCTCCTAAATAGTACCAAGTTTTTACCAGAATACAATTTAACCAGCTCTCTCCCCCCAAATTTATTCTGAAGTCTACAAATGCTCAATATTATCCCCTTCTAAGAACAGGGACATCAAAGAAAGAATCACTCACTTAGCTGATTTTGCTACCACATGGGCTATTCAATTCCCCTGACACTTGTTGAATTTAAACAACCCAGACTGAGAGAAAATAGCCATTCTGGATGATGTTTGTTTGATGATCAGGCTGTGAAAAATGAAATCTCTCAGTCAAGGTTGCATGTTTAAGGGGACAGCTCAATTGACTGACAGTTGGTTTGCTGTGCGAGCCTGCATCCCTAAGTGGAGCTGACTTACAGAATGACTATTTGTCATAGAGATGGTAAGTTTTCATTAGTCACAGCCTAGAGAAACAATTAAAAAAATTACCTGCTTGGAAGTGATACACGGGTAGGCTTAGGTCTCAGAACCAGATGTCTGGAGGCCCATGTTTGTGGGAGCACTCCTTAACTTTCTCATATTTTGAGAGAGTCTGCTTTGATTGTGGAAATCATTTTCACCTATCAAATACAGATGTAAAAAAGAGAGACCAGAAGCCCTGTTAGAAAATGAAATTTAGACTGTTTCATCAAAGCCCATCTCGCGTTGCCCAGGCTGGCTTCTGACCAGATCCTAATTTCATCTCAACCTCCTTCTTCATTAAAATTCTGCTCTTTGAACCCATCTCCAGGTTGAAACCTTCTTGGCAAAATAATATAAGCTGGCGTCTGCAGCTGGATGGACCTTTCAAGCCCTCCCAAGGTGAGAAAATGTTATTTTCCCCTTTTATGTGTTGTGGTTCATTGGATAGTATTTGTCATCTTGTCACATAATAGGAATGGCGTTCACAATGTTGAAATACATCCTTAAGCAGCAGCATCTATGGATATGGGAGTAGTGTCCTGGCTGTAGCCCTCATCAGCCCTCCAAGCATTCGCAGGCTTATGTATTCCCAGCCAAGGAGAGTCTCCTTAAAATGCACCATTTCATTCTGATTTGTCACAAAGGTCAGGTCCACACTGGAAAAGTCTTTCTTTTGGAGAGGTAAAGGGATAATTGCATTGCATTTGGATGCCTTATACCATGTTTTGCACTGACACTTGAAAAAGCATGAAAAATTTGCTGAGTTTTCTTTAAGACGCATGCACGCACACATACGCCATTCTGGTGGGGAAAACAAATCGTTTTTTGTTTATTATGAGGACAGCTGTAGTGGAATCATTGTGGTAACATGTAGTCAAGGATTTCCTGAAGGTGCCAATTGAAAGCCCTTTTGAGGGAAATAGCTTAGGCTCCCCTCTTGGGGAAACCAACCCTCTGCTGTTAGCTTTATAGACTCAGGGAAGCTACCAGTGGGGGCGAATGGCACTCATCCCAAGTCTAACCCCACTGCGACTGCTCCCCTGAACTGCACAGTGTCCTTTGAGATTTTTTTTTCCTTTAAACCAGACAATGAAACTCATTTTACCCTTTCTCATCTATATCCATCTATCTATCAATCATAGTTTTGGAATGGGGGGAGCTGTGGGGAAAAACACACAAGATGATTTTCCCACTGACCTGTTCCAGGCAGGATTATCCTGGCCTCAAACATCTGGGAGAGACAGTTCAGCCTATTGACAAATAGACATTTCCAGGCAATTTGAGGTAAAACATTTGTACAAATGATCTTGAAATCCTTCTGGGGAAAATGTACCAAAGAATACAAACCCAGAAAGTATATAAATACTTAGAGGTTAATAATCCAACCAGTGTTTTTTTGTGATATTTCTGATGTTTTATTTACTGTCAGTTTACTAGTCCTATCCCATTGGAAAACCCTAAGTTTAAAAGGGAAAGAATAAAACCTCATAAATCCTTCAAAGATTTAGGAGAGGCCATTTCAGCTGTAGCTGAATATGCTTTGGGAGGAATCTCCTCCAGACAAAAAATGAGCATTTTCAAATATATAACTGATGTGACCTCATTGACATGATCAAAGTGTAGCATAATGGACACCTCGCCTTCCAGTCTGATAATTTCTCCAAATGTCTCTCAATTCGTTTAGGGCTAAAAAATTATTTTTACAATATTCCCAAAGTTTTAATGTATTCATATTTAACATCAACTCATTTAGTTGCTTTGTACTTATTTAGGCAACAGTTTTTTAGAGAACACACTGGTAAGTAGCATTTCTCAAAGCAATGCATTCGGAATACTTTATTGGGCTGGTAGAGTGGCTACAGTTCAGTATTTGAGTACACCTGCCTTAAAGACTTCCATGCTAAAATTGTTGCAGCCAATGTCTAGAAGTAGAATTTTTGGGCTTCGGTCCCCATTTGTCTGTGCATTAAAGTAGATGTCAATTATTTTTAAGAAGAAGCTTTATTCCACTTATGAATAATGCCTTGACTCTTAGGTAATCCTCTGAATGAAGATAGAACAGTTTTATGCCATTTGTTGTTGTTCATGTGAATTTTGGCTGTGCTCCAGTAATTTCATGAAGGGATATTAACCCCACTACTGGTTTGACATTCTATTAAGATGTGATTTTAAATTGAGTTGGGAATGGGGGTGGGGCGAAAAAGGTAAAGGGGGATAAGAGGTACAAAATTTGAGATATAGAATCAATAAGTCCTAGGGATGTAATATACAACATAGGAAACAGAGTCAATAATATTCTAATAACCTTATATAGTGTCAGATGGTTATTAGAGTTATGGTGATCACTTCATTGGGTATATAAATATTGAATAACTGTATAGTACACCTGAAACTGATAATATTGTATATTAACTATATTGTAATATAAAATTTTCTATAAAAATACATTTAACTGGTAACAGAGAACAATCACAAATCACAAATTGCCAAAGAGAACAATCTCAAAAATCACAGCTGCCCAATATTCAGCAAAAGCTTAGTTGAGAAAGGCAACATTTATCGATGATCACTCAAGAAATATGAATGTAATCCATGCACCCCTTCACACACTCTAAGTATCTCCATACTTGACCTGCCTTTGGGGTAAAGTCATTAGCCCTTGTCATTAGCCATATGACCCTGGTCATGTAGCCCTCTTCCATGTACTGTAGGGGACATTGATCATTATGGTGCAGAGAAGCTAATGTGTGCTGGACCTTAAGGACAATTTCTTCCTCATCTTAGTGTCTGGAAGAACTGAGCTTCTCCTAAAAATTGTTCATTTTTGTCTTATGGATAGTATGGCTGGTGTATTGCCATTTATTGTTTACAAGTATGGTCCAAACAAGTGGCCCTTAGTACCAGAGTGTGGGCCTTCAGGGTAGGCATTTTATATCACTTTCTCCTTAGATCTGTTTAAGGTCTTTCCCTTGTCTTTCCTTTTACTGCTTCTAGTTGATTTTCTTTTGTTGTATTTTAGTAATCTGTCAACCATTTTTGTGGGAAAGGTTAGTAAATAACTATTGTCACTTAAGGGAAAGAAGATATTGCCCCCAAAGCCTCAGAAGGAGCCTGACTTATCCTACAATGAGCTGGTAAAAATGAGAGATTCCTGCTTGGTCCCTCAAAAGGATTGAAAAGGAAAAAAAATCTCTTCGAAAGAAAAGCAGGAAACCATAGGAAAAATCAAGGTGACATAAAGACAGAGATACAAATATAGCTAAAATAAAATAATGGAAAGAAATATAGTAATACCTTGGTTTGCGAGCATAATTTGTTTCAGAAAGAAACTACTTGTATTGCAAGACATCACTTGTTTACCAAGTTAAAATGTATTAGAAATGTTTGCTCATCTTGTGGAACACTAGCAAACCAAGTTACTTGCAATCCAAGGTTCTACTGTATTTGATGGGAAAAATGTAAATTTGCTTTGATGTTGATTTTTGACAGCATAAATAATTTGCAAACTCATATCTGGACTGTGAAGGACACACTTAAGATACCATCCCATAAACAGCAAAAAATGCAAAGAGATAAAAGAGATGAGAAAACTATGGAAGACAGAGACTTGAGGTCAGACTTAAGTAATAATTTTCTAAATGTAGAAACCAGGGCAATATGGTTGAAGCAATAGTCAAAGATATAGTAGAAGAAAACTTCCCTGAGCTGAAAAAAAACCACAACTCAAAATGACTTATCAGGGCTCAGGCAAAATTAATAAACAGGACCTACATCTAAATAAACACTAACAATTTTGAAAACTTAAATTCAAGAAAATTGTATAATTAACTTTCAGAAAAAAGCAGTGGGGATGCTCAAATTTCTCTTTTCAAAGCTATTGAAAGAAAAATAAGAGTGATATCTATAGAATTTTAAGGTATAAAAAGGTTGAGAAGCAAACATTCCACATAAAGTCTGGAAGATATGCCTGTTTCAAGACTCTCAGTCAGGCAAGGATTAAAGGATATATCACTGTGTATCCTTCCCAAGAAGAGTACTTGAAGGTGGATCCAACTGACCAAAAGAAAAATGAAAAACACCACAAGAACACACAATCAAGTGTCAATAGACTGGCAGGGTTCATTGAAACCACTATAAAATTTAGAGAATGAAACTATTACAAATACAATCACAGAATTCAATGAGAAATCCTACAACTATTGTTGAAAAGTATATTCAAGTGACAAAAAAATGATGTATACAAATAAGCTGGATCTATAACCCTAAATGAAATAACAACTTGGAATTGGAGTTCCAACAGGGCGTGGAAAATTAAGGGACCACTACGTTCTTGGCTATATGTTATGTGGGGGAATAGAATCTGAATTTATTTTTCTATGACCTCAAAATTAAAGAAATGTAGGTTTCAGGATAAATTTAATATACCTAGATCACTGTAGTTAATTCAGAATTTCTCCACTCCCAATAGCTAAGAAAGACACCAATAGAGGAATACTTGCATACACAACAAATGACAGAAAACAAAGACTATGATCAGGAAGCTTAAAATAAGACAATAGAAATAAAGATGAACATGCTAGTTATAATAATATGTCAGTAACGTATCATGTCCCCATATCTACCCTCAACCCGATGGAAAGACAAAGAAAGCAAGAACAGCGTATGTCCTTACAGACAACCTAAATGGAAAGGTTTTTTTGTTTGTTTTGTTTTTTTAGGTACACAAATGCACAGTTTTAAATATAAATACTGTGGTAGATTGAAGATGGCCACAAATTCTTTAAGAAGTGGAATCTATTTCCCCAACTGTCTCTTGTCTTGGGCTCACCTGGTGACTTGCTTTGATCAGTAAAAAGTAGCAGAAGGTCTGTCCTGGGCTTTGAACTGAAGAGGCCTGGCAGCTTGAGCTTCTGCTCTTGGAACCCAGCCACTCTTCTGTAAGGAAGCCCCAGTAATCTTGCTGCAGACAGAGGCCACAATAAATGTGACCACAATATGTTTTACCATAATAAAAAATAATTTATATTGAAAGAACAAATGTATGTTCAAAAAAAAAATCATGTCCCTTTATCCTACCCTATCACACTGACTTTTAATATTTGTAATATTTTTTTTTCTTACAGTTTACTCACTTTTTAAAAAAATTCAAATTGTTTTGGGGTGTGTCCAAATGAAAAGCATTAGCTAGCGGTAACAGCCTCAAGACTTCAGATATCAACTGCCTGAGAACCAATGAAGTTTCTGTGAATTGTGCTTGTCAGATGCAAACTGTGGAATGGCAGCCAATTCCACACGAGAAATATTTTCTACATAGGAAATATTTTTCTTTTGAAAAGTTCCAGTTAATCAGCAGAACAACCTAATTATTACCATAGTTTCGATTTATTATGCTGGCTATCCCCTCCTACCCCAAATTATAGAGTTAGTATTTGAAGTTGGAGTTGCCATTTCTGAAGGAAATAGATTTTTAAGGTGGACCGAATGTATGATTCTTGCTGCATTTTTCTCATAGTTCATCCTTATTCAAGCGTTTTGTTTGTGGAGAAACTCCTATGTGGACCCTGCTTCTCTCTCGTTCTCATCTTTTCTCACTTTTGCCTTTTTTCATATGCTCCAGGAACACAGCTGCTTGAGGTTGTCCTGCACCCCAACGACTCACTTTGATATTTCTCACCTCCAACACTCATTAGTGTTGCATTTGCCCCTGCAATTTTGCTTATACTTCACACACACACACACACACACACACACACACACACACACACACCTAAGAAAAACCTGGCCAACTTTCACATATGCGTATAATTGAAACTCCCTTCAAATATGATATCCTCCTGGAAACCTTTCTTAATCCTCCTTACTACCTCCCCTAAACACACAAACCCATGCACACTTCCAGCTGAATTAGATGACTTTCCTCCAGGCTCTTAAGGGTTTTTCTCTCTTCTTACACTTTTTACATGACATTACTTACATCTCTTTCTGTGTTTATTTTCCCCCAACCTCCCTCTCTTCTCTTAAAGAAGAGAAACTGTACCTCTTTTGCTTTTGGGTCTCCCAGCATCTATTATAGCAATGAGACCAGTGGTTGGTGACTGATTGACCAAATAAGAAAAATGAGTGAGTGAGTGAGTGAGTGAGTGAGTGAGTGAGTGAGTGAGTGAGTGAGTGAATGAATGAGTGAATGAGTGAATGAGTTGCAGGAACCCCAGGATATTAGTCTGTGCAGATAGTGCAGAGAATGACATGGTCTCTTCCTTTAGTATATTAATAACCCACTTGTCAATCATTTGGTAGAGTCTATACATTTCACATTGTTCCCTCCACCAATTGTTACATAAAAAACCTTGGAATGTTCATCCACAGCTATAAAATTTATATCCATTGCTATGACATTTCTGTTCTGCTTTAGAATCTTTTTTAACTCTAAAATAAGTTAGTTTTGATACACAATTTCCAGCTGAGTGTTGTTCTAATAACAAAGTTCATCAGACAGAGACATTCTTCAAAGGTACCAAGAGTTAACTGTGTAATTTTCTTAATAAGACTGCAAAGGCAGTGCATCATTTTTTTAACTATGGCATGCTCTGTGACACCATGTAATTTGGGGGGTATCTATACTTTGCTTGGAAAAGAAAAAACAATACCTAGTTTCTTTTTCAGACTATTTTTGCTGCCAGGAAAAAAATATCATTTGCTCTGTCACAATTATGGCAATAAATCTTACAGTGAAGACATTTAATGATGGCTACAAAGCTTCCTTTATATTACCTTACAGAGACAGGCTTTAAACTTACTAAGCATGTCAGGAAAAGCAAAGAATGGGTGCATTTTAGTTTTACTAATGCATGTTTGAGAAATATGTTGTTAAATGGAAATACTTTTGTGGCCCTGAATTTGCATTCCCTATAAGACTTCTGCCTTCTGAATATAATGTTTAATTACATCCAGAAATAAATGATTTAGACTCTCAGTACTGAGTTACTGAAGTCATTGAAATAAGTTGAATTAACTCATTTTCAGGTTTATGTGTGACTTGAGGTTCCATGGGCTTTTAAAATTTTTAGTTTATTTTGAATAGGAAATAGATGCTCAGCATATAAAATTCAAAAGATCCCAAAGAGAATGTGGTGAAATCCCCCTCCCATGTTGGGCACCTTGCTACATAGCACCCTCCCTGATACGACCCCTGATACCAGCTGCTTCTATATTATTTCAGAGGTATTATATGTAGAGCAAATACAGCATGCAAGTTTTCTTACTATCTCTTTGAGATCTTTCCATATCAGTACATACTGTTTGCTTTGATAGCTGCATAGTATTTCATTAGATGACTGAAATATAATTTACAGTCACATATCAATAAGCAAATGTTATTACACATGACATTTCAATTAATATGACTGGAACATTTGTTTTTCTACATATGTGAGATTATATATGTATCTTAAATCCATACAAGAGGAGTTGCTAGGTCAAAGGTTATATACACTTTTATCTTAATAGATATTGCAAACTACTTCCCATAGATGTTGTACTGATGTGTTCTCCCACCACATTAAGTGAGCCTGAACCATCACGTTCTCACCACAGAACGTATTACCAAAATTGATCTTTGCCAAACATAAAGGTGAAAAAATGTTCCCAGATATTATAATGTATGGGAGAACTCTTATTTTTTTCAAGACAGTCATTTGAAAAACTGTTTTAAATGTGAAAATTTTCTTATTGAGAACATTTGAGCTAAATTCGATGACAGAGATAATCTGAAATGTTTTTATACTCATCAAATAAGGAATTCTCACACTTTCTATGTAGAAAATTAATTTATAAGGGATCTGCAGTATACGCCAAAAAAAAAGGTGAGGTGAGTTTGAGGTCTTTCTCCCCTTCCCTTTTTTCCAGCCAAATCTTCTCTACCCTGACTTGCAATTACTCAATGCTCTCCTACTTACCCCCCATTTAATAAAGAGGCAATTTAGTTTTAAGTTTTCCTTTTCCCTAAGTGTGGTTATTCACCATATAGTGTCTGGAGAAAGCCAAATGTCTTTGGAATTTAAGGGTAAATTCAACTCGTGAGAGAGAGGACATTTATGTTTTTCACCCGTTTACCACATCGCCCTCTGTGTTAATTCTCCTTGGAGTTGAGTTTTCACTTATTCCCTTTTTTGCTTTCTCAGGAAAGAAACCTCATTCACTGAATCTGCAGAACTGACTTAAATGCTCACTTTTCTGAAGCAGGGCACAAATTAATTTAGTCTTTTATGGTTTGCTGGTTACGGCCTTTGGGATTCAGTACAACATGGCGCGAGACACACAAACACACAGGCACCACGGTTGCTCTTTGACGGAAATGGCAAGTTTTTTATTTTTTCCCCAGCTGTAAAGAAGACAGTCAGTTGTAATAAGTATCCATTTCATCATCTCAACTGAAATGAGAATGCTCAATTAAGTTAAAGCTAAACTTCACTAGGATTCTAATTTTTGGCCATATATTTACAGTTGAACAATCTTTTAAAAACTATATTTGGACATTTTAAAGATTAAAATACAAAACTGGGCACAGTGGGAGATCCAATTAAGGCAGTGTTGCAAATTGATATTTAAATGTTATATTTGGCCATAACTGAGTCTAAATGAAGGTCTACGCTAAAACCGAAACAGAAAAGTAATTTAAAATTTTAAGAGCCAACAAAAGCTTCAGTAGGTTTTCAGCACAAGCACCCCTCGATTTAAGCAAACTCGGTAGCAAAATCTTTAATATAATTGATAAAGAAGCCAATTTATCACACATAAGCTAAAGCATCAATTGCAAGTACTGGCATTTTAGTTTTAGTTTCGCTTTTGGTGAAAAATAATGCGTGCTGGGCAGTAAGCATATTCCGACTCAGGGTACTATTATAGTTAGCTCTATTAGATGTATTTATGTTCTGTACACAGGAAAAAAAGACAAGGACTGTTGGGGGAATTCTTAGGCCAATGATGAGAGCAAAAGAAAAATTCCAGTTATAAAATAAGCAAAATTTACATATAGAGCAGGAAAAATGCAATACAAAGCATCCAAAACAGTAACCAAAAAATGTGTTGGCCAGATTTCTGGAAGGAGAGTGGTGATGCAAGGGAAGGTGAAAAAACTAAATTACCAAGAAAGAAAAGGGGCAAAAAGAGACATGTTGATAATGTGATTTGAAATGCCAGGGCCCATAAACACAGGGTGTTCCAAGAAGGAAAGAATAATTTAAAAAGAATACTGCCAACTCATCAAGAAAAGCCTATACTTGGAAACTCGTTTTAGCTGGGGAATCACCCCTCAGTTCCAAAGCAGCGGTTCTTAACGTGTGGTCCCACACCAGCATCATTGGCATCACTTTGGAAACTTGTTAAAAATGCAAAAGATTGGTCTCATCCCACACCTGTGAATCAGGCACTGTGGGTGGAGGCCCAGAAATCTGCATCTTACAAGCTCGTCAGGATTCTGGTGCAGGCTCAAGTCTGGACCCTACTGTCCTATAGAGTGAAGCTGGTGTCTCAGGGCTTTAGACTGTGCTAAGCAGAATCAGAGTGCCTCAGATAAGCCCCTCGACTTCCCATAAATTCTATCCATGACCTGGTGGCATAAGACTGGCTTTCTCTCTGGAGCAGGAGGAAACGAGCAGAACACTCCCTATTCTATGCCATATCCTTAATTTTTTAAAAAGATTTTTACTGGGGAATTGGGGGAGGGGAACAGTGTTGGGGAATTGGGGAAGGGGAACAGCCAAGTTGTTGTCCTTCAGTCTTAGTTGTGGAGGGCACAGCTAACTCAGCTCCAAGTCTAGTCACCATCCGGCCGCCCGTTGGCAGCTCATGGCTGCTCAGCTCAAGTTGCTGTGTTCAGTCTTAGTTGTGGGTGGGCATAGCCCACCATCCCGTGCTGGAGTCTAACCGGAAACCTTGTTGCTAAGAGCACATGCTCTAACCACTGAGCATCTGGCCTCCTGTGGGCACTCTTACCAACTGAGCCACTTGGCGGCCCCTCTATGGCATATCTTTAAAAAGCACAGTTTATATTGGGTTTTCGGAAAAGTCATGATGCATTTTTGCAACAAAAAACATAGAAAAGATATGTCATGACTTTTCCGACAACCTAATAAATTCATTTTTGTTTCTCACCATCTCAGAAATCTGTTCTCCTTTGTGTTGATTATTCTAGTAGGGATGAAAAGGCTTTTTCCTGCTATTTAAAAAAGATATTAGTTATTTCTGTATTCTCTTAATTATATCAATTTGAGGCAAAGACCATAATGAACAAAATTTCCACATGGGCATCTTGGAAGATAGGTGTTTCTAGATGGCAAAGCATTTTGGAAGTTTCAGTATCCTGCTCATATGCAACAGAGATCACCATAGTTTTTTTATTGTCATGTAATTACAATAATCATTAGTATTTATTGAGTATTTGAGGAGGCTAAGCATTGTGCTGAGAAAAATCTTATTTAACCCCTAGGTCTATGTGTTAGGTGCTATTATAATTCTCATTTTATAGATGGTGAAACTAACCATCTATAAAATGCAGGTTGAGTAACCTCAACTAGAGGTTGAGTAACTTGTCCAAGATCATCCACTTAATAAATAAATGGAAGAGAAGACCCAGATAGTTCTTGTGCCAAATCTTGTGCCATTAATCCCCACAGTCTCTGCCTCCTTATGCCTTTTACTTGGCCCTAGAGAACCCCTCAGATGCTTTCTTCTGTTCTTCGTAGCTGCCACTGCCTGTTCTGTTGTGATGTTTTGTTCACATACAACATCCACAAAAAAGTTGGACACCATCTAAATAACCATTTTCCCCCCATCCATTCCTCTTCTTATAAGACAATAAGTATGTAGAGTATATCATTTTAAGGATTTTGTTGTCTTCATAATGGGAAAACCAAATATCTAAAACTAACAAACATGGGAAAGGTAACATCCTTTAAAATATATACACACACACACACACACACACACACACACATGCACACATGCATGCATGCATGCATGCACGCGCACACACACACACACAGGATGCCAAAGCAATGTACATACATTTTAAAGGAAAACACTGTATTAAAATTAGACTGATAATAACCACTTTGAGCACCTCTTATAATTGCAGAAGTCAAATATGACTTGTATTCATCTTTTGTTATCGGTATATATCATTACAGTTTTAATACAGTATTTTCCTTTCTTAAATGTGTACACGTTATTTTGGCACCCTCTGTATATTACTAGGGTCTTACAATTATGTTCGAATGACAGGGTCCTTTGAACAGAGCACTGGGCTTGGAGGTAACGACCCTAAATTTGATTTCCTCCTTCTCCCTGCATGATTTTGAGCACACGAAGTAATCCCTGTGAGCCTGTTTTCTCATCTTTAAAATGGACACAATAGCATCTATCCTAATTCTACCATAGGATAGTATAAAAGTCAAGATTAGAATGAGATGATAATAAAATGCTATACAATATAAAACCCTTATTGTTTTTTTCTTTCTCTCATTATACCATAAAGTAAACCACTTCAAGTTCTTTTAAGAGGAAGGTTCTAGGTATATGGATACACAATTTACAGAAAGGAAATTATTATTCACTGCTCTGTGAGTGCCTAAAAATAGGGACCACATCTTAATCAGATTTTTATCCCAAGCATCTAGCACAAAATAAAGTATCATGAAATGTTGGTTGGATGAATGAATGTACCCCAAAATGAAAAATGAAATGTTGCTAATTTTCCTAAGGCTGACTCTGGAGAAAGTATCAGTAGCCTTTCCTACCTTTCTAGGCATGGAAATATGGAGTCACAATATTCACTTGACCGATTTTATAATAGTTGAAAACTGGGTCTGGACTACACCTCACTTTTAACTGGTAGATTGCCTAGTTTTTTGCTACTCAAAGTGTACTTCCAGAACAATACCAGTCTGTAAACTGCCACTGGCCTGTGGTAATATAAGTATGGAAATTACAAGTAAGCATTTAGAAATTTTGGTAGCAACTTGACAGTGTAATTTTACATCTGTTGAAACTTTTTAAAAGTTGGCTTGTGTTTTGGGGGCCTTTTAAACTTATTTTTCTATTAATTTATTTTATTATATGTTATAAAAGTATTAGTATATGACAGATTGGGGTGAGGGGAGAATAGTTCTTCACTACAGGTAGTTGGAGAAGCACTGGTCTGGTGTTTTGCCCTAGTGCTGTCGTTAATCTCTCCTTTTAAAAATTATCAGTGGTGATACTCAAGATATCATATCTAGGGATATCCTCAGACTTTTTATAATTTCTGTAAATTAAATTAAAATTGGGTTAAGAGTAGCTAAGCCAATCCTAGTTTAGATAATTACTACAGTGTTTAGTTCAGGGGCAGGAGGGAACTGGTGTCTCATGTATCATGGAGATAGTCCAGAAAAGCCAAGATTTTACCCCAGCTCCTCCATCTAGAGCACAGGTTGCTGGGCCCTACCCCCAGAGCCTGGTTTAGTAGGTACTGGGTGTGACCTGAATATGTGCATCTCTAACAAGTGCCATTGGCATTAGGTGATGCTGTAGCTCCTGGTTTGGGAACCACACTTTGAGAATCATTGCCGTGGCCTGGATGATGCGACAGGAATTTTGTTTTTTTCATTGACCTTATGCAAATGACCTGACTTTCCTCAGTTTCTCCCTCCATATAAAATGAGAATAAACTAAATGATTTGTAATTTCCCTTCTAGTTCTAAAATCTATCCATTCCTACTGGCAGTTGTCTCAAAATAAATATGCATTAGCAATTGTGAAATCCATGTAAATACTTTTCACCAATAGCGTTTTCTTTATTCAAAAAAATGACCAATAACAAATTATGCTGTAGACCTGAAACTAATATAATATTGAATGTCAACTGTAATTGAAAAAAATTTTTTAACTTAAAAAAAATGACCAATAATGACACAGGTGTCCCTAGAAAAGAACACATATCAGCAACCATTTTTGACCTACTAGAATGTGGGAAGGCTGGTTTATGACTGATTTTTTAAAAATAGAACCATTGTTTTTAGAACCTGAAAGTATTGATCCTTCTGCTTGCTGTCCTCATGAGCAGCTCAACAAAGAGCTCATGTGTGTTTTTATTTAGAATATTCCAGACTGGTCTGAATATTATTTAGGGGCTAGAAACTACACTGAGCACTTGATGCGGATTAACTTATTTAGCCCTCTCAACTTCCACATGAGGTCGTTACTAATCTCACTTTTCTAATTAGAAAACAGAGGCTTAGAGATTTTCAGTTAAGTTGCCCAAGTTTATACAAGTGATGGAGCTAAAATTAATTGTCACCCTGAGAGATAGCAGTGTCCACACTCTTAACTGCTGAGCTATAATGATGTGAAACAGAACAGAATAGAGAAAAAGAAGGGGAGAGTAGTTACTTTCAGGGTTGCTTGTCCTGTTTCCCCCAGCCCTCTCAATCCCCAATAATGGAGGATGGTTGACAGAGTCAAAAATTACATTGAGTTTGAAAGATCACAAACATAAAAGTACATTTATGATTCCATATATTTGTGAAAGTTCAAGAGCATTCTAAAGCAATCTTTGGTGAGAGAAGTCAGAAGAGTAGTTAGTTCTGGGGGATTGTGGACTGGACAGGGCAGGAGGGAACTTTCTAGGGTCATAAAAATATTGACCTGGAGAGTGGTCACAGAGTATATACATATATATATATATATATATATATATATATATATATATAT
Source organism: Hipposideros armiger (assembly GCF_001890085.2). Taxonomy (NCBI): domain Eukaryota; kingdom Metazoa; phylum Chordata; class Mammalia; order Chiroptera; family Hipposideridae; genus Hipposideros; species Hipposideros armiger. The sequence continues at coordinate 2,976,903 of NW_017731521.1, read as the reverse complement.
ATATATATATATGCAAAAATTTACACAAGATTTATGCATTTTACCGCATAGTCTTCCTCAATAAAAAGGTATCTGTGAGCAAAATATATATTCATACTCAAATATATATACATATGTCTGTATTTTCTAATTTATAGTCAACCGTATGTTAGCGATTCCTCACTTAGTTTCTGTAGGTCAGTCAGAATGACCATGCCATTTCACAGACAGATTAAGTAAGGCAGAGAGAGAAATCTGTAACACATGACTGATTTTCCAGGTCCCAGTACTCTTCATAACTTTATATTAATTACAGAGACAATGCAAGCTTTTATGCGTTTGGCCAGACACATTTGTAAAAAAGGCAAAATTAGGTATCAAAGGTCTGGCCCCAAACCATGAAATATATTCTTTTCACCAGCATGGGATTTTATATTGTATGTTCAGGATGATTCTAAGGGGATAGCTGTTTTCAGTGAGCTGCTTTATTTATTAAATACATCAGTTCACCTGTACGTTTCTGATCATGGTCTGTGGTCCTGTGTCCCCCTATTTCTGTGTAAGATAATGGAAGCTAATTCCCTGACAATCCCATTTGCTGTGTCCATCCATTCGTAAGGTCACTTAATGTAGTGTCCTCATTAAGTACCACCCCTAAAGTTTCATAATTTTGCTGGCACCAGTGTTTGCCCATTTCTCCCCCAGTGTATTTTGTGCAATTTATTCTTGTTACAACTCATCCCCCTTCATCTGCCCATAAACTGCAGTCATGATATTTCATGATATTGCCAGCACCATATAATTTACAAACGGCCTCGCATACCTAAAGGCCTGTTTAGAAAGAATAAATTGTTGCAGAGAAAGAAAGCTCAGTGAGACAAGTGGAATCGGGGAGTTTCCTTAGAGACAGCTCAAAGAAAGAGATTTTTATAGTGGTAGTTTCTTATTCTTAGGCAAGGGGCAGACGCTTGCAGGGGGGAAGTAAGGCAGGCAGCAATTTTGCATCCCTAATTAAATTGTTTGCCACCAGTGGCAAAACAGAATCTGCCACTATTAAACAGGCAACATCAAGGTAACTGGCATGGACATACTAAAAATATTTCGGTACAAAGATGAATCGGAAAACTATGCTCAGAGAAAAAACTATAAATCCAAACAAACAAACAAAAATATAAATGCATACCTTTGAAGTACTTTTGGTGCATGAGAGGCCTGCCTTGAATGTTGAGATGAACAAAAGCCCAGAATTCACAGGAAGCAACATTTCTAACCTGTCCCATTGTATCCACGTGTCAGGGAGATTCTGAATAGCCGGTAATTCTCCAAGCCACAGAACGGGAATCTGCTTTCTCTCCCCATGCCTTGATGTATAGTTCCTATTAAATGTAACAGGAGTTCCATACCAGAAGAGAAAAAAACAGATCTGTCTCCTCTGTTCCATTAGAATTGTGAACTTAATTTTCTATTCTCACTGTGTGGGGTTCCGTTGAAAATAACTGCATTTTCTGTAAATGTGCTGGAAAAATAGTATCTTCATTAACTCATTAACTTCATGGTTTTATTTTCTGTGTTGAAATAGTGCAATACTAGTGTTATTTTAAAATATTTTTTCAAATTATAATTCTCATAGGAAGTGTTGCCAGCCTATCACAGCATTGAGAGAAAGCGTTTTCCTGGTAAAGATGTGGTTCTCTCAGCTGTGCTTTTCTATTCACATCATCACTGAGAAAAGGTGAACAAATAATCCTGAGGTTTAATGGTATTAAGAGATTACCATTTAAGACACATTCAGATGCTTTAACAGTTAAATAACGTTCTCCTCCCAAAAAAAGTTATAGAATCAGTGAGACAAAAATTACATTTACTTTCTATAAGTTTGATTCAGATTTAAATCTTATAAGATTTACTTCCTAATTCTGCTACCTGATTTCAGTTTCCAGATAAATGGTAGGCTACTGCTCCTTCAAAAAAATAAACAAGAAAACGCCGCTCATGTGAATATAGGAACCCCCTGATGCTCGAAGCTGTAACTCACAACAGCGTCTCACACACTTCAAATCTGGTATCATTATTGTTCTTTAATATAAGGGATGAGTAAAATAGGGCTGAGAAATGTGATCCCTGCTGGCAGAAAATAGAATGCGATCAGCTCCTCTTACGAATGCATAAAAAACCTGTGCAACTTTAGAAACCTTGATGTGATTGAAGATTAGGAAATTTTAAGAAATCTCTCTTTAAAGTGGTTTTATATTATTCTTTGATAAGCCAGTTCATTTTGCTATCTCAGGATGCTAAGGGGGCTGGGGTTTTTTGTGTTTTTTTTTTCCTTGCTGAGTAAATGACATCACACAGGTGGCATGCCACCATAACAGATATAAGAGCCAAAATCCACAGGGTACCTAGGGGATTCTGGAAAGCAGGAGCAAGCAAAGCACCCCCTGGTTAGACGGCTTTCCTTCCTTGACTGTTATTTGTTCATGTGTTTGTTTTTAAAAATAGACAGTATCTGTCTTTGATATTCTGGGGATTCATATAGGGTTGTTTTCCTCTTTGCGTGAGAAATGTGATTGTGCATGTCACTTCTCTCTGCATTCATGAAATGCTGATATTAAGAAAATATATCATGATCCACAAAAAAAATTCTAAAAACCTACTTTGGTTTGTTAGCTGTTTCGCACACAAAATGGTATGTTCATAAAAACATATGCAGATAATGCTACGTATGACTTCATCATTTCCCCAGTATATGTGCTACTGGAAAACACAGTACTTAAAAAAGTACAGTATATTCCTGTTTTCCTAAGAAAATTAGGGAGTGTGTTTAATTAATGCTGAAATGCAATAGAATTCCTATGGAAGTACTTATGACATCCCCATGAATACCAAATGAGTTCATTATGATCTGTGTTATTACCATGAATACCAAATGAATTAATAACGCTGGAACACTCAAAATGAAGTGTTACCAAGTGTTGTGGTATAACAAATATGGTTAAATATTATGTGATTAAAGTTATTATAAGCGGAGTCTCAATCCAAAGAAAGCAAAATTCCATTGCCATTGCAGGGAGTTAAGAATAGAATCAAACTGTTGTTTCTAAGCGTTGTGATGCTTAAGTTTGAACAGTCCCTTAAAGCCTTTCTCCAAATACTGTAATCATTTAAATTACCTTGGTTTGAAGTGGCAGAGGGGGTGAGTGGGGGGTGGAAGGAGTGAGGGGGTGGGAGTGGGAGGTAGGTTGGTGGGAGAAGCAACTAATATACCTCAAGAATTCAGCAAAGTTGCAAATGTATACATGATTTTCCATAGTTGGCATATTCAGAAATGGTGTTTTCAGTTTAATTATTCTCCTCTAATGAAAAGCTTATTAAAATCATTATTTAATATGTATTTCAGGATAGTGAAGAAGTGATAGACAAGGACAGGTTCTTCAGTTTTCTTGCTGAAGTCCTACATTTAATTGTCAGACATTCCACAGCAATTTTTAAAAAAACATTATTTTTCATAATGTAGCACAACTGTGTTTGTGTAAAGTATTGCTGTATACTCTGTGGTCGGAAAGCTGGACTCTACATCTGCATTGTATTATTTATACACTGAGATGGAATACATCATAACAATTTGTATCTATTATAGATCTAGTAAGACAAGAAGGCATAAGTGGATTTAATCAGACAGGTCATTATTTTTATGCCTCCAACTCAGAAATATGCGTAAATGAATTTATGGTTATTTGGCAACCCGGGGAAATGGTCTTTATAAATGTTGAAACAGCTGCTGGCGAATATATTTGCAAAAGGAGAAAAAATGGTACTTAACCTTCTAGTTAGGTAAATGATAAAGGAAATCTTAGCTGAATGCAGCATCCTAGCTGTTCGATATTTGCTTCAATATCCTTACCATGACATAAGCATACATTTAACATAAGAAAACCTTGCGTTTCTTTCCTTTTGTGATAATGGAGCACATTTTCTCATAAGAGGGTTTTTAGAACACATCTGTATCCTAAAAAGCTCTTTTTTCCTGAAGTCTGAGCAGTTTCTATCATGCTGTTTGGCTTTTACATTCCCATTTATTCTATTATTTGTGGTATCATGCCAGTTCATGAGATAGAATACTCTCATTGAAAATAATGGGCCATGATAATGTACACATTTCTGTCAAATATGTTGATTCTCGTGTCTATTAGGATTCCTCACTGTTGCTTTTACAATGGCTCTAAGACATTTGTAAAACTTTGTGCCACAGAGAGTAAAATGCAATCCTTGTACTACCTGGCGATGATTACTCCGTTGTGTGGAAGCATTTAATAAATTACATATCCGCAAATGTAGATGTTGGACAAATACCCCGAGAAAATCTAATTTTCTTGAAGCACGTCTTTTTTCATTCTCAAGTTTTCAGCTTAAATTTATGCCTTTGACTGGTGAAAAATTAATAACACCCCGCACCTGAAAATTTCGCTATAACCTGTGGCAGAGAAAAAGGCTAGAACCTCTGTAATGTGTCAATTAGGATCCAGATAGATTACCATATGAGGAATTATTTCATTTTTCTTGGATCAAATATAAAATGTCTATAATATATTTAAGTTGTACTGAAGCAGGCATACTAGAGACATTCCCACACACAGTGCAAGGGCAGGCAGCATAAATAAAGCTGTCACTCTCTCTACAAGGTGAGCTGGGTCTTTGAGCTTGCATCTGGGTTTTATGCATATGAGGATTTCCAGGACTAACTGTTTGGGTGATACTCAAATAATAACACACCACTGGCTTAAAAGTCAGTTGCATCTGACTTGTGTAAATCACGGGGTTCTCTTTCATTCAGGTATGTTGTTTCAATGCTCAGTAGCATTTCCAATAAATTATGCACTGACCAGTTGGAAGAGCGTCTGCCTGTTATTGGAGTAAACTGCAAACCTCCTCTCGTCAGATGCTGCGCTCACAGCCGTCAGCCCTAGCTCAGCTGAGTTCCTTGGCAAACGACAGAGCGCCCTCTGTTGATGTAAAAAGGAATGTGCGGCGTTGGTCACAATGAGAAGCTTTCTGATCAGAAGTCACAAAGCTACAATTAGCCGGTACACGTTTGTGATGTAAAAACTACATTTTAAACTATAAAAATATTGATTTCATGGACATTGATAGAGTGCAGACTTTGCAAGTTCAGAGGCAATTGTAGAATTATAGGATTATATATTTACACACACACACACACACACACACACACACACACACACACACACGCACACACACACACTAGTTATTTCTGTTTCTCCATACCTGGAAACGCTAGGTAAGACTTTTTACACTGTGTAGATACAGATTCACCATTCAAATTATTTCTAGAACCCGAATTGAAGTCTTGGCATGAATAATGATGCTAAATGCTCAGGATCTATGATTTAAATACTTTAAAAATGAAAACTAGAACAACTGAACATGGAGATTTCTAATTCCCTCAGGCTCGAGGAGGTGGGGGTGGGTGGACAGAAAGCAAAACCGCTGAGAGCAGCTTTTAGCTCCAGTGCTGTTGCTAAAGGGCGATGAAAAATGGATAACCTGGTTTGCTGTTTGTTGCTTTCAAACTAAGTTCTTGTGAGCCTTTATAAAGCAGTAGGTTTTATTACAATTTTAAAGCAGTAATTCACTGATAGGTACTCACCTCTGTACTTCTATGTTTCCATTTGCTTGTATTGGGATGGGAGGAAACATCAAATCTCACAGAAGTGGCACCTAACATTTTAAGGCCATTTCATATGTTAATTTTAACACAAACATGAAAAATGTTAACTTGCACAAAAATACTTACAGGTAACATTTTAAATTGTGTGACTTTCTTGATGGTTTTGGAGAAATACACTTTAGTTGCTTTTGCATGTTTCAAATGCCTTGTGCCTGAGAGGTTGAATTTTGGGGAACTGCATGTATTTAGGTACTCCACTAGCGGTTCTTGTACTTGAACTTGAGTACCTGCAACCACAGAATTCACCTAATATAGGAATTTGATTGCAACCTTCAATTCCCTTGTTACAAAGGGAGCGTTTTTCTTTCTTTTTTTTTTTAAGGTTCCATTTGCAAATGCTAAATGAACTTGAACATTGATAAATTGATCTTCATGTCATTGCCAAGAAACAGGGATACTAAGAAGAGGAGGAGGGATGTTAAATTGAATTTTCCAGATATGTTGTTGGTATTGATGAAATTAACCAGATAAATTGCTCAGTAGTACCTTTTGTTGTTTTGCTTACAGACACAACTAAAAATTTTTTGGCAGTTTGCTGATTCTTGACTTCTACGTACCCAATCTTTATCTATTTGAAATAACTTTGTTAATGTAAATTGGAAGTCTAGTCACAGGATTTGTGTGCTGAGGAAATCATTTAAAACATGAGTTGGAATTCTCAATTAGTGATAATGGTCTGACAAAATGGGGCTATTGATGTCTCAGAGGTTATTAGACAATCCAAATAGCTAGATGAAAACTAAAATCTTTGGTTAGTTGGCATGCCTGAGATTTCAGCTCACTGGAACCTCTGTGTTGGGGGGAACTGCAAACAGAAGAGAATGAGATCCTGTTGTTTCATAGAATTGACAGTGCACTGGAGTTTATCAAGATTCCAAAGTGCTTTATCACTACTCCCTCAATCTGCTTTCTTAGTTATACCATCTTAGCTCATACTTTGATGTGGTATATTTTTAGCTTTTTTTTTCTTTTCTTAATCAATGTAATCTTTTTTTTTGTAGTAGTATAATGATCTCATTTCTATTTCTTTTATCAAACCGTAAAATTACATTTAAACAGTGACGGAGAATAAAACCGAAGTGTGGTAAACACGTTATTTTTTGTTGTTGCTTAACAACAGAAAAACACAATTATCAAAATGCAGCTATGTCAAAAATGAAAATAAAGTTCCAAAAATTGCTTTGCTTCCACCACTTTAACTGAAGCTTGAAATAAAATACATTTACACTTGAAGGAAAAGCAAGCTTTAAAAATTAGAAATTAGCTACACTCATGATAATTTACTTTTACATTAATAAAGAGTATTTAACTTTTTAAAGTTTTTCCTTTTTCACAAGTAATTTTGTTATTTACATAAATTGAATTGTAAAATAATCATAAAGCACTTCAGTTAAAGTGGTGCTAAATATTTTAGAAACAGCCCACCAGAGGGCAGTCAGCTTTTAGTCTAACATTTGAAATAGACTATTGCTACTGTTGAATTTTAAATAAAATATCTATTTAAATTACATTACTTTTTGTATGTAGGAATTGAACAAAATAAAAGCCATGACTTGAGACTGAGAAGCCTAAGGTTTCAACCATTTTGAGTAAAAACCACCAAAGGACTAATAATTCCAACTTTTGCCCTCTGTAAACCGTCACACTCAATTTTCCACTGTTATATTCAGGTTTGGTTATAAAGTCAGACTTATTTTTATTTGAAATGCCTTGGAGCATTTATATTTTTTAATCACCAGAAACTTTGGGACAATCTTTGAGAGAGAGAGAGAGAGAGAGAGAGAGAGAGAGAGAGAGAGAGGGAAAGAGCAGAGAATTTTCTTACCTCTGTCTCCTGTGAATGCCAAATAAGTCTATTATGGTTTTAATGGTGTATACTGTGCTTAATAATATATATTGTACAAATGATGCAGAGAAAATTCTAGAACATGTGATTGGGAATTGGAGAAACCACAGTGTATTTCCTCATGCAGATACAGTGGTTGTGGGGACTAAATACCCTCTAGTCATCTCAATAGTTGGAGATAATATTATTCATTTAGAGGAGAATTTTTAAAAACAGTCTTAGCAGCAAAATGAGGATAAATTACCTACCTCATAGAGCCGTTTGGGAGTCTTTGGCCTATGCAAAGTGCCTGGCAAATAGTAAGTTGACAATAAATGTGGGAAGGAAGTGCCCCCTTACTTGGGAACTCAGCGTCAAAAGGAGGGAAAATAGTGTAATCTACGTTTAAAAAAAGCAAACCCCCATTTAAATGCTAGCCTTCTCTATCTAAGGACTTTGATAATTTCAAGTTATGTTCTCTTTATCTCAATCCATACACATACAGAAAACCTGAAATGAATCCTTTTCTTGAACATATTTGAATAGGAATTTTTAGGTGAAACAAATTTAAAAGAAGACCAACAAAAATTTCTTGGAGAATTTTTTTTCCCCCCACCCAATCGATAAAGCCTCGGGAGGAAGAGGCCTGAAGGAGGGCAAAGTAAACTATAAGTCCCGTTCTTGTTCTTTTTCTTCTTAGATAACCTCTCGGCATGTCTATAAATAGTAAATTATGAAGATTTGTCATAAGTCCTCAAGTCTCATGTTCCATCAACTGTGCTCGGGGACTGTTTGAATTGGAGCCAGTACCAAGATGCTAAGTCCAAGTCCACTCCTCAAAATGATTTCTGCTCCAAATGTCAGGCTCCACCATTAGTGGACCCAGCTGAGTGAAGGTCAGAACTTGAGAGGATCAGTTCCCAAGCACATTGCTCTCAGATAGAGCCAGAGGTTCTAGCTGAGAACGATAGCGCCATGGTTTTGGGCATTCACACTGTGGCAATGCTGCTGTTGGGAGCAGGATTCTTCATTATCTGCAGGTGTCCAGCAGAAAGACCAGGAAGGCTGCAAGCTACTCCCTCTCCAAGACCAAAGGTGCTGATGAGAATTCGCCCAAAGTGCACAGAATGGCAGAAATCACCATGGTCTGAGACTTAGCCATGAATACCAACGGAGGAGCCACTTATGTGATCGGCAGTTTCCATTTCTCTAGGTGAGATACATGAGCTAACACCAAAGATGGTCCTTGTTTGTGTGTACCCTTTGGGATTTTTTTTTCTTTTTTAATTAGCAGTGAGGTGTCTGGCTGCATCTGCAACTGCAGCCAATGACCCTCAGGAACATGGTCAATGGAATAAGCCTTAGGGGTGAAGAAGTTCCTCTCTTTGATCCTAGATACCTCTGAGTTCTCACAGGCCTTCTCCCATGCACTTTTCTCAAGAATCCTCATGATCTGTCATTTTATCGACGAAGCCGTTGAGATACAGGTTAAGAAATTTGCCCAAGCTCTCAAAATTGGCTCATATTCTATCATAACTCCAAGTGACAAAGCTGATGCTCAGATCCAGGTCTTTCAACTCTACGCTTGGTACTTTTTCATTAGCCCGGAGCCGACTCCCTCCAGTATGTTTTCCAAAAGCCACCATAAACGCATGTCCGGTAGGGCCTTGGGGAAGGCAAGGGACTTCCATATGAAGAGCCTGCTTGTTCCCTCCACAGGGGATGATCAAAGGCACTAAAGGAGACATCAAAACTGACATTTACAACTCTGATTTTTACTGCCTGTACTTCAGAAAGTGATAAGTATCAATCTAGCTACTGGCGTTTAGTAAAGGCTGAAAAAATCCTGGAGTAATCTGATGGGCCGCATTCTGTGTTGTTTTGTCAATACTGCAACACCTGGACTTAAATAAGAAATGTCCAAATGACCCCAATGTTGCCGTTAAGAACTGCATCCATTTACTAACCTGTTAGGTAAAATCATTGCCATGGGAGCTATGCCCATCAGGTTTCCTATCCACCTCGGTACTGCAGTTGCAAAGTGGAAGTGCTTCCTCTCCTAATCTTTCAGCAATTAAAGTTTTCTCTGCCTTTAGAGAGATGGTTCATTTTCCTGTGCTTAGTCTTCAAGTTTCTGGAGCTTGATGGCTATTTCTCTTCAGGGCATAATGACGCAAAGTTTGTCCCATAGAGTATCAATCAGGATAAGCTAAGCCATAATTCAATAACAGACAATCCCCAACTCTCAATGACTTCACATTACAAAGGTGAATTGCTCACTCACATAACACATCCATCTCCAATTGACTGGGAACTCTGCTTTATGCGGTTCTCACGCTGAGACCTGGCTGACAGAACAGCCGCTATTTGGAAATGACAATGTGTTCCATCTCTTTCTGTAAGAACCAGTAGCATGGCCTTCTCCTACCCCACCACAAGAGGGCCAGAAAGTGCAGTCCTAGCAGAGCAGAAAGGGGGAAATAAGTCAGTACACCTTACTCCTTGCTGGTGCTACTCAAATCATATTTGCATTTTAGAAAGAAAAAAAATTCTCTTTCACATGTTCCTGTTCACATGAGGACCGTTTTATATATTATAAAAAGTGCATGTTAAAGGAAATTTGGAAAATAGGAACATACAATTTTTGCTGTCAGTGACCGGCCAACCATTCTTAGCAGAGCATCCAACATTCGTTCTTTCTTCCACGTACCCAGTCGTGCAGAGATTTATTGAGCAGAAGGTGGATAAGATAAGCATGCACACGGCTGTCATTTCATTCATGGAGTTGACAGTAGTATGTGGGGAGACAACCCCACAGGCCACCACTACACAGTGTGGTGGAAGGTACTAGAAACATACAGGTGGGGCACCCAACCCAATTGGAGTGACAAGGGAAACTTCATAGAGAATGTTACATATAGGCTGCAAAAGGAAGGAGGACGGAATACATTTGGTACATTTCCTTTCAGCCTTTCCTTGGGCTGGCCGAGTGGATCAGTTGGTTAAGAGCTCGCTCAAGAGTTTGAGCTCTGAGCAACAGGGGTTCGAGTCCTGGCCTGAGCTGAGCTGCCAACAGGTGGCAGGATGGCTCAGCTAAAAAAGTAAAAAAAAAAACATCCTTTCAGCCTTTCCTCACAGCCTGGGTGTTATTTGTATATCATTGTAAGAATGTTTTTTAGCCAAGCATGTATACTGCTCTTAGGTAAGGAAATTATGGTATGTCAACTCAATAGAATATGCAGCCATCAAAATGGTAATTAGAAAAATTGAAAGATAATGTAGAAAATGTTATACAAGGTTACGAGAAAACCAAGGTTAAAAATTGCACCTTTCTTATTCCTAAGCTAGATAAATGGACAAGATCTGAAAGACAATATGAAAAACAGAGACAGTTGAGACTTATGGGTGGGATTGTGGGTAAAGAGTTTATTATGATTTTCCAGTGTGATAATAATGTTTGTGCTAATGTTAAAATGTAAGATGATACATGTACACACATGTAAAAGACATGTCTTTTAACTGTGTCCTCAGTGTCTCTGCCAGAGAAAACTCCTGGATCTATTTAACTTAGGCATTTTTATAGTTTTAATTTTGTACCTTGATTTCTGCATCTGTTAAATGAATGTTTTCTGATATAGCATCCATGATACAAGGATTAAGATTTGAAACATGGTTTTAAATATGTTTTATAAGCTGTTCACTACAAATTGATAAATCTAGCTCTAGACTCATATATATCCAACCCCCTATTCAACATCCCTACTTAAACGTCTAGTAGAAGTTTTGAGCTCAACAACTCCAAAACTGCACTCTGATTCCTACTCCCTTCCAAGCCTGACACCTTCCCCATTTCAGGGGGTGTCAACTTTTTCCTTCCATCCGCTCAGGCCAAAACCTTTGGAATCCTCCTTGATCTTCCCTCTCAAAACCCTCATCCAATAGGTTAGGAAACCTTGTTGGCTCTACCTTCAAAGTAAACCTGGAATCTGACCTCTGGTCCAGGTCAGAACAACCATCGCCTCTGGACTGGATACTGAAACAACTTTCTAACACAGCTCACTGCTTGTCCCCTTGTCCCCTTGCACTCTAGTCTCAGCACTGCAAGCAGAGTGACCTTTGCAAAGCCTAAGTTATATGATGTCAAATTCCTGCTCCACTCCCTCCGAGGCCCCCCCAGGAAATCCAGAGTCCTTCTATATCACCCTCTATTTACATCTGTCACTTCTTCTACACCACCCCTCACTTGCTCAGTCACAATGGCCTCTTTCCTGTTCCTTGAAGGCCAGCATACTTCTTTCTGCCTTTGGATATTGGCTTTAGCTGGCTCCTCTTTCTGGAACGCACTTCCCCCTAAACATTGTCTTGACTAGTTTCCTGGCCTTCATCAAGTCTTTCCTCAAATCTCACCCCAGTGAAGACTATACTGAGCACTTTCCTACACTGCATTCTGCACTTCTTCCTGCCCCAGTACCCCGTTAACACGTCACATATAGAAATCGAACATACTACAGAATTCACTGATGTGTTTCCTGTTTATTATCTGCTGGCATGCAAACTTTTCCAGGATGGGAATCTCTGTTTTATTCGCGAGTTATCTCAAGCATGTAGAGCACATAGTAGGTGTTTGTTAACCGCAGTGAACAAATGAATCAAAGAGTAGAGAGCAATCTACACATTTTCTACAAAAGTAATTACAGACAAATCTTTAAATTGAGATACTGGAAAAAAAAAAGATTTATTTTGAAAGGATCTTTTCTAGGAGGTGAAGCCGGCAAGCTAAGCAAACCCCACAAAACTGGGTCTTTAGATTATTACTTTTTAACTCTGACAAATTCATATTACAACAGTTTGTTACTTCCAGTAAAACTACAGCATATGAGCAAAATTCATGAAATGCAGAATTTTATGGTGTTGATACAAAAAACATATGTTAACTAAGAACAAGCTTGTATTTTCATTTCTCAGTATTTTATCACCTTAGCCAGGCTGTCAACTAACTATATAAATTTCAAACATTAAAAGGTACAAATCAACTCTCTAAAATATCTGTCAGAGCTTTCTGCATTAATCAAATCTGATGTATTGTAACCAATATGGGAAAAATATTTGACAGAAACTCAAAAATAATTGAATAAGCATAATATTAAAAAGCATGAATTTGAGCTGTTACTTAAGCTTAAATAAAGAGAAAAAGAGTAGGAATGCAAGGTCCCTGTTGTCCTTTCACATTGCTGTTTATTTTAAATTTTCTACATGTTGTGGAGAAATTAAACTGTGTGCTTACTTATGAAACAGTTCAAATGGAATTGGACACACTCAAGTTATATTAAAAATATGTTTCAATCTATTTTAGTGTTTTAAAGAATAGTTGTAAATTCAACAGTTAACACTCATTAATTTTTTTAAAATCTTTTAAATTTTGGCCAAATAAGGATAATTTCTCAATTTGAATAAGTAGTTTCTCTCTTTAGCCAGGAGCCAACTTTATATTTGAGGGTGAATGTCAAAAGCATTTCCATTAGAATTACCAAAAAAAAAAAGGATACTATCTCAAATATTATATAACATTTTTCTGAATATTCTGGCCAGTTCATAAGATATAAAAGACGTAAGTATTGAAAGGAGAGAAATTATTTTTTTATCAATAAAATTATATACTTAGAAAACAAATGAAAATCTCAGAATTAAGAATTTCACTAAAGTGGGCCGGCCGAGTGGCGCGATGGTTAAGAACTCGCTTGGGATGCCAGAGGGCCCCGGTTCGGATCCCACATATGAGGGCCAGTGACACTGCCCTCTACAGCTAAGATGCTGAACAACAGCTCAACCTGGAGCTGGGCTGCCATGAGTCGCAGGCGACGACATAGGCTGCAGCCCCTGTGGCAGTGGGTTGCCATGGGCTACCGTGTGTAGCCAGCAGCCAGCGTGAGCGGCCAGCAGCCGCCATGAGCGGCCGTCCAGAAGCCGGCGACTGATCTGCCTCGCCCGGGAAGAGCGCAATGATGGTGCCAACTTGGGCCAGTGAAGCAACGTTCTCCACAACTAGATTGAAGAACAAAACAACAGCAACTTGTCTGTTCCCCTTCCCCCAATTCCCCAGCGTTGTTCCCATCCCCCCAATTCCCCAATAAAAATCTTTAAAAAAAAATTATATAAAGGCGTGCTTGCCTGCTTGCTCACTTATATTGGAAAAGGTAGGGAGTTACTCTGGAAAGATTGGGGGGAGTAGGGGAGCGGGAGGGGGGCAAGAAGTATACAGGGGCATGGACGTGGTAGGAGAAAGGTTTTGGAGATCATAGAAGAGATTTTGGATTTAAGGTTGGTTGGTATATGTTAAAGGTATTGAGAAAGAAAAAAGAGGGACAGAGGATTATAAGAAGTTTTGCAGTGCATTATTAATGTAATTCCTTTGGGAATTTTCTCAAGAAACTTCAGGAAAGATTTTACTTGCTTTTAATTTTATCTACCGATTTACTTGTTTGCTTGTTTGCTTTATACCATTGTGTCTTTGAATGGACTCCTGACTGAGACTGGACCATTAGGTACCTCAGCTTGATATGGATTATGTCTTTACATCATTCAAGTCAGAAATTCAGACCCAGAGAGATACCTAAGGTGTCAAAAGCTTCAATTATTTACTTTTTACTTTATAACAAATCATCTGGAAACTTAGTGGCTTAAAACTATAAACAGTTATTATTTGTCATGATTCTGTGAGTTGTATGGGAATTCCTTCTAGTCTAGGTTGGGTTGGCTTGACCTAGTTCATGTAATAGCAGAAGAATTTCCAACAGCCTCTATTTGAGTTATATTTGTTATTGTCCCTTTGGCCAAAACAAGTCACTTGGCTAGGCCCAGAGTTAGTATGGGAAACATGGGAACCTCTGCAAATCGCTTTTCAAAGGGGCCTGGTTAGAAAGATAGGAATTATTTGTGGCCATTTGTGCAATCTGCCATTCTGAGTGAGAGAACATGTTAGTAGGTAGTGCAGGTTAGCGAATTAAAAGGCCTTAATACTTAAAATGAAATGCAAAAAAAACAAAAAAAGCGGTGAACTGAAGAGCTGGAACTACCAATGTATGTAGAAAAACTCAGGTGGCTCAGGAGACGAGATCTGGGGAGGTACAGGATGGAGAAGGTGGGAATCATTATTTTTTTCTTTATATTTCTGTTTTATCTCATTATAGCAATTAAAAACATTGTTGCCATTATGATTTGTGAAATGGAATCTAATAAGTATATCTATTAGTTTCTTAGTGCTTCTGTAACAAATTACTACAAAGTGAGTGACATTGAACAGCACACATTTAAACTCTTACAACCCTAGACATCAGAAATCTAAATGAGTAGGTAGGTCTGTGCTTCTGGAGGCTGTAGGGGAGAATCTGTTTCTTTGCCTTTTCCAGCTTCTAGAAACTGTCTGTATTCCTCTGCTCATGACCCCGCCTCGCTGAGAACTCGGTTTCAGTCTAATCTCCTCTGACTCTTACTTTCCTGTCTCCTTCTTAGAAGCACCCTTGTGATGACATTGGGTCCATCAGATAATCCAGCATAAGTTCCCCGTCTCAAGATCCTTAATGTAATAGCATCTGCAGATTTCCCAAGGTAACACAGTCATGGGCTTGGGGATTTGGATGGGACATTAGCATGTCTTTGGGGGGCCATAATGAATTCAACCTGCCACAATGTGTGAAGTAAATTAATGTATTTGAAGCTCTTCAGGGAATCTGATATTCAGCCAGGTTAAGGAACCCTTGCCCTCAGGCATTTCTCTGACTGTAACCACAATTTTCTCTGCTCAAGTAATTTTTCCATTCAGAAATTACCAAATGGCTGCAGTTTTCTTAGTGGATCTACCAGGAAATGATGCCACAGAGACCCAGACATTGCCGCTTTTCGTTCCTGGGAGTTCTTACCTCTCCCTACACAACTATAATTATCTTCTCAGGGTGTCTGTGGTATTAAGTCGTGTCTTCTCAGGAAACCTTCCCACAGTCTCTATATTATCAGGCCTAAAAGTCCACATAATACCACAAGAGCCTCCAGGAAGCCACACACTTAGACAAAATAATGTTTCGGTTGGTATTTATGGGGTTATTGTTTCTCCACTAAGGGGCTCATTCTGCTGTTTCTCTAGAATGAGTGGACTTGATTGAGGCTGATCTCATGAGGGAGACCTTCTAGAGACCAGATTGTATCTATGGATAACCCACCTTCAGACACACAGGAGTCTCATAAAGAGGAAGAAACTTCATGTTTGGTACACTATTATTACCTAAGCACTACTGCAGTTCCTGTCTGTCTGATCAGTAAGGCACCATGTAAGCATGCCCACAAATAGTAGGTGGCACTGTTGTATGCTTTCTGAGTACATGGCAGTTTGCAAACCCTTTGCGTGGAGGAGTCCGAAGGTAATGTATTCTGGTAAAGTAGACTTCAGGATTTAAGTAGAACAAACATATGGACTGTTGATTCCAAAATTAAGTTGATTGCCTTAAAATTCCATTTTCCAGTTTGAGCATTATCATCAGCAAGGCTGGGACAGATTCAAAAGCCTCTATGAGAGTGCTAGCCTCCCGCAGCTGCCAGGAATGCCCATGCCCGTCTCCTGGAGAGAGTACAAAATTGAAGCCTGAGAAGGTGGAATTTTTCTGGCCTGCAATTCAAAACGTTTTAGTCAAAAAAAGTGAAATCTATACAAATGAAACTGTGAAAAATGAAATCTAAACCTTAAGCTGTGATGAAAATCAGCTTTATTATGAGCACATTCTTCCACTGACTTTAAATATAACTTCCTATTCATGTTCCCAGGAAAAGGGGTCTTTTATTGAGTACTATGTATTTCTTCAGTTTCCCAGGTTAACAAGTTAACCGATGATCAGGGAAGACACAGGATCTGCTGACCCCTTGATCTTGGACTTCCTGGCCTCCAGAACTCTGAGAAATAAATGTTATTTCAGCCACCCAGTCTATGGTATTTTGTTATAGCAGTTCAGGAGACTAAGACAGTCCTTACAGTTCCCTAGAACCTTTGCTCTAGGTGGTCCTTCTGCCTAGAATGCTTGTTCTCTCTCTCTCTCTCTCTCTCTCTCTCTCTCTCTCTCTCTTTCTCTCTCTTATGCATGGCTGGCTCTTTGTTGACATTTAGATCTCTACTTAAATATCACCTTGAGACCAGCCTCTACTGACATCATCCAATCTAGAGGAACTGTCAAGACACACTCTTAACTTTCCCTAATTTAACAATTTTCATATTATTTGTTACTTTCTGATATTTTCCTTTTTTTCAGACTTATACACTTTAATTTTATTGTCTTTTATACCCAGTTGTAATATAAATCCATGAGAACAAGGACAGAGTTTGTATACTTGGTTTACTACTCTATCTGTAATGCCTAAAAAAAAATGCTTGGAGCGTGGTAAGCAGTCTGGAAATATTTTTCAAATTAATGAAGAAGGAGAGACTATCAGGCCAACGTCCAAGGTAGCCAGCTATTGCTTTCTCTTTTCAACTTTAGAACACATTCCCTAAAGCCATAAATTCTCGGAAGCCTTAAGGGTTTGTTTTAGCAATCCATGGGAATCTGAAGTAGCAAGTGGTGTAGTTTCTTCAACCATACGTTTATGCTGGTACTAACATTCTCAAGACGACCTAATTCAGATGTTCTCAACCATTTCAGTGACAGCCTAAATCTGAGTCACCCACCATATCTTTGCCTACACAGGATCTAATATTGCCAAAAAGAAATGGCTTGATTGGTTCTATCAATATAAAGCAGAGTTCCCATATGAGAGTTCCTGCCCCCCAGCCAAAGCCAAAGACTAGCAGGAACAAACCTAGTGTTGGATCTGCTGGGTCTGTTTTTCCATGAAACAAGACAGACTGCGTACCATGGGGAACTGGAAGGCATCTCAATAAGACAGTGTGAGAAAGCACTTTTTTATGGGATTTGAACTGGTGTTAGGTGATTTGGGGGAGGGCTCAAAGCAGCAGGGCGTTGCTCCAGATTGGATGCTCTCAGAATGCTCTATGATTGAGTATCTTAAATCAGATCTAGATCAAGGGAAGACTAAGCAAGGCTAAAGCTGTAATTGTTACAGAAGCAGCAGTCATTTATATTAGCTGGGAGAGTGGACATTTGGTGTTTTGTGGTTTACACAGTGACCTTGTTTTTGGTCTGTGCTTTGATAAGATTATGAAGTTTGTTTTGTTTGTTTGGTGTCACTTGATCACAATCAAAGAGTGACCCTATCAGACATTAGAATTCTGGGAGATTCTAAGAACACCATGGCCTAGCCATGAAGGCCAGGTCAGCTGCTAACCACACGGAGACCCAGTTATTAAGAGTCAGGCCAGTGGCGGCCGGTTAGCTCAGTGGGTTAAAGTGCAGTGCTCATAACACCAAGGTTGCCAGTTTGACCCCCACATGTGCCACTGAGCTGTGCCCTCCAGAACCAGATTGAAACAACTACTTGACTTGGAGCTGATGGGTCCTGGAAAAACTCACTGTTCCCCAATAAAGAATCAGGCCAATTCCCCACGTCAGGGGCTGCCTTCTTGTTTTCACCAGCTTACTCAGAGAAGATTGACTCCCCATGTCCAGCCCACATGTGGTTATGTTTAGCTTTTGTCTGCTCAATCGTATAGTGAGGCAGCTTTCACCCCACAAATGCTACACAAGCCGTTGTAACTCACCCCAGAAAGACCTAAGTCCCTCTCCTCCAAATGTAGCTGTAGGTGTGACAGGTCCCTGGACCTCTCCTGACACTCTCCAAAGAAGGGCCTGGACTGACAGTGGATATGGAGAAACTGGGGTAAAGGATGTGGGAGAGGTAGCATTCATAAGGTTGTCAGAGAACGGAACTGAGGATTCAGACATGGCTAGCTTAGGAGGTTGGTATTAGTGATATTATTGACCAAGATGGAGCTCATAGGTACACTGCAGGTTTTGGGGGGAGGTGATAATTTCTGTTTGGGACATATTCAGTTTGAGGTGCTCAAGGTAGAAATAACCTATAGGCAGTGGAATGTAGGATTTTGTAAAGAGGGTTTAGCACTGGGACTCATCAACACGATGAAGTCAGACGACCACTGTAGATGACAAGGGTGAACATATAGAATGAGAAGAGAAGTGGACCCAGAATAAAACTCAAATAAGCAACTGGAAACAAAAAAAAAAAAGAAAAAGTTGTTTATCCAAAGTCAAAATCAAAGTGAAGAAAAAGCTAATAAATGTGTTTTAAAACAAAAAAGTCAAAGGCCTGTGGGAAGTCAAAGACTATGAAGACTCAATAAATCATGGCCATTTTTATTCATTTATTCAAGAAATAATTATTGAGCATTAAGTGCCAAGGGCTATTCAGGACCTGGAAATAAAATAATGGGGGTGGGGGGGCGGAGAAAACAGACAAAAACCCCTGCCCTCTTAGTGCTCACATTGTACTGTGAACAAACAATAAATAAAATGAACAACTAAACAAAATTAGAAAGTAATAAATATTTTGGAGAAAAATAAGGCAGAGAAAGAGAATGGCTTGAGCTGGAAATGTGGGAGGGAGGTTTCAGGTTTTAGATAGTGTGTTTCTCAACTATGAAGTGGCTTTTCAAAAAAGATTTGAAGGGGCCGGCTGAGTGGCATGATGGTTAAGAACTGGCCTGGGATGCCAGAGGGCCCCAGTTCGGATCCCACATATGAGGGCCAGTGACACTGCCCTCTACAGCTAAGATGCTGAACAACAGCTCANGATCCCACATATGAGGGCCAGTGACACTGCCCTCTACAGCTAAGATGCTGAACAACAGCTCAACCTGGAGCTGGGCTGCCATGAGTCACCAGCGATGGTGTAGCTGCAGCCCCTGCTGCAGTGGGTTGCCATGGGCTACCGTGTGTAGCCAGCAGCCAGCGTGAGTGGCCAGCAGCTGCAGTGAACAGCCGTCCAGAAGCCGGAGACTGATCTGCCTCCTCCGGGAAGAACGCAATGGTGGTGCCAACTTGGGCCAGTGAAGCAATGTCCTCCACAACTAGACTGAAGAACAAAAGGACAGCAAATTGTCTGTTTCCCTTCCTCCAATTCCCCAGCATTGTTCCCATCCCCCAATTTCCCAATAAAAATCTTAAAAAAAAAAAAGATTTGAAGTAGGTAAGGGATTAGTGATGCTGTTATACGGTCAGATTATTCTAGGTCACAAGGAAGTTCTCATCGCTGACATCAGCCACACCAACAAGAGAAGAATAGCCTTGCTTGATGCCATGCACATAGTAGGTACTCAGTATATATTTAGTGAACTAATCCATTTAGTGAACACAATGGATATTCAAAGAAGTTTCAAGTAATTGCACTAGTTCTAGAAGCTCAGTCAATATGTAGACATGACAATACATTGATTTGGAAAAAAATAAAAAATATTAGTAATACCTTCTTGATAAAATAATGTGCATGTTTAAGGATTGTAACGTAACAACTTAAAAGATTTCCCTTTGTTTCCTTTCTTTTTTTTTGAGAGTAGGTGTCAAAGAAACTAGTCATGCAATAAATGTTAGAAAGATTAGAATGTGGGTGCTTGGTTCAACTGCTTTGCCTTTCTTTGGGGGATATTTCGTTGTCATTTTGCTTCTGTCCATTGTTTCATCCAAAAAGAACTTCTTATATAAACATTACAGTCTTATTCCGATTGACATACAGCAGCACACAATGATTTTTTATGGCTGAGGTATCTAATATAAAACAGATCTATATACACATATACATACAAAATTTATAACAAGACTCTGTGTTACCAGTTAAATGTGTCTTGATTTTTTAGCACTAAAATATTTGCCTTTCCACTGGTGCCACAGAGAGTTCATAAATGATGGAAGTACTTTGGCTTTTAGAGAGATGCTATTTCTTTGCAATGTTACATCTTTGGGGAACAAATATGAAAAATAAAACGTGTCATTTTACATGATACAGAGTCTTTTTATTGTCACCTTCCTGGCTTTAAAAGTAAATGGGACAAATCATAAAAAGACATATTGTAGGTGCAGGTTCTGCCTTAAATTTAGATATTCTAATGCAGTGTCAATTCAGTGAGTCTTTCTCCAAGTCTCTTATTTCTCCCATTCCTTGCCCATGGGCAGAGTGACCTGGTAACAAAGCACTAAGCTGTGAATAGGATGATTTATTTTTGGCTCCAAAAGCTTATAGCTTTTGGAGATGATGATTTTCCTACCGACTTACTCCACAGGAGTGCTGTCAAAATCCATCAGATTGAGTCCTGGGAATGTAATAGAAGTGGGTGTATACACAGGTGACTTTAAGGACAATTTGCCAAATTTTCAGAGATCACAGTTGTAATGATCAATTTTATACATTTTTTTGTATACTTAGAAACTGATACTTAAAAAATTAATGGGACCAAACTGAGATTATTTCACATCTACTAGAGTAGCTATAATAAAAAAGACAATAACAAGTGTTGACGAGATTGTGGAGAAATCAGAGCCTTCATATACTGCAGTTGAGAATGTAAAATGGTACACTGTGAAAAGCAGTTTGGCAGTTCCTCAAAAAGCCAAACATAGAGTTACAACGTGACCCAGTAGTATCATGCCTACACGCATACCCAAAAGAATTGAGAACATATGTCCACACAAAACTCATACACAAATGTTCATAGCAGCATTATTCAAAATTGCCCAAAAAGTAGAAATAACCTAAATGTCCATCAACTGATGAATGGATAAATAAAATGTGGTATATACATACAATAAAATAATAATTCACCACAAAAAAGAATGAAGCACCGATACATGCTATAACATGGATGGTCCGTGAAAGCATACTGAGTGGAAGAAGCCAGACATAGAACGGTAGATATTACATGATGCCAATTATATGAAATGTCCAGAATAAGTAAATCCATAAAGACAAAAGAGAGAGACAGAGAGAGAGAGAGAGAGAGAGAGAGAG
>NW_017731521.1:2866234-2955269 GCF_001890085.2 Hipposideros armiger | reverse complement strand
TGCATAGGATTGGGGAGTTTGTGGATAAGTAGGGAGTGACTGATAAGGGGTATGGGATGGTTTTTTGGGGGGTGATAAAAATGTACTAAAATTAGATAGCAGTGATGGTTGCACAACTTTGTCAATATACTGAATGAAGTCATTGGATTATTCTCTTCAAAGGGATGAGTTTTATGGTATGTGAATTATATCTCAATGAAGTGTTATTTTAAAAATGTTTTAAATCAAGAATGTGAAATTTGATTGACTATCAGATGACAGAAAGGGATTATTGTTAATTTGTTGTATGATAATACTGTGGTAGTTTTCTTAATGGAAATTTGGGTTGCTGCTTTCAATGACCTGAGGCAATGTTTTTTAAAATGGGTCTTATGAAGATGATAATCAAATACTTACGAATACTTTTTATTTTAAATTAACTGTAAACCCCTATTGCTAAGGTGGTACCCTGTTGCTGGATTTTTGTCACATGGACATGGTGGTCATGAACTATAAATCCCAGGTTAGCGCTGTGATCTTGAGAAAATGCCTTAGCTGCTGCAAGATTTAGTTTCCTCTTCTATAAAGCAGAGATTTTTACAAGGATTGAAAACTCCCAGGGCAGTTGTGAAAGCCAGTAGGCAATTGAGAAATGATGGTTGTTCTTGTTGGCAGGGCAGAAGGAAGGTGTTGGTTAACTGCATTACATTGATTGTAACACACATTTTTTTTTCCATTTTAGGAGCTCTGAAATTAGGATTCATTTACTAATCAATGGCATGTCATAGCTTAATTGGAAATATTTTCCTTTCTTAGTGGTACATAAAATAAAGGCGTATCATACACTCAACAGATACTTAGACTCCATGATATAACAGTATTGCTAGTACTATTACCACTACTCTTACTACTGTGATACAAGTGGTTTTCATTTTTCATCTTTTTAGTGTTCAGACACATTTGATCTTCAAAGAACATCAATTTATATCTTCTGTCTTCTCCTCCTTCCCCATTTCTTGTGTTTTGTCCCCATTTATTATTCCGTGATCTAACAAATACAGTCAATAATAACTATAAGCAATCAATTTAAGCTTCTTCAAAAAAGGTAAATAAGTGAAGTGATGGATGTGTTAATTAACTCAATGGGAATCCTTCTATAACATATGTATTTGCAAATTACCACATTTTTACACTTTCAGTATCTTACAATTTTATTTGTGAGTTATACTTCAATAATGCTGAAAAAAACATGTGCTTAAAACCACAATGAATAAATAAATAGCTAGATAAAATAATTAAATGCAAAAGAAGATGCTCCTTCAGAAACGAGTTCATAGTTTAAAAAATGATCTTTCTCAAAAATGACATTTATATAGGAAAGTTGAAATGTATAAGCTTATCTTTATTTTCAAAGGGAAAAAAATGACAATTATATATAATTCAAATAAAACCTCTTGCACTTAAAAAAATGAGGTCTTTCATCTTGGCTTCTTTAGCATCTATGAAATGGGTATAGGAATAGCTCTACCAATCTTGTGTTCTAGACAACGTTTCAAACACTGAGAATATAGCAGTGAACTATAGAGACTATTTACCCATGGGTAGCTTATATTCTCGGAGAGTGGGGAGAGAGGGGCCATAAATTAATAATCATTTACTGTGTCAAGTTGTTATATGTGCTGTAAAAATAAAGTTGAATAAAAGGGTCAGAGTGTAATGGGTTGCTTTTTTAATATAGGGCGTTCAGGGAAGCTGTGGTTATTAGGTGCTAGTTGAGTAAAAATAGGAAGATAAATCATCATTATGAAAATACAGACTACAAAGGTAAGGAAGTAATTTTCTCTCATGCTATAAAATCTTTGTGTTCTGGTCTAGGCCCTAAAAAAGACTCAGCCCAATCTCTGCGTCATTATGAAGTTCATGGGCTTGTGTGAGAGACAGACACGCATGGAAACAGTAATTGCCATGCAGCATGATAACTTCTAATATAGGAAGTCTAACGCTTCCGTGGAAACACATAGGAAGCAGACCATAACAGAAGGCTTCACAGATGAAATACCATTTGAGCTGAATCTTTAAAACTAATTTTTTTTAATTAAAAATACGTTTTTAGAGAAAATTCACATAATACAGTAAAGCCCACAAGAAAAGAAACATCTCCCCCATCACATATTTTTAGTTTTGTTTTGTCCTTTGACATGTAAAAATCAGAATTAAAAGTGTCTCCTTCCTTGCGCCTAGGGTTGGCAGACTTTTTCTGTAAAAGGAGCTAGAGTAAATATTTCAGACTTTGTGGGCCTGACTGTTCCTTGTCACAGCCACTCAACAATGCCACCTCAGCACAAAAGCAGCCACACACAATACACAAATGAATGAGCATTACTGTGGCCCAGTAAATTTTCATTTATAAAAACAGGCAGGAGGATTTTCTCAATCCATTGAGATTTTGCTTCCCGGCCATTGTCAGTTTGGCTCAAATAAACTCTTATAAGCTTTCAAAAAAAAAAAAAAAGTAGGCAGCCAGCTGGATTTGGCCATACTTTATCATCTCCTGCCTTCCCCTAAACCCCAGAGCTTTGTAATAAAAACGTGGAGTATGACCAATTTCTAAATTTTTAACTAAAACTTAAAAGATACATAAGAATTTTTCAGGATAGTGGGTCAAGGGAAAAACCGAACAATGAAGACATATTGAAAGTCATGTGCAAAGTTACGGTCATGAAAAAAAAAAAATCATGGACGATTCAGAGAACTTTACTAACCTTAGTTAATGTAGTTAGACATGATATTTCACAAGCTAAATCAAAATGCTCCTGTGTCATAATAAATTCCTGGCAATCTTCTATTTTACTGGGGGGTGGGGCGGCGGCGATGAGAAGGAGCGACTAGAAACACCTCAATTTTAACTTTTTCCTTCATTGTCATTTTTGAGTCTAAGTTACCGTCATTGCCTAGTGTTGAGATGTGACTAAAACGAACATCAGGACTTTCGTGTCTTCATTTCTCCCTTAGGCGTCAACACGTTTCTAAAAATCTTTTCTGATCCCGCCATAAGCTTTTAACTTCACCGTATTAACTGCTGAAGCTTAACATCATTAGCTTCCCTGACACCTCGTGTTTTACACTTCAGTGAGATGAGCTGGAACCTTCTGACTGATTTCTATAGACCTGTAGATCTCTGCTAAGACTTTCTTTCCAGCCACCCCTAAAATCCTCTTCTGCTTCCTGTATAGCAAATTATGTAAACAAAGACAAGTACGTGATAAACGCCACTTACCAAGAAAATCTCTCATTAGGAAAATGAAACCAAAGAGTTGAGCGTTTAAAGGACCTTTTAGAATTGCTCAGATGTCTTTGGGCAGATGCGTGTATTATCGCTTAAAGATCTCCCTGATACAATGCTAGCAGTTCAGGCATTAGAGAGACATAGGTTTGAGTTTTAACTACTTAAAACTATGGTAGGTTGAGTGAATCACTTTACCTCTCTGTGCCTCGTATTTAAAATGGATATTTAATTACTTCACAGGATTGTGGTATCAAAAAACAATTTGGGTAGAAGCTTGGCCTGGTATCCTGCAAGTCATAGACGCTTAATCAATGTTAGGCTCCTTCATCTTTATTAATTAATATGTATGTCTATTTACAAATTTAAATATAGCTTCATGAACCAAAATATGGAAAAATCAGTATTTACCCATTACTGTAGAATTATTTGATGCTGAATATAACTTAAATACCTTGGGCTTTAGAAAATTAAAGTAACATTTAATCATCTTGAAGAAAAAAGGAAGGGAGAGGAATGAAGGAGAAATTGAAATAACATGCCTACCCTAGCTTCTTTTGACTTAGTGTTTCATCTTAAGTCTTAACATGCTCATAATTTTTAGTAATATATTATTTATTCTTAGCCCAACTTAGTCCTCACCCTTGTTTTTCTCTCTTCTTTCATTGTGCCTTTAACTCATGTTACTTGCTATATTTTATGTTCATCTGTAAGCTCCCTCAAATCCTTTCTGGAACACAGTGAGGTATAAATAAAATAAAATATCGTGCGTTGGAGATGGCAACTTCAGAAAGAGAGTCCAAGGAAATCAATAATTCTTAACAATACTTAAAACAGTATAGTCCCAGCCCTTAATCTGGGGCCTGTTGGGTAACAAAAGCAACAGTTTGCCTTTTCTTGAACCTGTTGTACTAATTTAGAAAATTAAAAAATAGCTAACATTTATCAAGTACTTTGTATGTGCTGAATATTAGGTTAAGAACTTTTACGTGTACTTATTCATTTAATTTTCCCAATAATTCTAAGAGAAAGGTACTATTCATTATCCCCAATGTACAACTGAGGAAATGGGTGACAAAGAAAGTAACTTGGAATCACACACCTGGTAAGTGTGACGCTGGGGTTCCCCTGGAGGCAGCCCTATCTCAAACCCCTTGCTCTTAGCCACTGTATAATGTGACTCATACAGGATTTACAAAAGCCTTATAAAGGACTTAGAAGTCTTTTTATAATTCCTTTCTTTTGTTTTTTAAATAAAGTTTATTGGGATGACAATTTTAGTAAAGTTACATGGGTTTCAGATGTACAATTCTGTAATGCATCATCTATGTAGCACATTGTGTGTTCACCACCCAGAGTCAGTTCTCCTTCCGTCACCATATAGTTGATCACTTTTACCCTCATCTACCACCCACCCTCCCCACCTTACCCTCTAGTAACCACTAAACTATTGTCTGTGTCTATGAGATGTTGTTTCTTCATTTGTTTGTCTAGTTCCTTTTGTTTTCAGTTTTATATTCCACATATCAGTGAAATCATGCGGTTCTTGACTTTTTCTGTCTGACTTATTTCACTTAGCATAACAATCTCAAGATCCATCCATGTTGTCGCAAATGGCACTATATCATCTTTTCTTATGGCAGAATAGTGTTCCATTGTGTATATATACCACATCTTCTTTATCCAATCATCTATCAAAGAAGCCACTGTGGAAAGCAGTGTGGAGGTTCCTCAAAAAATTAAGAATAGAATTACAATTCCATTCTTTATTTTATTTTTGTCTCATAGATATTTATAAATCACACCAAAAAAAACATTTTCTTATAAATCAACTTACTGTTCTTAAAGTTGTTATTTCTTTGTCTCAATATATTTAAAAAAATTTTTAAACAGATTTTCATGGTAAGGAAAGAGAGAGAATGAGTGAGAATAGTGTGCCCTCTCAAACAGTCAAATCAATTTAACAAAATATTCATTGAGACATCACTATATCAGGCACAGTATCAGGTCCTGAGCCTACACAGAGGTGGGCTCTTTGGTTGTGTGGTGTCTAGACCAGGGAAGAGTCCAAATATGAAACATGGGGTGATAATGTTGTGAGAACAGATAGGGTGGTAGGGACACATGATGCTCTGAGAGCATGGGGGTAAAGGAGTTCCATACCCAGATGGGTCATTTAGGGAAGGATTCCCACAGAAAAATTGCCTCTGTTGAAGTCTTTGGAAAGATGAGTGCAGAGGAGAAGTTGTGGCATTCAAGGTATGGTTTATTGGTCTGCTTGGGTTGCCATAACAAAATACCACTGAATAGACTGAAATGGTTTAAGTAGCAGAAATTTCTTTCTTTTTTTTTTTAAAGATTTTATTGGGGAATCGGGGAAGGGGAATAGACAAGTTACTTCAGTCAAGTTGTGGAGGACGCCACTTCACTGGCTCATGTTGGTATTATTATTGCACTCTTCCCGGGTGAGGCAGATCGGTTGCCAGCCTCTGGATGGCCGCTCACAGCGGCTCTTGGCAGCTCACACCCACTGCCGGCCAGCCCCACTGCAGCCCCACTGCAGCCTACACCGTCGCCGGTGACTCATGGCAGCCTAGCTCCAGGTCGAGCTGTTGTTCACCATCTTAGCTGTAAAGGGTACAGCGTCACTGGCTCTCATGTGGGATCTGAACCGGGGCCTTGCTGCTCAGAGCTGGCATCCCAGGCCAACTCTTAACCAAAGTGCCACTCGGCTGGCCCAGAAATTTATTTCTTATAGTTCTGGATGCTGGGAAGTCCAAGATCAAGGTGCCAGCCAACTTGGTTTCTAAGTGTTCTCACGTGAGGGTAAGGGGTGGAGGAGGAATGAGAGAGGATGGGGGAGAAGAAAGAGGAGAGAGGGGAGACAGGAGAGAGAAAGGGAGTGTGCACTCTGGTGTCTCTTCTTATAAGGACACTAATTCTGCTGGATAAGAGCCCCACTCTAAGAACCTTGTGTAACCTTAATTACCTCCTGAAAGCCCGATCTACAAATATAGTCACATTGGAGGTTGAGACTTCAACATATGAATTTGGGGATACACAAGCATTCAGTCCATAACATAAGTAGGGGGAAGGAGAAGAATAGGGTTTGAGCATGGAGAGAGTTTCAGGAAGACATTGTAGAATGAAGAGTCCTGTTGTTTTCAAGGATTTCAACACGATTTAATAATTAGAGTACTTGGATACTAGAGATAGGGAAGTTACCAAGGTACACTGCTGTTTAGGCTTTATCCAAAGAGCAATAGCAATGACAAACCATTAAAAGACTTTCAGGACAGAAGGAGCATGGTGGAACTGAATTCTTGAGAGACCCTTGCTGTAGTAGGGAAAATAGATTGGAGGGGGGCAAGGTGGAAGGCACTCAAGGAGATTGCAGTTTTAGGGTAGTGACAATGAGGACATAAAGAAGTGGACAGATTAGAGAGAGAGATTTAGGAAGTCAAAATAGCAGGATTTAGAGCTAAATTGAACACTACAGAAGAGGGAGAGAGAGGTGTCAAAGATGGCACCCAAATTGGTGGCTTGGGTTTCCCCAGCACTTGCTCCTGGAAGGAGACAGGAGCTACATACAGAATACAAAGACAGAATTGTCACTGGGTCCCAGGCAACGCAGTGAGAAAACTCTCCCCTAGTTGCTAACTGCCCCAAAAATAGCTGAGTCTCTGACAGTCTAAGCTTTCTGTCATTGAGCTGGCCTTTTATAGCCAGCCTTAAGCCTTAAAGTTTAAAGGCTAGTAACACCTCATTGGTGTTTATTTGTCAGCTTTTACCAATTTCCACATAGACTTGTGTTCTCAATATTCCTTTTATCTTTGGTTTATTTTCTCAAAGTACTTGGGGACTCTAGAGCTATAAGTAACAGACCTTTGTGATCTTGTCAAGTGTATATTGATTGGCTGAGCAATCTTGAAGCAGAGATCTTAGATTTTTCTTCTGAAATATATCTAGATGAAGAAGTAGTAGTTAAATATTGTAATAACAATAATAATGGTTAATGTTATTGAAGGTTACCAAGTACTGAGCTAAGACATGCAAACATATATCAGATTTAATCCTGACATCCACCTTCTAAGGCAGGTGCTATTACTATCATCTCATCTTGTAGATAGACACTGAGATTTTGGACTTGCTTAGTAAATGACCCATCTCAGAGGTCAAAATCAGAAGGACTGGCTCATGACACTCCAATTCTGATTTTTATACTCTTTTGTCTCCAGTTTTATTTCTATGATGGTTTAACAATTGAGATAATTTTAAACATCTGTCTTTTAAAACATTAGCATTTGTACTGTGATTTAAAATAACTTTCTTGTTATAATAATGGAGTTTTATTGTGTGAAACTTGAAAAATATAAAGAAAATAAAAATAATCTATAATTCTACCACCGAGAGATAACCATTATTATAACTTTGATGTATTTCATGCCAGTATTTTTTAGTACATACTTTTTATAGTTGACACCAGTGTTGATACATTTTAATCATGCTTTTTTTCATTTAAATTATAAATATAGCCCTGTCGCCATGCTATTAAACATGATTTACAAATGTTATTTTCAATGGCTGCAAAATATTTCATTATATAGATATACTATAATTGATGTAGCCATTCAAGCATTTTTGAACATTTAGTTTTTTCTCATTTTTCACTACTATAAATAATACATTTGGTATTTCAAGTTATCTTCTTTTAAAATATCACCAGAAATGTAATTATTGCTTCAGAAAGGGTAGGTACAATTTTAAGACTCTTATTACTTTTAAAAAACAATGGAATAATAGACACTTCCATCAGCAGGAAATGAAAATCTCTGCCTCATCAGACCCTCACCAGCACTGTGTAATATCACTTTTAGATCTTTATTAGTAATTTAAGAATTTTTATAATTTCATTTTAATTCTCAGTTCTATGGCTACAAATAACATTTAACATTGTTGTATATCTTTGGGATTGTTCTTAATGTTAATTTTGTTTCTTTTCCTGTCCTTTGCCCATTCACCTATTCGTTCACTTAACACATATTTATTAAGCAGCTATTATGTGCCAGGCTCTATTTGAAACTCTGAACCAGTGCAGTGAACAAGATAGGCCAGTGCATGGTGCTAACAGTGTAGGGAAAAGGCGTATAGTATATGGGTTAAATTTTTTTTTTAATTTGATGATAAAGGTTATGCAGATTACTTATTTAAGGGAGGTAATATGATGAAGTAATAAAGCAGAGCTCTTAAAGTTTTTGGTCTCAGGAACTCTTTACATTTTTACTGAGAATTCCAGTGTGGGTTATATCTATCAATACTTACTATGTTAGAAATAAAAACTGAGGGCCAGCTGAGTGGCTCAGTTGGTTAAGAGTGCGAGCTCTGAGCAACAGGGTTGCCTGTTTGATTCCTACATGGGCCAGTGAGCTGCGCCCGAGCTGAGCTGCTACTGAGTTGCCAACATGTGGCAGGATGGCTCAGCTGGTGAGAGCACTGCTCCTAACAACAGGGTTGCTGGTTTGACTCCCGCTTGGGATGGTGGGCTATGCCCACTCACAACTAAGATTGAACACAGCACCTTGAGCTCAGCTGCCCTGAGCCGCCCACTGGCGGCCAGATGGTGACTGGACTTGGGCTGAGCTAGCTGCGCCCTCCACAACTAAGATTGAAGGACAGCAACTTGGCTGTTCCCCTTCCCCAATTCCCCAATAAAATCTTTTAAAAAAAAAAAAGAAGAAAGAAAGAAAAACCGAAAAAAATTTAAAATTTAAAAATATTCAAGCATACATTCTATTAATAGCCATCAGAAAGATAGCCTCTGGAAAACTCCACTGTACACTCATAAGGGAATGAGAATGAAAAGACAAAGAATGTTTTAGTATTATTATAAAAACAGATTTGACCTCATAGACCACTTGCTGAGATCTCAAGGGCCCTTGGAATCCCCAGATCATATAGTTCGACACCCACTCTGATGGAAAATGAGTTGATACTTTGGATTGGATAATTAGAGGAGGTGTCTCTGAGGATATGACATTTAACTCAGGATCCAAGTGATGAAAAAAACAATAGTGTGAATGTCAAAAGCAAGGTAATTCAGTTTATGAAAATTCATGAAGTCTGCATGTGTACACATGTACGAGTTCGGACAATTAAGTTCGTGAACTTGTTTTTTGATATCAGAGGGATTATGAATTTGTACCAACTGTGCAAACAGTTAACCAAGTTTACTATTTGGAAGTACTGAAAAGGCTGCGTGAATAAGTTAGACGATCTGAACTTTTTGCCAACAATTCATGGCTCTTGCATCATGACAATCCACCAGCTCACACAGCACTCTCAGTGAGGGAGTTTTTAGCCAGTAAACAAATAACTGTATTGGAACACCTTCCCTACTCACCTGATCTGACCCCCAATGACTTCTTTCTTTACCCGAAGATAAAGGAAATATTGAAGACATTTTGACAACATTCAGGATATGAAGGGTAATATGATGACAGCTCTGATGACCATTCCAGAAAAAGAGTTTCAAAATTGCTTTGAAAGGTGGATTAGGTGCTGTCATTGGTGCATAGATTCCCAAGGGAGTACTTTGAAGGTGACCGTAGTGATATTCAGCAATGAGGTATGTAGCACTTTTTCTAGGATGAGTTCGCGAACTTAGTTGTCAGAACTTGTATGTATAGACATGTATACACACACCTCTGTGAATATAATATGCTTCAATAAATGTTTTTCAGAAAGATTTAAAAGTAGAGATATTAAAAAGGTTAATTGAAAAATAAGGGAAAATATACATGCCAAGAGTGGCTCTACTAGACTCAGCATTTTTATCAATATTAAAGACACAGAACCCAAATATATTTGAATTTCAGATTATGTACCTCATCACTGGAAAAGTAAATATATATTTGCTCTAAACCTTGAGAGTCCCTGTCTCTGGAGGATGTCTTCCTGAAACTTGAGTTCTATAATATATTGACTTTTGCACTGTGTCGAGTATAGAAAACAAAATACAAATTCGGGCCCATGAACAAAATTTCCACTCCTGAATTTGGGGCACCAGATAGGCAAACAACAAGTTCTTATTTATTTTCAGTCTCTCATCAAAAAATTGATGCCCAACAACTGAATGGGCTACTTTTCTTTATTCTTTTCAAAAATCTGAATTTTTTAAATTACCAAATAAAAATAATGAAAATTTGGAATACATTTAAAAGACATATAATCTCAAACCCTAATACAATTATTAAGATTTTTTCTATTTCCTTTGTTTGTTAATATGGGCATGTTTTTACTTGGTACAATTAAATCTAATAATATTGTATCCTGCTTTTTTTTTTAACAACATATAATTTACTTATTCGCTTATTAATTATACTTATGGTTTATTTTATGCTCCTACTAGAATATAAGTGTTACAAGAACAGGGCAGGGGTTATGTTTATTTTGTTCACTGATATCTTTCAAGTGCTTAGAGTTATAATACTTTTCAAGTGCTTAGAATATCATCATAGGTGATCAATTAATATCTTCCATTGACTGAATATCAAACATATCATATATATATATGTATATATATATATACATATATATATATCTATCTTTTATATTGCTATAATCTTCTGTTTCTTCAAGAAGAGTCTATTCTTCACTCTTGAGGAGAATAATCCAAAATAAAAGCCTCCGGGGCCGGCTGAGTGGCTCAGTTGGTTAAGAGCTCGCTCAAGAGTTTGAGCTCTGAGCAACAGCGGTTCGAGTCAGCCCGTGCTGAGCAGCCGTGAGCTGCCAACAGGTGGCGGGATGGCTCAGCTAAAAAACAAAACAAAACAAAACAAAAAATAAATAAATAAATAAATAAATAAAAGCCTCCTATTCAATGCTCTGTATTTCACATTTCAAAATATCATCTTTTTAATATTCTAAATTCAGCTCAAAGTTGGTTGCAAACTCAAATACCTATAAGCTTAGACAGTTAAATAAGTTAGCATGTGGGGTGCAAAAGAGGGTTTTAGTAAGGAGTAGTGGAGTCTGTGGAAAATTTGAGAGTGCCTCTCCTACCATATCCAGAGAGGGAAGGCAGTAGCCATCAACTCTAGCAAATAATAGCCACTCAAGAATTAAAGCCCAATGCTGCCAGGTCATCTGACTTTTTCATAAGATTAAAGAAATTTAACATCTTATCTCTATGCTCCTGCTCTTTGATGTTGCCAACTAAATTTAATTTTTATAAAACACTGAAGGTCTACCCACACAGCCAAACAAAATGAATCCAGGGACACAATGATATACCACTTCGCGTACAGTAGAATGGCTATTATCAAAAAACAAAAAAGAAGACAAACAAGTGTTGGCAAGGATATGGAGATATTGGAACACTTGCGCATTGCTGGTGGGAATGTGAAATGGCACAGCTACTGTGGAAAACAGTATGGCAGTTCCTCAAAAAATTAAACATATAATTACCATATGCTCCAGCAATTCTAGTACTGGCTATACACCCGAAAGAATTGGAAGCAAAGTCTTGAAGGAATAGTTGTACCCTCATACTCAAGGTAGCATTATTCACAATAACAGAAAGGTGGAAGCAGCCCAAGTGTCCACTGACAGATGAATGAAGAAACAAAATGTGGTCCATATAAACAATGGAATGTTCTTCAGTCTTAAAGTGAATGAAATTCTGACACATGCTGCAACATGAACGAACCTTTCTGATATTACGCTAAGTGAAATAAGCCAGACACAAAAGGACAAATATTGTGTGATTCCAGTTATAAGCGGTACCTAGAATTTGCAGGTTCATAAAGACAGAAAGTAGAATGGTGGCTGCCAGGAGCTTGGGGGGAAGGAGAGAATTAGGAGTTAGTTTTTAATTGGCACAGAGTTTCAGGTTGGAAAGATAAAAATTTCTGGAGATAAAAATTTTCATGGTTGCCCAACAATGTAAATGTAATGAATAACCATTGAACTGAACACTTAAAAATGGTTAAAATGGTAAATTTTATAGTATGTGCATTTTACCAAATTAAAAGAAAGAACCCAATGGGATCAACCTCCAATTTGGGGCTTCTACTGAAGCTCTCTATTTAAATTGTGTCTCAGCCAACTGTGTTTTGCAATCTCTTGCGCAGTTACTTGCATATGTGACTGCAATGGTTGGATTTTTTGTTTTGTGATTCACTGTACAGAATAGCTTGTCCCAGAAGTAAATGCATCAGTAGAGAGAAGACAAACACTAGACCAGGATGTTATAGAAGAAATTAAAATGCTGGCTTGATCTGGGCTTTTACCACACAGCATGTAAGGGCCTTTGAATCCTATTATTCTATGAGTATATTTGATGGCATACAGTCTTTTTGAATAATTTGCCTCCCAAAATCCATTTCTATAACAATCAATGATTCTATTTGAAACCCTAGAGAATAGGCCTCATTTCTCAGTGGTTTTCTGTCGTCATTAAATTTAAGACACTAGTCCTCACAAACAAAATTAGCTAGAATGTGCATTAAGACCCTTGAACTCATATTGTGTATGAGTAAGTAGAACAAAGTAATTATTACTATAACTAATATCTACTCTCCTTCACATGGCTAAAGCATACTTAACACCATCTCATGCTATTAAAGACTCTCAACAGGATACAAACTGAAAAAAAAACATGAAAGCAATAAAATATTTAAATTTTTTTTTAATTATGGCGAAGGTAAAGGTATCGAACCAGTTAAAATCTCAATTTTGTTTTTCTAATGCTCCAACTGAAAATTCCCAAGTTAATGTTCCCATAAGCAGAGTTTCCATTTTGGCAAGAAAAAAAAGTAGAAATTAGTTCAAAACAATAATTTTTTTTTTAAGATTTTTATTGGTGAATTGGGGGGATGGGAACAGTGCTGGGGAATTGGGGGAAGGGGAACAGACAAGTTGCTGTCATTTTAAAACAATAATATTTTTAAAAATTGCAGATTCTGAGTGCAGTTGATTTAAAAAGAAAGAAAAAGTGAAAGAAAAAAATCTGATTGATTACAACAAAATAAGAACAAGCTCCCAAAGTCTGTCTGAAATTTCATCTCGTTTTTCTCTCCTGTTTGCTTCCCCTCACTCCCCTCAGAAAAGCCTAATTTTAGCCTTCAACAAGAAAATGCTACACAGCTTTAGCAAATCAAATACTTTTTATTGGAGACAGTCTCTGGGGAAGAATGGAGCTAACTAAAAGATTAGATGGAATTTAATTTTTAATCCAGAAATGTATTCTTAACAGGAGTCCTTTAAATAGCAGATACCATTTTTTTATGATTAATGTGGGTGTTAAGAACCCCAAAGTGTGTCACAGGAAGAACTCTGTAATTCCTTCAGCAAGATGATGCTAAGAGAAGTCTGCTTCCTTTGTCAGACTTGACTAACAGCATTTGTTGAATTTAAAAAGTTGAGAAAAATATAAATTTTGTATTTCATAGGGCCAAAGGGGCTACAGCGTGGGTAGAAGAGCACAAATTATCTGGCTTTCCTTTCTTTTTAATGTCATTGATTTAAATAATTTAAAATGTAGATGAAAGTAGAGTATTTCTTTTCAGACATATTGGTGCACCTTCGTTTTGTAGATTCAGAGTCTCTAAAACAGAAGGAAAGATGACCAATTCTAAGACTGAAAATGCAAGTGGTATACATCAGGTTTATGGTTTGTTTACTGACGTAGGAATTAGAAATGCATCTATAATGCAATAGTTTATCAAATTCTTTAACTGAGAATTTGTTTAGAATCAATAATGTGATTCTGAACCAAACTGAACATTTCATTCAACTTGCTCACATGTTCTCAAAGAGAAAAGAAAAGAAAAGAAAAAGATCAACAAATGAACTCTCTCCCTCTCATTTTACTCCCAACCCTTAAATAATATTAGGTTGAATCATATATATGTTACCATTTTTTAGGTCAAACAAAGTTGGAACTGGCAATTTCATATGGTTCGAGCTTCACGTTGTTTTTTTCAAATCATGAAACTAGACTTTCTAGTGAAGATGCTTCCCACATTGGATATAGATGATCAGGTGTCCCCTTTATGTAAAAACCGTAATGTCAGCCGGAACGTTTTAGGCTATAGGGTTTATGAAGAGCCATATATGCTCTTGAAAATATGCATATAGAGAGATGTTTCCTGTTAAAAAGAATTCACCATTGTCTTCTTCTAATACAACAATAATAGCAGTAATGTAGGGATAAGGGAAAAGTCAATTGGTGTATCAAGATAGAAAACGATCCTTTCATTTCTTTCCGAATGCCTTTGTAAACATCCTGGCTTGCTGTGTGGCAGGCTCGAAGCAACGATCTACCAGGGCTCAGTCTTGCCCTCTTGTCACTTGTGTCTCAGAGAATCTTGGAGAGTGCGCTTTGGCTCGTAGCATGTCAAAGGGAGAGCTCAAGCCCTGGGTATTACTGTGAACTGTAATCTGCCCACCACTTTATATGTTAGTAAAATGCAGCCGTGTGACGTTCAACAAATTGAGCCTTCTATGAAGAACGCCCTCGGTGAGACTGCAGGCCCTCCCTTACATGAAGATGTTTCCAGTTAAGTGATTTTCTTTGCGGATCCTTTCCATGTGTCAATGCTTTGAGGATAGACTCTCAGTTTCAGGATTCTATTGATAATACCAATCGCATGGCTAAAATTAGAACTCCTAAACATATGCTAAATGCCTTTAATTTCTAAGACTCTAGAAAATAATAGGAATCCAGGAGCATTAGGAAGGAGGATAGAGACCTCCTTACTGATTAGATAGTCCCCATCTAATCACTTATGGTTCCTGCTTCTAGAAGTTAGAATAGCTTGGTCACTTATGTATTCCTCCTCTTAATTCTGCCACTTGGGTGGAAATCCAAGTCACTCTTAATTTGTTTTATTTTAGCAACATGTAATCTAGCTAATTTGTTCCTCAAGAATTAAGTTCCAAGTCACACATCTCCCTTTAGGCTAGGTCCATGTTCTGTCCAAACATCTGGGTGAGTTGGGGGAGGGGAAGGACATTTATCAAATATCTGGATGATTTATCTCAGAGAGCACAATATCTAAGCAGGTGGAAACACTGCATGAATCAGAGGCACCAATCTGTGTGCTAATGGACCATTTATTTGCATTTCATTTTCCTTGGGAAAGAAGCCCTATGTCAATCTTTCTAATTGTGAGTGCAATATGCATATCTGTTGATAGTTAAAACAAAGAGCTGCACACATACAGGTATTCACATCTGTAAGCTGCACAATTGGTTTCTGTTTCAAAATAGAAAGGTATCAGCTAAATGACTCAACACAAGGTATTTTCAAGCACTCATTTGATAAAATGATTAACACACTGCAAATATCTTTTCAAAGCTTTTAATAAACTGATGGATTTGACCAACATTAAATGACAAGAGGAGTCCAACAGTTTACATAAAATTCAGAGTTGCATTATTCCAAGGGAATAAGTGGGCAAACCTGCCCCCAGAGCCGGTCCAGAGTTGTAGGGGTCCAGCTGTATGACTCCACATTGTTTAGTCTGTTATGATTTTGTGCCACTACCCAAGTAGCAGTTGTCTAATCTGGCTCAACTATCAATGGGAACAGTTCTGGCTCCTTGTGGCTGCCTGGGACTTTGGGACGCGAGCATCATTCTGAGACTCTCCCCATTAGCTGGGACCCAACTCATTTGTATGATTGAAGATATTGGCAAGAAAAATATTGGAGTCACAAGGCTCTCCTTTTTCCTGCCATTTCCCAAGATTGAGTTGCCTGCTTTATCTATCCCAATCAGAGAGTGCAAGCTGGGCAGAGAATGAAAGCCAACTGCCAATTGCATAAATCCTAATTCACGTGATCATAGGGTTTTACTCTAGTATTATTACCAATATTGTTTTAACAGTTTTTAAGGCCTTTAGGCACCAGACTTGTACTCAAAAGTATATTCTCACCTTCATGTCAGTTTTTTGTAAGCCAACAACCGTAAAACACCCAGTTTTAGAAAAAACGTTAACATACTGGATTGTTTTCATGGGTTACTTCAACCCTATGAAGTAAATAGACTTGTTAGTCCTATTTTAAAGGTGAGGAAACTGAGGCACACAGAGGTATAAATTGGTCAAGGTCACTTTGTTGGTTTCCTAGGGCTGCTGTAGCAAAGTACCGCAAACTTGGTGGCTTAAGACAACAGAAATGTGTTGTCTAACAGTTCTGGAGGCTGACAGTCTGAAATCGTGGTGTCAGCAGGGCCATTCTTCATCTGAAACCTGTAGGGGAATTCTTGTCTCTTCCTAGCTCTTGGTAACACCAGGTATTCCTTGGCTTGTAGTTGTTATCATTCCAATCCTCCTCCTCTCAACCCAACATCGTCACATAGCATTTCACTGTGTGTCTCTGTGACTTCACATGGCTGTCTTCTTATAAGGACACCTGTCATATTGGATTAAGAGCCCAGCCTACTTCAGTATGACCTCATCTTAACTAATATATCTGTAATGACCATATTTCCAAATTAGGTCACATAGTGAGGTATTGATGGGTTTGGACTTCAGCATATCTTTTCTGGGGGACACAATTCAACCCATACCAGTCATGTAGCTGGAAAGTGATATGACAAGGGTCAGAATGCTGCCTGAAATTTCAGGATATGGAGGATGTTACATAGGGCATGATGTTAAATCACAGTAGATGCAATATCTAAAAGGTTTCAGATGGTGCTTTTCTCAATTTAAACACATCTTTTGAACACCTTTCCCTCACCTTAATCTCCTCTGGAAGCAAATACTCTATCATTGGGTCAATCTTTGGGTCAGTCCCATAGTATTCCAATGAATCACATAAGACAAGTGGAAAACCATACAAATTAACACAAAAAATGGTAAAAATGAATCCTCTAAACATTTACTGAAGCATACTTTTGTTTCCTTTGATAACTAATCTTTATCTAGTGTTTACTTTATGCATGAATTTTACTAAGTACTTTAAAAACAAAAGTCTTGGACCATTTGGTCATCATAATAATCTCATGAGACAGGAAATATTATTGCTCTCACTTTGCAAATGTAGACACTGAGGGTTAGAGAAGCCAGTTGACTTACCCAAGGTCACAAAACTGGGTTCCAGACAAACTGCAGAGACCAGGCTTGTCACCATCCTGATCCTTGCCTCTCTTTCCCCAAGATTAAAAACATTGGCGGGCTGGCCAAGTGGCTCAATTGGTTAAGAGCTCACTCAAGAGTTTGAGCTCTGAGCAACAGCGGTTCGAGTTCCGGCCCGAGCTGAGCAGCCGCTGAGCTACCAACAGGTGGCAGGATGGTTCAGCTAAACAAAAAACAAAACAAAACAAAAAACATTGGTGACAGTGTTAATCATCATGCCCTAAACAGTTAAAAAAAAAAAAAAGACAGGATCCTGAAATCCAATACCCCAACATTTCATTGGGGTTGAAGTGAAATCTCATTTCATCAAGATTATAAAGATGTTCCTCTGATTCACCCTAATGAAATTACTCCCAATTAAAGAAAAAATTCTATATGCTATGTTGTCTAAGCTCTACCCAATCACAAAAGTGTAATGCACTCTAGGTGTTTAAAAGCTTTCTTTTGCACAGTCCCTTAAAGATCTAATAAAATAATAATAAAATCTAAAACAACACCTTGAATAAACTAGACACAGTTATGCTACAGGCATGTGTAATAGGGCAGGATGGTGAGGTTGATTTAACTCCCTCTCCAACACGTTGGTATAGCTCTTAGCCATCAGTAAGTAGTTCAGGTAATGTTTATCCTGGTTTCAGTTTTCTCCTTTTTCTGACTGAGCTGTCTTCCTCTGTTATAATATGGTCTTCTCGTGATACTCTAATTGATCATTTTCTTCTGTATCAGTACTAAAATACTAACTGCAACAAATCATTCTTTTTGCAGCTTCTCAAATTCCACTAATGAAATGGATGGACATTCTGCCTTAATTATGAGCTCATCTACAGCTAGTAATCTTTCTTACCTATTTACATCACTGCTGCTGTGATGTAAAAATCCCATTATATAATAAGCTCCATTTCTAACCTTAATTAAATTAGTTATATATTTTGAACTATATTTAGTTTGAACATTTTAAGTACTGCAAATATCTAAGATGAGCTTATAACAAAACAAGCAAATCTTCCTCTTCTAAATATAATAAATTAAATTTACAAATAAAAATTTCAAGTTGCCCGAACATTCTGATACTATTTAAATGCTTAATAAAATTTTCTTACACTGTTTACTTTAAATAGATAAGACTTTTAAAACGTCTTCAAATTATTGTCACCCAGATTTTTTAAAGTTTAGTACAAAGATGTCACACTATGTTCTATTCTCTCTATATGTATTTATCTTCTCGGAATGGAAGGTCATTTAATTAAGGATACATATTTCCCATACAGCATGGAGAAGGTTAGTTATGGTGATTTAAGACCAAAACAGGGTACCAAGGATTAAGTTTAGGATGCTTTTATCTGAGTCACATGAATACAATGAACTGTTTTTAAAGATCATTGTATCAGCAAGAGACCCCAAGTTTATACGATACAGTTGGAATTCAGTTTAATAACCTTTGCCTCCTCAGTTTTTATACCACTCTTAATTCATTCGTTCTTTCATGTATTCACTCATAATCTCTTAATTTTACCACCTGATACCTGTTAACAGAATTCTATACTTTTATTGAGTTTGTAGATAATTTCCTG
This sequence comes from Hipposideros armiger, assembly GCF_001890085.2. Lineage (NCBI taxonomy): Eukaryota > Metazoa > Chordata > Mammalia > Chiroptera > Hipposideridae > Hipposideros > Hipposideros armiger. The sequence continues at coordinate 2,936,291 of NW_017731521.1, read as the reverse complement.
TAATGCTTATTTGGATGCTGCAAATTTCTTCACTGCCTGATTGGGTTCTGTGTTCTGATCATGCTATTTTTGTCTTATATAGCTCCTGGCCACAACTCTACGTTCACCCTTTTTATTTTTAAACATCTTTATTGAAATACAATTTACATACCAAGAATTCACACATTTAAAATGACCAGTTCAGTGTTTTTAGTATGTTACAGATATGTGCAGCCATCACCACAAGTTCTGAATATTTTCATCATCTCAAAAAGTAACCCTGTACCTTTTAGCTATCAACCCCTCCCCACACACACACTACCACCACCACCTCTCCATACTCCATCCCCCTCCCAGCCCTAAGCAACCACTATCTATATATTTTATGTCTATAGACTTCCCTAATCTGGACTTTCATATGAATGGAATCTATAGTGTGTCATCTTTTGCGACTGGCTTGGTTGACAAAAATGCAACATTACCTGCCTGGGGCAGCCTATACAAAGCAGAAGCTTTGCTACCAAAGAGGGATGGACTTGATTTAGAGTAAAAGACAAAAATATCATGGATTTTTCAACTAAAAGTGATGGTGTGGGATTGGAATGAACAGGAAAAATACCCACAGGTTTGCTAGACCAAGATTGCAGTTCTAGTTAGGTTGAGTGGTGTACTAGCCAGAAAGCTTAACAGGGACATCTGGAAATAAGAGAGCCATACATAGTCTTAGATAAGCTCTCCACATATCCCAGAATCCCTGAGATACTATCAGTGCATGGAGAGACTTGAGAGAGACTGGCATAAAGTGCAAGCAAAGGAGGAGCTGAGAACTGACTGTAAGTTTGAAATTATTCCCCAGTCCACACACGGATCACATCAGTACAGGATAGAAGCATTATGGTCTTCAGATGTTTAAGTACGATGCTGTCCAAATCAGTGGCTCACCACTAAATTATGTTGCTATGGTGGTGACTTCTAGGAAGCAATGTTAAAAAAAAAAAAAACACTGAAAAAAACGTGAGGAGATGAACAATATGGGAGAGACACATTCTGAAGTTTAAGTTCAGGCACATTATTTAAAATAACCAAGAACACACCCTCCCCCCAAAAGCTCAGAGTAGTTATAATATATTACCATATTTCCCCATGTATAAGACACACCCTTTTTCGAAATATTTGGGGTCTAAAAACTGGGCTTGTCTTATACAGTGGTTGTATGAGCGCAAAAACAAGCGCAAAAAAAAGCGGGAAATGCAAGTAAAAAAGAAACTACAACCACTGAGTAAGACCCACCCAGTTTTTAGATCCCAAAATTTTTGAAAAAGGGTGTGTCATATACATGGGGAACTATGGTATCTAAAATGCCCACTTTTCAACCAAAATTGCTAGACATAGAAATAGGAAGATGTAACCTATACCTGGGGGGTGACTTGGAGAGGAATCAATAGAAATTGACCCTGAGTAAGTCCAGATTCTGGAATTATCAGACATACACTATACACTTCAATGCAGCTATTATAAATATGTTCAAAGAACTGAAGGGAAATATGATGGCAATAAACTAATGAATGGGAAATCTCAATAAGTAGAAACTACAAAAAGGGATCATAGTCTCCCTACAACAAAACAGATGCTACAGGGGCTGGTGATACTTCACAATTCAGTAGGAGAAAAAGAAAGAGAGAGAGAGAGAGAGAGAGAGAGAGAGAGAGAGAGAGAGAGAGAGAGAGAGAGAGAGAGAGAGAGAGGTGAAGGTGATAGAATCTGTGAATTGGATCATGTCACTACCCTGCTTAAAGTCCTTCAGCAGCTTCCTATTGACCTCAGACTAAAAATTAAAAAAAAAATTTTTTAAGACAAAAATACTGAAGCACCATATGAAAATTCAACAGTTGAAAAATACAATAACTGAAATTTAAACATTCACTAGATGAGTTTGACAACAGATTTGAAATGTTAGAAGAAAGAATAAGTGACCTTTAAGATAGATCAATAGGAATTATCCAACCTAAAAAAAGCAAGAAAAATAAGGTCTCAGAGATCTTAGGGAAATTATAAAGCATTCCAACATACATATAACAAGAGTCTAAGAAAGAGGAGAATTTTTTGGAAATATATCTGAAGAAATAATGGCTGAGAACTCCCTAATTTGCTGGAAAAAAAAATACAGATCCCAGAGGCCCAATGAATCTCAAGAAGGATAAACAAAAAGAGAGCTAAACACAGACATGTCATGTCAAATGGGTGAAACACAGAGAAAAATTTAAAAGCAGCAAGAATAAAATGATGCATCACATGCAGGCAACAATACAATTAATAGGTGATTTCTCATCAGAAACAATGTAAGTCAGAAGACAATTGAATAGCATGTCAAAGTGCTGAAAGAAAACACAGTGTCAACCAAGAATTCTATATCAAGTGAGATTAGCCTTAGAAATGAAGATAAAATAAAAACATCCCAATAGAGAAAATCTGAGAGAATGTATTGCTCTTTCCTACAAGAAATGCTAAAAGATGACCTTCAGACCAAAAAGAAATGACACCAAGTGGTAACTCAAAAGAGCACCAGAAATTGTAAATATGTATATCAATTTAAAAAAACCCCTCTATATGTACATATTCTCTTTTCTACTCATAATAGTTTTAAAAAACAAAAGATTGTATAAAGCAGTGACTATAACATAAAACTATATTGTTCAGCTTATAACAAGTAAATGTGTAATATTAAGATAGATGACAATAATAGCACAAAGGTTAGAAAAGTTAATGAAATTATATTGAAATAAATTTACTGTGTTTACTGAATGAAGTGTATTTACTAAGTATATTTATTGGACTAGCCTAAAATTAATTGCAATGTCACATATGTTAATGCATAGAATAACCACACACACATACCCATACACACACACACACACACACACAAACACACAAACACAAAAATCGCAGCTAAAAAATTCACAAAGGAAGTACAATGGTCTAATAGAAAATATTTGGTTAACATAAGGAAGGCACTAAAGAAGGAACAGAGAAACAAAATGGCATGAAATATGTAGAAAATAATAGTAAATTTGCAGGTATACATTCAGCCATATCAAATAATTACATTAAATTTGAATGGGCTAAACACTAATCAAAAGGCAGTGATTGTCAGACTGGACTAAAAACAGAAATCCAACTATATACTATTTACAAGAGACATATCAGTAGATTCAAAGATACAAATAGGTTGAAAGTGATAGGGTGAAAAAAGTTATACCATGCAGCAGTAACCAGAAAAGAACAAAAGTAGCTATAATGTCATAAAAAACAGGTTTTAAGACAAATAATATGAACTGAGACAAAAAGGGACTTTTGACGATGATAAAGAGTCAATACTTCAGAATATATAAAAATTATAGATGTATATGTACCTAACAACAGAGCTCCAAAATACATAAAACAAAAAGTTACAGAATTTAAAGGAGAAATAGGCAATTTAACAAGTGTAGTTGGAGGTTTTAATACTCATTTCCAGTAATTGGGAGGGCAACTAGAAATAACATCAGTAAGGGTTCAGGAGACGTAAGTAACACTATCAAACAATTTGATCTTTTGATATGTATAGAACATGGCATGCAACAATAGAATTCACATTCTTTTCAAGCACACGTGAACATCCTCTGGGACAGACCATGTAGTAAGCTGCAAAAAAAAAAAAAAAGTCCCAATAAATTTAAAACAATTGATACCATATAAAATATGCTCTCCAACCACAATGGGATTAAATTAGGAATCAGCAACAGAAAGACATTTGGGAAATCGCCCCCAAATTAAAAATTAAATATATTTCTAAATAACTCATGACCAAAAAAGAAATCACAAGGGAAATTATAAAATATCTTAAACGAGAGGAAAATAAAAACATAAAATACCAAAATATATGGGTTATAGCATTGGCAAGTAGCTAAAGGTTCAGATGAATAGAGACCAGGAGAAAACACAGTTGGAGAATTGGTGACAGTAACAATGGGTAAGTGCACTGTGAGAATATTTGTGTCCTGGGGCAGCCGGTTAGCTCAGTTGGTTAGAGCACAGTGCTCACAACACCAAGGTTGCTGGTTCGATCCCCACATGGGTCACTGAAAAAAAAGAAAAAGAGTATTTGTGTCTCGTGTGATTATAGCTGCAAGGAGGATGGCCAGAAATCAAATAATCGGGTAGATAGGACTCACCCTCTGATGATGTCAACTTCTTTTAATAGCCACCCGCTTCTTACAAAGAGGAGTTGTAAACAAATTGACCAGGCTACATCACTGGAGGTTATCATGGGCTCCCGTTTATATATTCTTTTTTCCCCAGTTAGTCATTTGCTTTTAGGTTTACTTATAATGCCTTTTGACATGTAACAGGTGTAAGATTCCATGTTGCCAAATCATTAATATTTTCCTTTGGGGTTTCTTCCTTTGTATTTATGTATATATAGCCCTCTCCTCCCTCAAGGTCATAAAAACTATCAAATATTCATTTAATTTTCCTTTAAGTTTTATTATGGCTTCATCAAAACATTACTTTATGCTTAACTTCAACTTTAAATATTGTGTCCTATGGTACTACTGAGTAAAATACAGTTTATTATTACATGGACTCAAATAAGAATCCAATTTTATTACCCTGAAAACACTTATGCAGATTTTTAAAGCATAAAATAGAACAATTTGTCATGTCTTCTAATGTCAAAATCATAAATAGCCTGTAATTTACTACAACATATTGGGTCACAATTTCTTTATACTGCTCTTTCTTCACCTTTTCTTCATATACTTGTCATATGCCAGATTAATCCGCAAGCAGTGTTTCTTCTGTATTTAATCTTTATTCCTTGTCATTGCTGATTTAGATAAGCATAAATAATTCACCAGGCTGAGGATTTTGTCTACAACTCACATATGCTTGAGAAGCCTGTTCTTCAATGAATATTGTGACCATATTTCTACACTCACCGGAAATAAGCAAAATGAAAATAATTAGTAAAATATATAGATTTCCTCTGCGTACAGTTGTTCCTACAATTAAAAAAATTATCTCAGACAATAGCTTGATAGTTACACTCTTCTGTGTGGGCTGTACTTCCCCCATCCCAATTTTTTTTTTTGGGGGGGGGAAGCTTCCAAAACATTCATCTAGCACTTCTTAGATCTCAGAAAAAAAGCATAAAGCTTCCATAGGCACTGACACCTTTTGGAATTTCTAACAGCTTGGAATTCATACCATTTCAATTCCACATTCAGGTGCTATTAAGCATCTTTCCACCTGAAAGTTAACATTTTTGAAAAAAAATAAAAGCTAAAATGAGAATGTACTTTTTTTTTAAATCACTTGAGGGTATACCTCAAGGGACTAAGAAAACATAAAACAGCTCTCAAAGTATCACTTAATTGTCATACAAATGGTTATTTTCAGAAACTATAATTATATACAATATATGATAAGCATGCACCATATATTCTACCATATATTACAGTTATAATTATGAAACTGCAGGACTTTGCCAGACCCACAAGATGAATATAATTAATACACTGTCACTCTGAAAAAAACTTGCCCTCATCAAAGAATGAAATTAGAAAAGAAACTAGCATAAATATTGACAGAATGTATAGTTTTCCTTGTAGAAGCTTCCCCTCTTACTCAATTTTCATAGAAGAAAAATATTTACTTCTTGTTTTGGGAAATGGCAATGGTCATGGTTTTCCTTCTCCTCACTGACCACAGACGTGCCTTTTTTGTAACCCCTCTTTCATTAGGAAAGCTTCTTTAAGATCCTTTACTAGCAAAAAGGAAGTGTGGCAGTACCAGTACCTCCGCTGACATCGTGATAGGACAGAAAATCTGGGTTCTCAGCCCACATACAATGAGGCATAAATCACCTGACTTATGATAAAAGAATTGTCACTGTACAACCCTTCTTTCTTCCATTTTCATTAATATTTCCAAACTGATTTTTTTTTTTAGTTGAGCCATCCTGCCACCTGTTGGCAGCTCAGCGTCTGCTCAGCTCAGGCTGGGACTCGAACCCCTGTTGCTCAGAGCTTACACTCTTGAGCGAGCTCTTAACCAACTGAGCTGCTCTGCCGGCCCTTCCAAACTGATTTTTAAGAGAGGATATCTATTTACTAATTTTCATCAACTGTGAATAGTCTTCATTCTAAATTAACGACATATAAAGCAAGAACATTAATTAGACTGCTGCTAGAAAATATTTGATTATTCCCAAATTCCCAACTAAATTTTCATAATTTTAAATTATATTTTGCTGTTTCCAAAAGTTGAACTCATGTCTTCTGAGTTAGCTTTACACATCAAAAATTGAAGTCTTCCACTGGTAACACCTTTAAGATTTGTGCCATAGGGAATACTCTCCTAGAAATCAGACCAGTCAATGGCATATTTCTATCATCATTAATTGCATGCCTGACAATGTTTGCCAATAAGACTTTATTGTAGTCTTGGCTTAATGATGTATTTTCCTATCCTACCAATCTCGGGGGGCACACTGAGAGGATACTTATGGGAACAGTGAAATTTGAATCAAAGTAATTACATTTTAAAGATTTGGGATCTTTATTCCAATTACAAAAAGCCAATAACATAGTTTATTATTCTCCTATTTCAAGTCTTTGACTTGTAATCCTATAGATTGCTATACTGATTTATTCCACAGATTGCTTTAAAAAAGGGCAGCATCGGTAATATTCATTTACAAATTACTGCGTCTTGTTGTCAGGATCTTCTAAAATATTATTCTCAGCATACGTGATTCACGGAGACAGGCAGATGGTAAATTTCCCTTTGGCAAAATACATTGAAAGTCTTTCATTCTGTCGTCCTTTTGCAAGTTCTTACTGTTGAGCTCTTACTGTTAACAAATTGGATGAGAGCATGCTTTTAGGAGTATGATACTTTGAAGAGAGAAGATGAATTCTTTTCTCTTGATTATAGTTCAGTTATGTTCACAGCAGCCATATATCACGAAGATGTTAAAGGTCACATGAATACCAGCTTGTAGCGTATGCTCTCTTCATTTATTCTGCGCAGCTACAGTTATGCATTTAGCTGGCAAGTTAAATCACGCCCTTTCCTGTGAGGTCACTAATAGCATTCAGAGGAAGGAAGCCCCTCTGAGCATCACCATTAAAAACCATTTCACAGACAATGAAGCCAGAGTCCAAAATCATCTAAGAGTCAAAGCTGAATGATGGGAAGGCAGCCTAACCCACTGAAAACTTTGAAGAAATAAACAGTATAAGCCTGAACTATCAAAAGAAAGCCCCACATTTCTTTTTTAGAAATGTACTTGGGAATCAGTGTTTCCTTGTCACTTTCCTGATTTTGTGTTGGTTAAGGATAGAAAAGGTTAAGAATGAACGTACATGTGAATTGCTATTGCTCACTGTCTCAGGGCCAGACTTTATTCCAGTTTTGATAAAACCAAAATGGAAGCCTTGATCGCTTTCCAGTAAAAGAAAACATGAACCCCGAACAGTCTTTGTTAATACTTCTGTTTGGTTCTAGACCAATTTCCTAAAAGCCATTAACAAATGACTGATTTACCAATATTAGGTTTGAAGAGGCTTTCAAAATAACAATTTATTAGTGAAAAATAGTTCCATAAGGGCCCCAAATATTCAAGCATGCCCCTCTGCCTCCCCTCACTTTGTCGTTTCTCCCTTTTCTCCCCCCCCGCCCCCCCACACACCCCACACAGTTTCCAGCTGCAGGAAGAAGCTGCAGCAGGACAAACGGAACATCCCTCAAATTTTCATTATGAATTTTTTACAGAAACAACTACCATTGTTATGCCAGTGAAAACCAGTCAGATGGAACTAAATAATTAATGGAAAACAAGTAAATTAATTGGCTTTCAGACAAACTGCTGCCTTTGTGTTCTTATCAATCCTCATAGGATGCAGCTACATGCTCAGGGACAGAGCTGGGTGAAATCTGTACCAGATAGCTCCCCCTAGACAGCACGATCAACCAACACCCAGCAGCATCAGCCGTTGGCCAGGCTCTGTGGTGTGAGTAAAATGCAGTGAATCAAACAGCTGCGAATTAGAATCTTATGGCCAGGGGACCTCCGTGACAGGTGTGCTGCCAAATGTGTAGCCAGCCCCTGCTGGGAAATTCCTTCTTGGGTCTAATCCTTCATTTTGTTTCTCTCCTCTTGTTATAATGTTTTTGGCATCTGTATTGTGCTTTTTGGTGTGCAAACTGTTCTCCAATGTGCTGCGTCTTCTAAGCCTCAGAAGAATCCTATGAATCGGGTGTTACATTGTCCCTAGAGGAGGAAGTAAAGCTCAGTCGTGTATGGTGACTTGCTCGGGGTCAAATACCCGGTGGTTGATGAGCCAGGAACTTGAACCTAGATTTTTGGATCTATATGTTACGCCAAGTTGACCACATTCACACCACCTGTTACTTACATTGATGGATACACAAATAGATTAACCACCATCTTCCATACAATATCCACAAAGCATCAAGGAAATAGCTTGTCAAATAAAAGTTAGGAAATGCTTTATACTGTCTTCCTTCAGAAGACCTAATATGTGGAGTAGCTCGTTAAAGGTTCTGAGAAGTCCCAAAGGAAAGGAAATCTGTTTTTCCTTGCTTTTTCCAGCATGTCCTTGATTTTTTAGTCTATAGAACAATTTTTCCATTTAATATGCATCAACATTTCAGAAAGAAATAGTCCATATAAGACATGTCAAGGAATCTTACATGCCAGGTTAGATACAGGTCTCCCAGGTAAATTTGAATTTCAGGTCTTAAAGATGCTTTTTAAGAGTATTAGTATATCCCAAATATTGTCTGGGCATACTTAGAACAATTGTTATTTCTTTTCATCTGAAGTTCAAATTTAACTGGTGTCCTGTATTTTTCTTTGCTAAACCTTGCAACCCTAACCTTGGTCTTGACTGGTTACTGTCTTTCCTTTTCTGTAGGTACTCAATGAATGATAAAATGTAAGAAGAGAAGTTCTAAAGCATGCCTACAATTGTGTTTATTCTATTAGACTATATAACTATTAGAACGGGAAATATGATGGCAATTAGTGTTATACAGTAATGAGGAAAACAAATTAGCCATAACATCAGAACCGTAGAACAAATTATACTTTCGAAATATAAGTTGGAGTTATAATGATTACTCCTTTTCCCACAAATGCCCTTTGAGCGTTTTGAATCCTAGAATAAACTCATGGAGCAGGCACATAGCTGACTCAAGCAAGCCAGCTGAAAAATGGGAAACAGTTTGACTTAGGGTTAAAATATGTCCATGATGCCATCCATCTTCAGTGCCTCCTAGTTATCTCCAGATGAGTGACCTGCCTGCACCTTAATCCTGGAGTGCTACCCTCCCAGTATTATTATTTAGGAACTGCTATTGTCTTTGGCTCAGTTCTCTCCTTAACCCCACATATCTCATCACTTTCTAAGCCCCAGTCAATCCTACCTCCAAAATAAGTTGTGTCCTTCCCCTCACTGGAAATGCCGTCTACACCTCCCATTTGCCCACCTTCCTTAACCTTTACCTACACTCCAGCATCTGTCTCCTGATGGGCCTCCCTGCCTCCAGCCTCTGCCCTTCGTAGTCCCTCCTTTATACCACTCTCAGAGTTGCCTTAAAATCACAGTTCAAACGTCTCTAATGTGCTCAATAACATACAATGATTCCCTCTGCCCATATTTGTTTGTTAATGTTTAATGATGGCCCATTGGCCAAAGCAAGTCATGTGAGAAAGCACAAATGCAAGTGTTAGAAAAATAGGCTCCATCTCTGATGGAAGGGAAAGCGCCTTGCCACAGGGTGTGTATAAAAGGACAGAAAGAATTTACGGCCATTTGTGCTGTCTACCCCATATAAACACGTGACTAAAAGATATAGCTGGAACTTTGTCTTTCAACTTTCACACTTTTTCCATCACACTACACGGACAGTTCAAAATGAAGCACCCCAAAATATGAACTAGTTCAACTATTTTATGAAGCTACAAGAATATCAATAAGCTGGCTTTTGACGTAGGGCTTCGTCCCTTGCATCTTTCTTTGGTTTCTGGGGCTGCTCTGACTTCTATTTAATCAGCACATGCGTCTCAGGCTGTCACTTGGACTCTGGGATCTGCCTGTCCCTCAACTACCTGTGACCTTAACTAAGGCCACATATTGAAATTTCATCTCCATACATTTTTTTTTCAAAGAAGATCACCAAAACCCCAATTTATAAATGTATAAAGAGCATGATTTTTGAAGAAGCCTCAACTAGTTAACAAATATACGGGAGAATGTTCAATTTCACTAGTAATTGCAAAATTCAAATTAAATTAATGTGATACAATTGCACCTCTGCCACCCTTTTTAGCTCCCAGTAGTTTGGTTTGTTCCTTGGGGTTTTTAATCAAAAGACATGGTACTTCAAGTGGAGTATAATTTGAAATATTCATTTTAAAAAGGTTTTAGTTAATGTTAATCAAGAGGTTTCACTAATTACTATGCTGTGAATCTCTCCCAAGAATCCTAAATATGAAAAATAGCTGCATGCACAAAGATGTTTGCTATGCAATTATTTACATTACCATAAAACTGAAAATAACCCAAAGTTTGGTCATTGTTAATAGAGGAAAAACTTAAGCCACTGGATGCTAACTGCAAATATTATTTACTTATAAAATTATAGGAATTGTGTAAAACGAAAATAATATGCTTATAAAACTAAGTGAAAGAAAAAGCTCATAGAATTCCCATCTACGTATTCCTATATGTAAAAACAAAATAAACAAAAACTATAGAATAAATACTGGAATTAAACGTATCACAGAGTAAATTGTAGCTCTCTCTGCTTTTTTCATACTATTGTTATTAATCATGTATTTAAAAAAAAAAACCCTGAAATTAACTAAAGTTTTTATTTATCCTATACAGGAATATTTTCTGTTTATCTGTTCCTTTTTGTTTTTAATACTAATACTTATATGTAGTCTTTAGCAACTTTATACATAGGTTATTAAATGTTGACCACATATTCTGTTTTTCCATGTTTACTTTGCTTTTCAAATTCAATCAGGAATTCGAAGTCTTGACAACTCTAATTTGATAATAAGCTATGGATGCCACTATATTTGGGATTTAGGATCTTTAGACTATTAAGTCTCAATATTGACCCCACAGTATACACACCAGTTTATGTATAACTTCCCTTATGGGCAGTGCCATAGAATGAGATTTGGGATGAACAATATAAAGAATGCTATTTAAAAGAGGATATGTTTTATGAGAAAAGATTTTAAAATCATGTAGATAATTTTAGAACCTGGAGAAAATATTTTGATATTTTGAATTTTTTCTTTTCATATAAGTACTTCCTTACCTTTTAGAGTTGGAGGGTTTTAGTGTATATGTTTCCCTATTCTATCTCCAATTTGGATTAATTTCTGCTTTTCCAGCTGTCTTTAATCATCAGTCCCCTAAACTATGCCCCAATAATCTATTTCAGAGTAAAGTACAAAAACAAAAACAACATCAAAAACTATGCACTACTCTGAAATAGAGAAACACTGTCATTTCAGTAAACTTGATGCATATATATGTATATATATGTGTATATATAGTATGTATAAATACATATTATGTATATTAAGCTTATTGCCTTCACAAGCTTGGTTATATGATTTCCAGTAATATTTGTCAAGATTATAAATGGATAGCGGATGAGATCTAGCCGACATACTGAGAAATGACAAGTGTGGTGAGCTGCGTTCTCAGTTGTAGATACCAGAACCTTCCCTTTTCGCTTCAAGCAGGGGATTCAGTGTGGCACAGAGGTAGCCTATAAAATCACTGGAGGAGCTCTAGGAAGAGACTCAAGTCTCCCGCTCCCGCAGTAGGACCCAGAGCCACATCCTACAGAAAGCCCCCTGTGTCACTGCATCTGCCATTCTTGGGAAGCGGCTGAATCTGTATGATGAGCCCCCATGGATGCCAGCTTGGGGGTCACAGAGTCTCTGCCACAATCTGTGCCAGCAAAATGGATGTTTGGCCCTGTGCTCCTTTACCCGCATAACTCGGTTCTAAATCAAAGTGTCGTATGAAGCCGTGAGCCTCTAAATCACAAGGCTACTGTGGCACTTTGTACTGCATTTCTTCATAGAAACACTCATTTAAATTATGAGTAAAGGGCTGAAACATACTCTTTGGTAGGGAACATCATGACTTCAAATTTACCCTACTGTTTTAAAGTCTCATTTCTCCCCAGGGAGGTGAAGCAGGGTCCTTTTGGGCTCCTGGAATGTTCTTTATGACAGATTGTGTCTCTACCTGTCATAATAGTGCCTTTTTTCTTGGCAATCATTTCACTAAGGAGGTGTCTTTTATTTGCTACCATTTCTCTATATGTTTGTAAATGAGATGACCTCAGCATTTCAGTTGACAGTACCTTGGAACCTATTAGAAATGCAAATCCTTGAGCCCAACCCCAAATCTATGGAATCGGAAACCTGGGGTGTTTTGCGGAGCCTCCCAGGTGACTTTAGCAAACACTAAAATTCAAAACAATGGTGCTACGGAATGGGTGCAATGAGGGAAAGAGATAGAGGTGCTTTAGGATCCAGGCCTTGCCCTGGGGCAGTGTTCTAGGCACTGAATGCTTAGTATATGTACTGTCTCTCTGTCGATTCCCCCATGCCTGGACTGCCAGCTCCTTTTTCCTGAGCCTCTTTTCTCTCTTCCCCCAGAGGAACTGAAGTCATAGAATCATAAACTGTGAATGCTCTAGAGGTTGATAGGAAAAAAATTCTACTGCTAATACCTGATAGACCTTGAGTAGACTCTGCCTGTCACCTGTACACCTTCTTTCCTGCCCACACCCTGGTGGTCCTGTCCTTTCTTTCCCAGCAACCTTCTCCCTCCTTCTCTTCCCTATTCCATCACAGAGAAACACTCCAACATACTTAACTCTCCTAGGCCAATTACTGATAATGTGGCCCACATAGTGATGAAAGAGCCCATTAGTCCAAATGCATTTTCCTTTTACTGAACAAAAAAAGAGCTAACTGGCTATTTAAAGTCATGTAGGAACCTCCACACACAAAGCCCAGTTATTTGGCTGAAGTTTTCCCTCTCCAGTTGCTTGTGTTGGTGCTGTGTAGACAAAACCTCAACTAATTACTCTGTAGGTTTCTGGCTCTAATGGTGTCAACAGAATGTGGAAGTCACATATTGGAAGAAGCCGCCAAATGGGGTTCCCAGGAAGAGAAAATAAGCAACGCTTTCCCCTAAATTTGGGTCCTTATTTATTTCTAGTAAAAGCTCATAATGAAAATTGCTGTGTGCACTTGCTGACAAACACATTGGAATGAACAGAGCATCATTACTTGGTACAATACAGTTTTTGCTCCATAGCTCTTATTTGCAGAGCATTTTCAGCATTTACCAGAACTTTGTTTTTCTAATCATTAGATTGATAGAAGTAAATGTGGAATATCAGGAAGAAAGAAAAAGCTTGAAAACAAATAGCCAAGTGCTGCGTTTTTATCACTCCCATTGCTTAATTGACAATTAGTGCGTTTCCATTCAGTTTTAAAGCCTATTATTTTGATTTTGCAGTACAAAAGAAAACCCTCCTTTTAAGCTGCTTGAGGTACTAGAAATAACTTTTTAAATGTCACAATTTAAATAGATTTTATTAGTTAGATTATGTGTAATCAAGTATCAATTCTATTCAAGCAACTGTTGAGGATCCTCAAAACTATTGTCAGGAGTGCTTTGGGCTGTAATATATGGAGTAGTTTTATCCCTGTCAATGTCTCTCCAGTTTAAAATGCCTTTAGCACTGATGGACTTATCAATCTTCATCTCATTTCTCTTAGGTCTGTTTTCTGACTTCCCTTCCTCAAGGGGAAGCTGGCCACATTTCCTCTGTCGTTCTTGACGCAAGACAAAGAGGGTATAACAGCCTCCCGTCTCACTACTGATGGCTGGGGCCCTGTGGTTCTCCTGAATCAAAATTCTGACCTTGGGGAAATAGGAGAGAGGGCCTTCCCCTAAACTGGGGCCCATATTTATGATCTCAGGCCTGGGCTCCTGATAAATGTGCTTTTTCTCTTCCTTTTTCCCTTTTATTGTTATTATCACTACCATTGTACATGTAAAGTTTTGTAGTGTTTCAGGCACTGTCGAAGCAAGTAAACCCCCACCGTAACATTATAAATGGGGTCCCCAAAACACTACCATTGTACATGTAAAGTTTTGTAGTGTTTCAGGCACCGTCGAAGCAAGTAAACCCCCACCGTAACATTATAAATGGGGTCCCAAAAATTTAACCATGTAAAATGAGAGCTTCTCTACTATGAGGTTGATGAAATGATCTGAGCCAAACTGCGTCATAGCCAGGAAGCTGGAGTTCCAGGGCCCAGGAGAATATCGCCAATTGCATTACATCTGGAATTTGCATTATTTAGGGGCTTTCTTGTATTTGTTTTTACATATATTGTTATCTCAGTTAATTTTCACAAAACACTATAAGAAAGGTATGACTATTATTATTCCCATTTGACAGGTGAGAACGTTGCAATTTAAAGAGATCAGGTACTTTGCCCATGGATACAAATCACTGTCATTTTCATCTCCAGCCCTGATGTGGCTCACTCAAGAGCCCCAGCTCTCATCCACCATGCTATCATTTCCTCTCTTTGTCACTTTCCTTGAAGTCTGAAAGCCTTACCCTGAACCCCAGCCCAGTACAAACTGAAGACAGACTTTCCTGAAAACACTACCAGCCCCAAAGACTGTAGCATACTGCCTGTCCCTTGACCCCACTATCAAGATCATCCATCTGGTTGAGACGACACAGTCTCTTCTAAGAACTACCTGCCTCCTGTGCTGAGTGGGCTTGAGTCACACTGGGTAGGGCGGCCTTTACCCATGTTAACTTAGCCAAGTAACTGGGCCTGCCTGACCTCAGCTGCTTCTTCTGCAAAATGAATATAATGGTTCCGGTGATGCATGTTTGTCATATAGATGACAGAGAATAAATGTGTGAATCCCCTGCCCTAGTACCTCGATTTCTAGGTGGTCCATTGATAAAGAATACCATCCTTATATTTGCCCGTGCAGCTACTAGCTACTCCTCCACAGTTCACTGGCCATATATCTCCCAGCTCTAAGTTACTGAGTATCATGTCAGCCTCCAGTCTTTTCTTTGATTGTGTTTATTCTCTGCTTCTCGGGAAAAGCATCACCCAGACTCTGAAACCCTGAGATATAAAAGGCAGTAACTGTTAAGACTAGTTTCTATTTTCTAAATATCATAACATTAACATTAAATATTTTTTTCATTTTGGGGCTAGGGTTAAAGAGCCAATATATTTTTTTAAGATTTTATTGGGGCATTGGGGGAGGGGAACAGCATTGGGGAATTGGAGGAGGGGAACAGTGTTGAGGAATCGGAGAAGGGGAACAGACAAGTTGCTGTCCTTTTGTTCTTTAGTCTAGTTGTGGAAGACGTCATTTCACTGGCCCATGTTGGTATTACCATTGCGCTTTTCCCAAGTGAGGCAGTCGCTTGCTGGCCATTGGATGGCTGCTCACGGTAGCTCACAGCAGCTCACGGCAGCCCACTGCAGCCTCACTGCAGCCTACGCCGTCGCTGGGGACTCAGGGCAGCCCAGCTCCAGGTTGAGCTGTTGTTCACCATCTTAGCTGTAGAGGGTGCAGTATCACTGGCCCTCATGTGGGATCCAAACTGGGGCCCTGATGCTCAGAGCTGGCATCCCAAGTCGACTCCTAACCAATGCGCCATTCAGCTGGCTCAGAGCCAGTATTTTATGAAATACTTTTTAACAGCTTTAACAGAGGTGATCTAAAGCATAACAAAGTCTCTAAGTGTTTAATTGACACAAAAGTTTTCTCTGTTTCCCTCCCCCTATGCATACCTCTCTGGTTTCCTCTTTGTTTTTGTTGTTTTGGTACATCTGACCCAGTTGGGACCTCCCAGACTCAAATGGAGTAGGAAAATTCCAAGATGTAAAGGAACCAATTTTCTCTGATATCTGGAAAGCTCTATTTGATAGCTCTTGATCAAAACCATGACTGTTTTTATTTCAAAGAAATGTAGTGCTATAGTTCTTTCATGGACCCAATCTTATAGAGATAGTGATATAAAGATATGAATGAACAGATGTGTCACTATGTTCTGATGTGCTCTGGAAAACCTTCAGCATCCAGAATGCATTTCTCCAAACTCAGAGACACAGAATTGACTGTCTGTAGACAGCTGTGCTCTGATCATGTGAGAGAGAAAATGTTGGTTTACACATCAGAGGATCTGGGGTCCAGTCTCAGCTCACTACCTACCTTACATCCTCCAGACTGAGACTCATTTTACTCACTTCTATTGTGGGAGATTTGGAACAGAATTTTTCCAAGAACTCTAGAGCCCTTACAGTTCATGATTTTATGACTTCATTTCCTCTGGGGGGAAGAGAGAAAAGAGGCTCAGGGAAAGGGAACTGGCAGTCCAGACTTGAGGGAATCAATACAGAGAGAGAGTACATACATATACTAAGCATTCAGTGACTGTAACATTGCCCAGGGCAAGGCCTGAGCCCTAAAGCAAGGTAGTGTGTTGTATCAGAAAGAGGCTCTGAAGTCAGACAAACCCAGGTGTAAATCCAGTTTGTACTCCAAATCTGCAGTGTGGCCTTGGGCCAGCTGCTCAGCCTATCTGAGTGTTAGGTCTACAATTCGTGTAGACTGGGGATACTAATGTTTATCTCATAGGGCTGTTGTGAGAATTACATGAGAAACTCATGTAAAGCGCTCATCAGATGGGCTTCTAGTGTTTAAAACTCATGTGACCCCCTCCTTCCCTTCACTCTGAGTCACGAGAAGCGAAGTACAGGACAACCTGAAAGAGCATACAATGGCCAAAGCTGGGACAGTTTGAGTAACAAAATAGATAACGAAAGTGTCGGATCATAAGCCATACGATAAAACAAATGCCCGTTAGTCCTTGCCAATGCAAATAAATAATTGAATATATAAATAAATTAGGGAGGGCATCTCTTCTTTACAGAAGCGTTCCAATCAATAATATGTAGTAATTGTTGTAGACGAGATCCTCCAGTGAATGCTAGAATTGGTGAGCAAAATGGGAGGGGCAACAGGATATTTGTGGAGCCTTAAAGTGTCTCCCTTAAGATATTTACTAATTATAAAGGAAAGAATAGTAGCTTTATAGTGAAAAAGCCCGGAAGATACCACGTGCACCAATTACGGATAACATTGCCAGAATTAAGACATATTGACATCATGTGCCCCGTGACACAGTGCGCTGAGAAGTGTAACCTCCTGTTGTATCCTCCCCCAAACTACATAACCCCAGTCTAATCATGAGAAAATATCAGATAAATCCCAATTGAGGGACATTCTGCAAAATCACTTACCAGTGCTCTTTCAAAGTGTCAAGATCATGAAAGACAAGGAAAGGCTAAGGAACCATCACAGGTTGGAGGGGGGATCAAGGAGACATGACAGTAAAAGGCAACATGGGATCCTCAGTAGGATCCTGGACAGAAAAAGGGCATTAGATGAAACGTAGGGGAAATCCAAATAATGTTTGTACTTTAGTTAATAGTATTACAGTAATGTCAATTTCTTAGTTTTGATCATTGTACTGTGGTTATGTAAGATGTTAACATTAAAGGAAGCTAGGTGACGGATATATGGAAAATCTGTACTATTTTTGCAACTTTGGGGAGCTTAAAATTATTTCAAAATGAATGTATTTTTAGAAATGAGAGGGCAATGCTCTTTGTCAATATAACTTAAAGTACATAAGAGTAAACATAGAGAAGCTGTTTGGGCAGCAGTTTTAGGACTATTGTATTTAAATTTTTTTTTAATTGGGGCCTTTTTAAAAAAAAGGCCAATTAAGGAGGTGGTCAGAAGGGTTCTGCTGTGTCTTCTCTAGGAAGATTTGATTTTACTTTATCATTCCTGTGGACAGTCCTGCTCTCTCTTCACTTACAAATTTGTACCCAATACCAGGAGTGTACCAACCACATTCCTTAACAAGCCTACAAGAAACATATGTAAGTGGAAAAAGATAAGACTTGAATCCATTTTTCTTCTGCATTAGAAATGTTATAATGCTGGTCTTATTTAGGTAGAGATTTTTGATCTTCATTAGTCCTATAAATGGACACTAATATTTATATTTTTTTTATTTGAAAAATAAAGATTAAGCAACAAAGATCCCAAACCCAAACCTGGGACTCTTCATTTTGTTTTAAAAATCTTATTCCAGAATTAATTTTTGACCAGATATAACTACCTTTTAACTCTGAGAATACAGCAATCAAATTAGAATGTGGATCTCCAATGTCATAAAAAATAGCACATGTTTATAGTTTTGAAGTTATTTTCTCATAATTTGAAGGGCAGTAATTCAGTTGTATTCTTAGAAGAGATTAACAATAAAATTTCAGCATTGCTTTCCTCTCCCCTTCCTCTTTCTTCTCTTCCACCTCTGCTGTAGAAGTGTTGAAAGCATATAACATCAATGTGAAATAGAATCTTGTCCCTCCAATGTAAAGAAATAAAGCCAACTATAGATTATATCCATCAATGCAAATAGACCCAAGAAATTAAACTGTGGAAGCTGTAGATTTACCTGCACAAGACATTTTCCCCTCTCTCATATGAAGAACAGGGAACCAGTCTCCCTTTTGGGGGATGGGAAAGACACCCAACTTTGGCTTATTAGGGTCATTCCCAGGACTTGTGCTACATCCTCTCTCTCTGGAATTATAAGCTATAAAAACAATATATGGGCTGGCTGAGTGGCTCAGTTGGTTAAGAGCTCGCTCAAGAGTGTGAGCTCTGAGCAACAGCGGTTCGATTCCCGGCCTGAGCTGAGCTGCCACTGAGCTGCCAACAGGTGGCAGGATGGCTCAGCTAAAAACAAACAAACAAACAAACAAACAAAAAACCATAATATATCTTTGAGGGCACTGTAGGATGCTATCTATTTTACTAGAGGAAAGAAATTTCCAGGGAATAAAGCGAACACATGGAAAAGCAGATCTGAGACATGGAGAGAAAGGAGATTGGAGGGGATGGGGAGTGGGAAAAGAGTGAAAAAAGAGAAAGTTGGAGACAGTGAGGAAGAAAGGCCAGGCTTTCTACGAACATTTGACAGACAAGCCCTTCATCTCTGTTTGAAATCTGCACCCTTCTGGACTCTTTGGTTACGTGCCCAAAGATACTCTTATTTTTGTTCAGATAGATCAAGTTGTCATTCTGTCAGTGTGAAAAAGAACCATCTTATTAGTTAATTATACCTCCATAAATCGGGGGGAGGGGGGAATATGATTTACAATTTTTTAATGAGGAAATACAGAAATGGCATTAATGATAAAACAATTTTTTTAAATAAACATCTTGATGAGCATGCTCACTTTACATATCGAATCAGATAAAGGCAGCAACTCAACTCTATAGCAAATTTGCTTGCCTTGACTTTGAACATACCTTTGATGGTAGTATGGTAGATCAGGCTGTAAAATCTAAGTTGGAACTCAGTTATAGTCTTTGCATCCAGTTCTCTACAGAGAACTCCAAAAAAGTTAAGTTGACTTTGATGCAATTTCTCTGCAGTTTCCATACTGGTTCTTGTTCATGCAAGGGAGAGAAAAAAATCATCTGATATACTTTATTAATATTTAAAGGTTAATGAACTTATATTTTACTCCTTTCTAGTAATATAGTTATATTTCATAACAGTTAATATCAATGCTTAATCTAAAGAAATGAGTGTCTAATGGTGAAATTACAAGGACTGTAGTATGTGGATAAGAAAGATATTTTCTGTCAAGGGAATTATTCTCCTATTTACATGAGGAGCTGTAAAAGGTGACATTTTAGATATAAGAAGCTTGTGCATCACTTTACATTGTTCAAAATCTAGATATGTGGTCATGATGGGGATCAACTCATTCTTTGTTTCCTAGAGTAGAATAAGGCATATAATTTCACAAAAATAATTTACAATTTTTTCAGCCAAGTTTCTTCGAAATCCAGATGCATTAATGTCCCAATTCCCTTTGACTTACCACCCTCAGGGACTTTTACCAGCAGGCTATTCTTTACTTAGTTGGGCACATAACAGATCAGAAAAAATGGATGTGCAGTCCTTAAATCTGAACTGCTCTTAAAATGTCTTTTTTGGGGGGGTAGAGGGGAGAGAACAGCCATGGTCATTGGTTACGTATTGCTTTCATGCTACAATGGCATAGTTGACTCCTTTAGGGAGGGCACAGCTCACAGTGGCCCATGCGGGGATTAAACTGGCAACCCTGGTGTTGTCAGCACCACGCTCTAACCAACTGAGCTAACCGGTCAGCCATGAACTGTTCTTAATTAAAATAAAATCATGTTTATCATTCTCTTCATTCAAGTCCCAAGGTATGCCAACAGGACACTAAACAAATGGCTTATTTACACAATTAAATAATCTCAACGTCTATTAAAAATAAAAACATCATTGACGAGTCTGAATTTCTGCAGAAGGTGAAGATAATCCAGATACGGTTTGGACATATTTTCATCATGTGCTTTTCAGTGAAGACTCCTGTTCAAATGATCCCCCCATTCTTGATCTCTTTTTTTTTTTCTTATCCCTCTCCATTTTCCATTCTTGTTTCATTTTGCATTCTTTTTCTCTTCTTTTCATCATTCCCTCCTCCCACCTCCTCCTTCAATCAATTATTTGGTTTGTATTTACTGAGAAGCTAATTGGTTCCTGGTACTGGGCTAAACACTGGGGAGTAAATGTGAAAAGGCAAAGTGCCTGCTATAGTAGTTTTCTATTGCTCAGTAACACATTACCACAAGTTTAGTGGCTTAACCCAACAACCACTTATTAGCTCCCAGCTCTCTATGTCCAGCATGGCATGGTAGGAATCTCTGTTCAGGATCTCACGTGGGCAAAGTCAAGGTGTCAGCCGGGCTGGGATCTCAGGTGTAGGTTCTGAGGACAAATCCATTTTCAAGTCAATTCATGTTTTTGGCACAATTCAGTTCCTTGCAGTTACAGGACTTGAGGCTCTGGTTTCTTTGCTGTCTGCCATCCAGGGTCTCTCTCAGCTTTTATAGCCACCCACATGGCTCCTCTATCTTCAAGCCAGCAACTGTGTATCAAATATATCTGTCATGCTTTGTATCTCTCTGCTTCCTCTTCAGGCACCAGACAGAGAAAACTCTCTGCTTTTAAGGGTTTATGTGATTACATTGCGTCTCCCCAGCTAATCCAGATTAATTTTCCTGCATAATAAAAGATAATCTCATCATATTCACAGATCCCAGGAACTTGGGCAGGATATTTGTGGGGGTCTGTTGTAGAAATTCTTCTTACTACATCCACCATCAAGGTGTTCTACTCGAGTGGAGACAGACAACAGCATTACAATAAGATAACTATACAAAAGAGAGTGAGGTAAACAAAATGTGCTACGTACATATAGTGGACTATTATTCAGTCATAAAAAGAAAAGAAACTCTGACACATTCTACAACATAGATGAACCTTGAAGACATTATGTAAGTGAAATAAGCCAGACACAAAAGGACAAATATTGTAGGATTCCACTTATATGAGGTAACTAGAATAGGCAAATTCATAGAGACAGAAAGTAGAATAAAGGATACCAGGAGCGTGGGGAGGGGAAAAGGGGGAGTTGTTGTTTAATTATTGTTTAATGGGCCAGAGTTTCTGTTTGGAATTATGGAAGCATTCTGGAAATACATAGAGGTGATGGTTGAACAACACTGTTGATGTACTTATATCCCTGAATTGTACCCTTAAAAATAGTTTAAGTGGGGGCCGGCCGAGTGGCGCGTTGGTTAAGAGCTGGCTTGGGACGCCAAAGGGCCCCGGTTCGGATCCCACATATGAGGGCCAGTGACACTGCCCTCTACAGCTAAGATGCTTAACAACAGCTCAACCTGGAGCCGGGCTGCCAGGAGTCGCCAGCGACGGCATAGACTGCAGCCCCTGCTGCAGTGGGTTGCCATGGGCTACCGTGTGTAGCCAGCAGCCAGCGTGAGCAGCCAGCAGCCGCCGGCGACTGATCTGCCTCACCCGGGAAGAGCGCAATGATGATGCCAACTTGGGCCAGTGAAGCAACATCCTCAACAACTAGACTGAAGAAAAAAAGGACAGCAACTTGTTTGTTCCCCTTCCCCCAATTCCCCAGCACTGTTCCCATCCCCCAATTCCCCAATAAAAATCTTAAAAAAAAAATGGTTTAAGTGGTAAGCTTCATGTTCTGTTTATTTTGCCACAGTAAATTAAAATGTTGAAAAAAATAGAATGGGGCCTAGGGAAAGAACAGCATAACCTGCCTCCTGAAAGATCAAAGTGTCAGATTGGGCAGGAGATAAGAACAGAGAGCGTGGTAGAGGAGGAGGGCGTGGACTATGCAGAGGTGTGGTGTCATAATTTCAGTTCTCTTTTTGGTCATCTCTAGCCTAGAATAACTTGTTCATTTTGTCCAGATATGGCCTTTCTTTTTCACACAGGCTGCCCGGAAAGTAAGCCTCATTTAGCAATCACTGGTCATCGTAGAACCTCAATTGTTGGTGGTAGAGGTGTAAATTATGTAGCTGCTACTTCTTAAATGTCATGTTGGTGACCCCAAGCTTATCTTGTTTCTAGGAAATAAAAGAAAGAAGGAAACAGCGAGACTGAACACTATGCTGGGCTCTGCTTCCTTGCTTAGCACCAATGCCTCACAATAACTCTGCCAGTTTGAGAACTGTTATCCCTAGTTTTACCAATGAAATAATTCAGGTTTTGAGAGTCGCTAATTTCCCCCATGTCGGGTAGCTGGGAAGGCGAAGCACCTTCTCACATAAGGGTCTTATAACACACCGCTCCCACCATCTTGAGTGTCTGTGTTCTTTCTCAGCACTGTCCCCACCTCCACCCCACACACACCTGCTTAACTTTCTTCATCTAATTCTTTCCCATTATTATTTTTTTAAACTTCATTGGGGAACAGTGTGTTTCTTCCAGGACCTATCAGCTCCAAGTCGAGTGATTGTCTTCAATCTAGTTGTGGAGGGTGCAACTCACTGGCCCATGTGGGAATCGAACCGGCAACCTTGGTGTTATGAGCCTGTGCCCTAACCACCTGAGCTAACCGGCCACCCACCTTCCCATTATTAAGCAGGGCTACCATGTTCAGCTTTATAGTTTGTGCTCTGCAAAAGGACCCAGGAGCACCGTTTACATAGGTTACAGTGTAAAACATGCCCCCTAGGGTTATACTGTGCCCAACCTGCCCAAGCACACATGGCAAACCTCCCTTAAGGTTTTGGCTTAGGTATTACTTCACTAAATATGTCGATCACCATGCTTACTGTGCCTCTATTATCTGGTAAAGGGCACTTTACAGAGCCCCATTTTGTATTAGATGACTGTACTGGAGTGAACAGTGTCCCCCAAAATTCACCTGGAACCTCAGAATGTGAGCTTATTTGAGCATAGGGTCTTTGCAAGTGTAAGTAGTTAAGACAAGGTCATACTGGATTAAAGTGTATCCAAAAATTCAATGACTGGAGAAAGAGATTCAGACACAGAGACAGAATAGAAATAGGAGGACAGAAGGCCATGTGACAACGGAAGCAGAGATGGGGGCGATGCAGCTGCAAGCCAAGGAATGCCAAGGAGTGCTGGCACCCACTAGAAGCTGGGAAGAGGCAAGGAAGCGTTCTTCCCTGTAACCTTTGGAAGCAGAACAGTCCTGCAGACACCTTGATTTTAGACGTCTATACGCCACAACTATAAATGAATAAATTTCTGTTGTTTTAAACCATCCAGTTTATGGTACTTTATTACAGCACTCTTAGGAAAATAATATAATAATCTTTCCTATAACTTCTTAGGGTCAAGATAATGCTAAGTGCTCAAAACTGTCAAATTTTCAGTAGCTTCTTAGGAAAAGTTTGGGACTCAGTAGTTGTAACTACTGAGGATTTCTAGGTATTATATATTGGTGGCTGTCCTCCACATGATGATTCAATAACCCAGGCTCTTTTTATCTTGTGTCTCCACTATTGTCTGTGGAAAGATAAAGATAGAGTTTAGAACAGGTACCCACTTTTTAATTGCTTTAAGTGGCACAAATTTATGCTCATGTTCCTTTGGCAAGAACCGGTTACATGGCTATACTATATACATGAGTAGACACTGGTGCTCTTGAATGACAATTCTGTATTGTGGAGAGGGAACACAAATTTTTCTGGACAGTTTGTCATTTCTGCTGCATTGACCTCCCAACCTCCATTGATCTGGCAAGGCTGAGCAGTGATCTCATACTTGGCATAAAATAAAACTTGACATGATGAATCAGATTATCATTCTTAGGAGTTTTGTTTTAGAATCTCAGAGAGAATCCAGCTCCTAGAAGAGGAGCTGAGGCTGAAAGGATATACTCAGAGAGCCATGGGTAGGTAGGTTCATGACCGTAAACAATTATGAGGAAGCCAAGCTATGCGGAAGTAGAAACTATGACAAATCAGGAGTGTCAATGAATATGCAACTCAGTAGGAAGAGGATAGCTAACTAGTTGACATCCAAGAGTAGCTAGGTCATGTTAATAGCAGAGCACCTGAGTGAAACTCCTCAAAATCCTTCTGCTAGGCCCCCTAAAGCAACTACAGATCAAGGGCCAACTCTTGTTAAGACTCAACTTGACTGTATTTCCTGTTTCTGGAATCCCCTGACATCCCAGCTGCCGTGTTACACATGTATGCTTACAACAATCTCCCCTATGCCACCCACCTCCTGTGACTTGGATAGTTTGAGTAGTTTCTCACATTCCAAAGAATATCACCAAAACAAACATCCTTGTTCCTTATCATCTGCATATTAGAGAAAAAGAAAGTAAATTAGCTTCTGGAAAATCCAGGACAAGTATACCAGACGACTCTGACTCAGCAGCCCATTCCTAGGTTTGCTGGCCCATCCTGCTCATGGAAAAGCTCCATGATCAGCTGGAGTTCATGTTTCCTCATTCAGTGTTCTTCATTGCAGACAACAGAATTCACTCTACCGCCTTTAAGCAGAAGAGTATTTATTACAGGGTGTTAGGCAGCGAACGAAACTTGTAAGGGGAAAACTAACTTTGGATGCAGCCCACAAGAAATGATCAACCAACCATTCAGTGAGGCTCTTCTGGCAAAACCCACAGATGCCTACCTAGCGCTGCTGTTGCTGAGAACTGCAGAGAACACGCTTCACAGCAGGTGTCCCAGAAGACTGGCCCAACTCCGCTGTCATCGTGCTTGTCCGAAGGTCCAATTCCCCCATAGATGACTGGCTCCTCAGGTTGCCCTCCTCTGCTTTCAAGCTTTTTCTCAGCAGAACCTAGATCACAATCAGAAACCTACTTGCAAGCGAGTGTGGGGAATGTAGTTTTTAGCCTTCCAGCCTTTATAGTGCATGAGGGCAGGTGGAAGGGGCTTACAAAGGGTGTCGAATATGCCAATCTCTTGTAGTTGCAATGGATATCAACTCCTAGAAACTGACCTACTGGAGAGCTCTTATTATATAGTCAACCACCATGTGTGGTAGAAATGCTATTCCACATGGCAGTGAGTGAGAGCACTCTCCGTGCTTCCTCCATGAAAACAGTGACAGAGTTAAAGGATGGACCAGGTCTCCTGAGCTTAGCGTTGCTCCTGATCTGAAGGACTTTGACAGTAATGTCACTTTACTCACCATCCTTCAGGGTTAGATAGAGAACGATGATCACCAGCACTTATAGTCGGGTCTCTGGAGGTTATTGTAAAAGTTTTTATCTTATTTGATATTTAATTCCAGATCTCCTTTGAGTGTCAGGAAACAATGTACAAAATCAAAGTATATTAAGGTACTCAACTCAAAAAAGATGGAGGATCACTGATATCCTTAGAATAAGAAAGGAGGGAGGGTAGTCATTAAAAAGAAAGGAAACCTTATGAAATCACTAAGAATGAAAAACATGGATGACAAATGTGAGTTGCTACTTATGAGTAGTGTAGTGAACTCTGATTTTTCAAGCGAAAAGGAAGAGCATTAGACTGGAAAACAAAAACAATAGCACATCATTACCCCAGGGCCTTCTTCAAGCATGTCCTCTCAAAGATAAAGATATGTAGTGCACCCTACATGCCACCACCGCATTAACCTTCCTCACACATTTCTTTACGTGTGCCCCTCTCCAGTTCAGAAACCTACGCAGTTTTCCATTGTTTAAAAAATAACAAATTTCTAATAGTTAGAGCCCTCCACATCCTGGGACCGAGCTGGCGTTCCATTTTATACATATTCTATATTTTGTGGTCAAGCTGGTCTGTTGCTTGTCCGCCCAAAGGCAGGGCAGTTGCCCATCTCTGTGTGTGTTTTCATGTTGCTTTCTCTGCAGGAATCATCTCTGACTCTCCACATTGCACATTTGCTACAAGGTCCACACCCCTCCCATCAGCTTCTTCTAAGCTTTCCTGGACCAGCCTCATCAGGAGCAACTGCTTCATGCCGGACAACTTCGGCAGCTCCATTACGGCACTTACCACACACCCTCTTATGTTACAGTTTGGGGTATGTATGTTTTTTAGCTCTTGTCTCAACCTGTTCCCAAGTTCTTGGAGCCGGGGAACTTTATCTGATTCATCTTTATACCCCACAAATTTCCTTATCCAGTGATTTACACATAGTGGGGATTTAATATAATACATATTAGCTGTGTACATGCCCATATGTATGAATGAATTAGGAAGCATTCCAATTAAAGAGTTATGGTACCTATAATTTGAATGTAGGTGATCAAATTGACCATACTCAACTGTAGTTTATATATATATATGTGTGTGTGTGTTTGTGTGTGTGTGTGTATGTGTGTATGTGCACGTGCATCTGCATATATTTAAATATATATATATATATACATACATACATACATACATACATATATATATAGATATATGTACCAGGGGGTGCCAGAAAAATGTATACAAGTGGACACTTTGGTCAACGTTGCTCAAGCAGTAGTTCGCTGTAATCAGAAGTGTCTGGACACTGATGGAAACCACTTCAAGCACCTTTTGTCATTGGAGAAGTCAAACATGACTTGTATTCCTCTTTTGTTATCAGTATATATTATTACAATTTTAATAGTTTTTTCCTTTTTAAAAAAATTATATACATTTTTCATACAGAGGGTGCCAAAAATGTATACACATTTTTAAGAAAGGAAAAAATTGTATTAAAATTGTAATACTCAATATATACCGATAACAAAAGATGATTACAAGTCACGTTTGACTTCTGCAGTTATAAGAAGTGCTCAAAGTGGTTACCATCAGTGTAATTTTAATACCGTTTTTTCCTTTCTTAAAATGTATATACATTTTTTGGCATAAATTTTTTTTGCACCTTCTGTGTGTGTGTGTGTGTGTGTGTGTGCGCGCGCGTGCGTGTGTGTGTGTGTATGCACACACACAATGGGACTTGTACAGTGACATTTCTCCATTTGTAAAGAAATCGGTCACCTGATCCTGATTCTCAGTGTTTTGCCATGCTCTGCATTCAACAGTGCAGGAGGAGTATGTGTCAGAGGAAGTGATGGCTCTCTAGTTACATGCAACTTACTCAGGATTTTGCACAATGGTTTGCCATTTGTCAATGCTAACATGCTCCTCAGCAGAAAAAAGCCACATCACATGAGTTATGGTTTCCTTCTTGCTCTCAGAGCAGCAGCAACCCACAGCCACATCTAGTTAGACGAGAGTCGTTAACCACCCGTAGAAGAGACTCAGCCTTGACGTGGAAACTCTTCAGCAGCTCTTTAGCAGAAGGCTGAAATAGCTGGGTTACTCAGTGTCACATCTCTTTGTGCACTTCTGTGGAGCTGCTTGAAGCAAAGTAAAGTTATTGGGGCCTGAAAAGCACAGTAAATTGACTCCTAGAAAAACTTCTTCAATGTCAGGCACCTGGGTACGTGTGCAATGAAATTTTTAAAATATATATGTGTATACGGTGATAAATCAAGGTGTATTCTCAACTAGATTGAAGTCTGCTCATGGATCTGCTCTTTTCCCCACAAAATATGTTTAGCTTTGTTTGTTTTTCTCCCGTGAGTACCATCACCTTACGATACCACATATTTCCAAGAGATATCAGAAAGTAATCTCCTCTGTTTCCTCATGAGTTTTAAAAGCTAATCCCTGGGGGAAAGGGAAGAATTTTGTGATTTATCAGCTGCCTTGTTTAAACACTTCACAAGTGAATTATTGCAATCTGCATGAGGCACTCAAAATAACAGCTCTCTCTGAACAGTAACCATCATTCTATCGCTAAAGAAAAAGGCAGAGAAATATGACCAGTGTAATAAAATGTCAGTCCTTTTCTTGAAGGCAAGAAGACATTCATAAAATCATTAAAATATTGCCACATGTCACTCTATTAAAAGTGAAAAACTTGATCAAAGAAGGGATACAGTTAAATGGAAGCAATTGACATATATTACTTTGACAAGTAGGATTGACAAACTTCAATAGGATTAGATGGTTGAGATTTCTTATAGTCAGGAGGTCTTTGAACAGGGAAGAGAAAATTTTCTATTGTCATTCGTAGATACTTTTTGTCACTGCCTTTATACTTTATACCCAAGATGAACATAAAGAACAATTTAATATAGTCCTTAGTTGAACAATATCGGCTGTCTATTGTTATATTTCAGGTAGATGGAGTAAAATTTGCTCCTACCTAACTGGTAGAAATAAGATCAAAATAAAAAATGATAAAATCCAGCCAGCTTCAGTGCTACCAGAGGAAAGAAAAAAATAATACTATAAAAATAGTAAAATTCACTCATAAGTTGTCTTGGAAATATCACTTTGTACTCAATGAAGAAAGAAATGTGAAGAATGACAGAAATTTTTCCCCACTGATTGTTAGGAACAAAGAAAATAATAGATTTAAACAACAAGACAATAATGAGCTTTGCAGTAATAATGGAGGTCTTTAGATACTTCTAAGGACAGCATTGCTTATTCAATACTATATATGTATCAAGCACTACCCTAGACACTTTCTGTAAATTATCACTACTAATAACCACCAACTGATAATAACTATTACTATATTGCTATTTTCATTTTACAAAAGAGGAAACTGTTGCTCAGGGAAGATCAGAAATGTATCTGAGAACATCACAGCTAGTAATTGGTGATGCTGGCTTCAAATTCATCTCTATGATACTAAAACCTGTGCTCTCTCCATCATGTTACAATAACTCCCAATACACTGGCCCCAACATCAGAGAAGCAATCGAGGGTGTGTCTTAGCTATACTCCACACACAGAGCTAGATGGCATGTGAAGGAAATTTCTAGTCATGGTCTCCGGTTTCGTACGGGCTTCAGGGTTGAAGAACCGCCTTGATATTAGCAAAGTGAAAGACTATATTTGGGTAATTGACTTATATGCAAATTAAATGAATAAACAGGCAGGTGTCACCAATGAAAACACTTCCTATCATGACACCACCCCCATGGAAATACAAACTTTTTCTTTTTAGGCTGTCCTTTATTTCTCTGTGTTAGCATTTATCGGTTGGTTCTCAAGATAGGGATTCTCTCATTGCTGGTGTCCAGCTATTTGGGAAATAAACTATCTAGGCTCAACTTACAAAGGTGAGGTCTCATTTTCCTGTTTTTCTTGTAGCTTTATACACCTCTCATTGTTTTGCAGTGTATTCCTTTTTCTCTTTTTCTTGTCCACTGGTCAGTCCACCAACCCTGAAACTTGAGCATCCTTGGGAATTTCTCATGGTGCTCCGGGCTCATCTACCATGCAAGCCAAAGTGGTTTTCTTCTAAAATGTAGAGGCTCTGCATTTGAAGGCTTTCTATCTTCCTGGACTAATCATGTTTTAGACCATGTTCTCTTCTTTTAACTGAGTTGACCTTTGTTGACAGATGAATACACTTTTTGGCCACATCCTGTCCTGCTTAACCCTCATTCATATCACAACCCATTTTGGTCCCCTGGTCTTGAAAATTTGTGTTGCATACCTGCCTCCACCACCTTGACTGTCTCTCTTCTATGGGCCATCGAGCAAGCTATCCCACTATCTGGTTGCCCATATGTACCCCTACTTTTGCCACAAAAAGCACCCTTATAGCTGAATGTCATTTGGAGAGAACAATTTTTGCCACCTTAACATCACTGTGAAGAAGTTCCCAAGCAGCCCACTGAAAAATCCACAAACTTTCTGTCCTAATCACAGACTTTGGTGTCACCCAGGGCCTTTGCTGGAAGAATTCCTGATGTTGAATCTAATCACATATCAGGCCCCCGCCGACCGCCACTTTGTCTTCCTGGCTGGACGGCGTTCCATGTACCTGTCAGCTGAAGCATCCTCTTCTAACTGCCCCTAACCAGGGAGGCATGGTTCAGTCATGGGCCCCTGGGAAGCAGAAACATCTAAATGATATTCCTCTCTCTCTTGCCATTCTTTCCTCCTCTCTCCTTTTCTTACTTTATACACAATCTGTATGGTCCACGAAATACCTAATGTTTACTCTGGTATTATGTATCTTTTTTTATGTGTAAGTTTTATATCCCAGCTAGAGTAAAGACTCCTTTAGAGCAGAAACCTTGCCCTCTAATCTTTAAGTCCCCAATAATACCTAGCATGATAAGCAACAGATACTCAAAAACTGTTCTTTAATTTTAATTTGCTCTGCAGGTGAACCTGAACTATTTACAGCATCATCAGGCACTTTAGTCAGGATCTTCCCCCGTTACCGGCCCCTCCCTATATGAAATGTGTTGTCTGGAATAGAGGAAGGAACCGCTGAAACAGCAGAACAGCAGTTGGTCTATAGCCATCGTCCACCTCGAACTGAACACTTGAAATAGAAATATTTATTTCTATACCTCAACTACCTAATCTGTGACACCAGGGTAGTAATAAGAGCTCCTATTTTATAGGTTTGCCTAAGGATCAAATGAGTTAATATATGCAACCTTTGAAATAGTGCCTGGCACGGTCAATGCCATATAAATATTTGCTATTATTGTTTTGTTTTCCATACCTTGATGGTTTCCATATAGTGTCCTTCAGATCTTTTCATTTTTCTCATATATGATAGATCTGGGTGCTATCTTATCTGAAATGTTTGCCCACACTACATCTTGTTAACCTGGCGCTGATCATCGAAACCTGACCTCATGGGAAATAACATTATCTACCATTTCATCTGTGTTTTACAACTGCAATGCAAATTTCCTTCCTGGTTTCTTTGATAACAGAAAAGAAAATGTTCTTCTCAGGCTAGTCTGTACTTTTCAAAATACAATTTAGTGGTACTATTTAAAAGTCCTAAGTTTTTAAACTATAATACAATAAAATAATGAACTATACCAAATAGTTCAGGTAGAAGATTATTTTTCAGACTGTCAAGTAAAAACATATGCTTTGGATCATTATATGGTGCATGAACATTGTGATATTTCATACCAATGCACAATTAGAGATGATAAAGGCAAGGAAATATTAAACATTTTAGGTTCTGCAACTGTCCATCATGCTTTAGAACTTTCTGCACCAAGATTGACTAATCAGCTGTCTCTCACATATCCCCATTATCTAAAAACATACTTGTACATCATCAGCAAAATGTGAAAATGAGCCCTCTTCACTTTAAGTAGGCCTGAGGAATGAAAAAATTTAAATCTTGACATTTGGGCCTGTTTGTTAATGACAACAGCGTGATAAAGAGTTCATTAACCCTATTTATCAGACTGTGAAATACCCAAAATTGCAACGAGGCGTTTATAGTTCTTTAAACGGGCAGGGAGGGGGGGGGTTAGACTTTTTCTGTAAAGAGTCAGATGGTAAATATCTTAGGCCTCACAGGCCATAAAGTCTCTGTCACAACTATTTAACTCTGTAACTTGAAAGTGGCTATAGATAATATGTAAATAAATGGGCCTGGCTGAGTTCCAATAAAGCTTTATTTATACATACTTCAACATAGATGACACTCAAAGACATGCTGCTAAATTAAATAAGCCAGACACCGATGGACAAATATTGTACCATTCCACAGAAAGTAAGTAGACAGAAAGTAGAATAAAGGTTACTAGGGAGCTCCAGGGAGGGAGGAATGGGGAGTTAGTGTTTAATGGATACATAGTTTCTGCTTGGGGTGATGAAAACATTCTGGAAATGGTTAGTGGTAATAGTTGCACAACATTATAAATGCATTTAATGCATTGTACACTTAAAAATGGTTCAAATGGTAAAGTTTATGTTATGTATATTTTACTGCAATTTAAAAAAAAGATCTTTATTTACACAAATAGGCTGTTGGCCTTCAGGCCACAGTTTTCCAACCCCTTTGGTCTGCTGACTTAGCCCCTCTCTGCCTCATGCATCTGTGCTATTGCTGCTGCTGTAGCTGCGGCCGGCCGCTGCTCTTCATTTCATTCCTTGATGAAGCTGTGTACCCAAAATGTTGCCTTATGTGAGAAGGGAAAAAAAAACAAACAAAAAAAAATTTACATTCTTTGGGGGTTACAGTTCTTTCTAGAAGTAGTCCATCCTGAAACCCACAGCTTTAGCATATGCAGATCTAGAAATGTTAAATATGAATATGCATACAAAAATGACCATAGTGACCCCAAAACATCTTGCGATAGACTTGGGCTGGTTTCCACCTTTTCTGGTCGGATCTACAAAACCTTCACTTTTGTTTCCCTAGTATCTTAATGGATAATAGCATGGATTAGGGTACCGGTGTTAGGGAATACGGGCTATGGCTGTCTGTAAAGCTTTTCTCCTCGTGAAGGTCTCTTGGCTCTTGAATGTGTCTGTTGGCTCTTGAACCCTCCTCTTATCTTAACTCACCACTCTGCTCTAACCAGTAGGTCAATTGACATTGATTGAGTTAACCATCTTCAGAAGACAAAGATGAGTGCTCGACCTCTGAGGTCAAACCAGGTTCCTCAAAATAGAAACCTAGGAAAACAGAAATGTTTAGATGTTAAAAGAGAATCTATTTATTTAAAAATGAATAGTTGAAAATGTACATATTATTATTTGAAGATACCATTAACTGGACCAACTCAGTCTGACAAGAGCTCTTAAAGATTAGAATCCCCAGTTCACTTCAGAGTCTTATCCACCAAGTAATGACCCCAAAGTTGACCAGGGTAAGCTACCTTTGACAGATAAGAATAATAACTTCTCTATCTTTAACTAATGAAGTGAAAATTATATTTCCTGATCTGTGAGAACACAAAGCTTTTTTCATTTCAAAAAAAATGTATTACTTTTGTTATGTTACTAATGAATGAACATTTTTAAAGCACCCTATTACCTGCTTAAAATACTCTAAAATTGTATGACTTGCACACTTCAGTAATTCTTCGTGTTTTTATTTTTTGCTTAATTTCTATAGTGAGCTTTTGCATATCATTGTAAAGAAGACACTGATTTTAAGAAGTTTCAAAAGCGCAGAGATCAAATAACCTCAACAATGTCATTTGATACCAAAGTAGATTGTTTTACATTTTTAATGCCATTCCCACATTTTTTCCTTTCAACACTTGGCCCTGCTACCAATAAAACACAAATTGATTGACAACAACTTATAAGAATAAGTATTATTTTCAAATCAAAAATTAGAATATATTTGTATTCCAAACTCCATTTTCTTTAAAGACTTAATCTTCCTATAATAAAAATTGTGTTCAAATGTTTAATAAGATAAAACTGCAGGAGCACCACTTTGGTAGCCTACTTGAGCTTTAAACCTATTGTTGTCCACCGTTGTGCAGATTCTCAGACATAAGGGGGAACCTGGAAAGCAATGATGTCTGAAAATTTATAGCCACCAGAATGATTAGGTTACAACATTCATTTCTAAGCACATGAAGTATTTACAGATCACTTGAAAAATCACTGTACTTTCTGGGATGTTACCTGTTGACCTTTGAAAGTGGAAGCAAGTGAATTTTACCATCAGTATCCTTCTTTCATTTTGAAGTTTAATATAGTGTCATTGGTTCTCCAATATCCACAGTGCCAATTTCCCACTGATGTCTTATATCTTGGGTCCCCCCCCCACACCCCCCATTGGAAAAGTATAGTGATGAAATAGCTGAGGTAACTTTGAGCACAGAAAGCCCATGTAATTACATGGTGTTTCCAGCACAATCCACAATGTTCTGACGATGGGTATCAGTACAATAATAAGTAAGAACAAAAAGCTTGTCAGAGAACTTCATGAGTGCAGCCCCAGGTAAAGTGCAGAAGGGTTTCTGAGCAAAAGTGGTGGTTGTAAATACCTGGAAATCAGAATGTATATGTGGAGAAAAAGTTGGCTTCTCCTGATTGTTTCTAGGAGGTCTTTTCCTGAGGCTCATTTTTCTTATGAAAAGACAGACTGTCCCATACATAAAGCGAAACGCTGCTTTTCTGAGAACCGCTCATGGAAAGGGTTGTTCCCAGTCACAACAGGACATGGACGATTCCTAGGATTACATAAAGAATTTCTTTTTAAAACCAACTTCTAATTCTGCAATTTGACGAAATTTGACTAGCGGCGCTTATTGGACTCACACACATACAGCCTCCAATTTTCCATTTGAAAATTGAGGACCACCCTGTTAGCATTTTCCCTTCGTAACTATTACTCTCCAGGGCCCTGAATGCTTGCTGAGCTTTCCAAAGTACCTTTTTTGTCCTTTTTAGTTATTTGTCTCTGCCAAAAGTAGTTAAGAACAAATACTTTTATATAAATCCTGGTGTTATTACCCTGCCTAACCTTTTTTTCTTTGTTTTTAAATTTCTTACCATGAGGGAACCTGTACTGTCCTCACGTAGCTATTACAGCACACTCCCCACTCTGCTGGCAACCACAGTGAACAGCTCTAACTAGTTATATGATGTGGAATTGAGAGAACAAAGAATTCTTCCATGTCTCACACATGCCTTAACCTCAGAGGCACCTCAGGTCCCAGATTCAGCCAACAATCACTACGGAAACCAAGCTCTAGGATTCTAAGCATAAACATACTATTGGGTTGTCGGAAAAGTCATGATGTATTTTGTCTATGTTTTTCAAAGGTCATTTATTTATATAAAGAACAAAGATCAATCAATGATATATTGCCTGTTTTGTTCAATAACCTTTTGCCATCTTTCAGTGAACTTCATAATTCCTCGTTCATAGAAGGACCTGTCTTTATTTGCAAAAAACTGAACAAGGTGCTGATTTACAGCCTCATCTGAATTGAACGTTATACAATGCAAAGAGTTTTGAAGAAAGTGAAACAAGTGGAAGTCTGACAGCGCAAGGTCAGGTGAGTATGGTGGGTGTGGCAACACATCCCATCCAAGCTCCAATAATTTTTGATGGGTGATCAAACGGGTGATCAAATTTTTGACGTCGGGACCAAAACCTTTTGTGCACCACATTGTTGTAAACAATCCACTTCTTATCACCAGTTATCAGTCACAAAGGATCATTTTCCTCACGTTTAATGAGCATATTGCAGATGTTTATACACGCCATCAAATGAACTTCTTTGGTTCATGCGGAACCCAAATATCGAGCTTGCTTATGTATCCCAGCTTCTTCAGGTGGTCGTGAACGCTTGAATGATGGATGTTCAATGTTTCTGCAATCTCTTGTGTCGTGTAATGTGGGTTTGACTCAATCAATGCCTTTATTTGTTGTCATCAATCTCGGTGGGCCTCCCTGACTGAGGAGCATCATTGAGATCAAAATCACCAGCACGGAATTTCCAGAACCATCGTTGCCACTGATGTTCTTGTAGAGCATTGTCACCATAAACTTTATACAACTTTTCACAAGCTTGATGCGCATTCTTCTCTTTATGGAAGTAAAACAGTAAAATATGGCAAAAATACATAGTTTGGTCTTCCATCTTCAACTTGTAAAATCTCCAAAACGCAACCAAATCTTTCAATATTTTTTTAGAATGAAGCTAGAACTGTCAGCTGTCAAATGACGTAGCAATAACATAGATGTGAATGACTCTAGTACTTCCAAAAATGAACTAGTGCCATCTGTTGCAAACATGCGTCATGATTTTTCCGATGACCCAATACTTTGAGTATCAGATGCTGCCTGATAGACTTCAGGTAATCGATACTTCATTTCCCCAACAGGCAAATTAGGTAATTATTATCATCCCCACTTTGCAGGTATGAAAATTGAGGCTAGGGGATGTTAAGAAGTTTGTCCTGGGCCGGCAGAGTGGCGCATTGGTTAAGAGCTGGCTTGGGATGCCAGAGGGCCCCGGTTCGGATCCCACATATGAGGGCCAGTAACACTGCCCTCTACAGCTAAGATGCTGAACTACAGCTCAACCTGGAGCTGGGATGCCTTGAGTTGCTGGCGAAGGTGTAGGCTGCAGCCCCTGCTGCAGTGGGTTGACATGGGCTACCATGTGTAGCCAGCAGCCAGCGTGAGTGGCCAGCAGCCGCAGTGAGCGGCCGTTCAGAAGCTGGCAACTGATGTGCCTCACCCGGGAAGAGCGCAATGATGGTACCAACTTGGGCCAGTGAAGCAACGTCCTCCACAACTAGATTGAAGAACAAAAGGACAGCAATTTGTCTGTTCCCCTTACCCCAATTCCCCAATAAAAATCTAAAAAAAAAAAAAGAAGTTTGTCCAAGGTCTTCCCAGCTAGTAAACCTTGAGATCAGGACTTAACCTCCTTTTTTAACACCAAATCCCATGCTGCCTCCATCGCATGGCATCAAATGTCACCCAAACCTCCTAGTTTTTCTCTTCTTGTTGTGCAGAATCTGAAAACATTGTCATGGTGAAAGTAAAAAATTTTAAACCAACTTACAAAAAAGAAAAAACCCACATGCACAGTATGGTTTTTAAATATGGCAAATTAGTAGGTCACTAATTTAATTCATGCTTAATATATAATAAAAAACTGAGAGTTAATACTCTAAAATATTAGCAGTGGTTATGTTTCGGCAGGTTACCAGTAATATTTGTTTGTTTCTTATACTTTGTCGTACAAATTTTCTATACTAAACATAATACTTTTTAAATTTAATATTTATTTAAGATGGAAGAAACATCACTAATGCAAATGGTATAATGGAATGGATTTTCTGGAGCCACTTAGACATTTTGTCATGTTGTCAGGTTCAATTGACAATTATCATTGGGCTTAGCATGTCAGTGAATATTTTAATGTCCAAAGGAAGGCTTTTATATGCAAATTGAACCACTTAAAGCTGTCTAAATATGCAGTTTGTAACTGGAGATAATTATAAGACTGAATTTTTCTAAAACATCTAAATTTAACTTATAATTTCTGCTAGTTGATTTATGAATTAAGTAATTTTTATTAAAAATAAGTATAACCACTTTTACTTATTCTTTGATTAATTTTTAACTAATACATTTAATATATTAGGTATTCTCATATTATTAAAACCCATTCAAAAAAATGTATTTCACTAAATTCCCTTAAATGTTTTAACTTACATATACAAACTTTTTTTTTTTCTCAGCTACATCACATTCCTAGTAAGGTCAGCTTAGAAGCTAAAGCAGTCATTATAAGTTCTTAAGCAGCTTTAAAATATATAACAAATTCATTTTACAACTTTAGCAAGCATTCAAACACTGTTTATAAGCATAATTAATCACATTTGCTAATGCATGCCAAATTTAAGTCACAAGTATCAATCAGACATTTCTAATTAAAAGAACAAAGCAAACATGGCAGACATTCTCTAACATGATATCTCTTGAACATTTCAAAACTGCATATAAGAAACATAAATTATCATTGTGACTTAAAATATATTCCACATAAACTGACTACTGCAATATTAATACTCTATAGATTTATTTCATAATCTCTATATGAACTTCTACAGTTTTCTGGGTCTATGAAGTCATTTATCCAGCTAAAGAGTGAAAACTGCTATCTCCAGCAGTACCGGCTTCCTTGGGTAGAAATTCAAAACTAAGATACAGCTATAGATTTGGGAATGTGGTCTGAATTTGGGAACTCGAACAAGGGATCAGATCTATGCTTCTTGTTCTAACCCAGTGCTGCTTGCCGTATCAACAGGGGAACTTGAAAGCATGCTTTTACCTGCCATGTAGTTTTACAATCTCTAAAACATATTCACTGGATATATTTCAAATTTCACCTTTATGCAAATTTTTTCAACTTTTTATTGACTGATTTAGATAGATGGAATTTATTGATCACCCACATGGAATCTAGCAATTTTCCTCAGCGTTAATTGAATTTCGTATCCCCTTCATGGTTATAGAACCTTTTTTATGTTACTTATTATCTATCTCCTTGACAAATATTTGATAGTCATTCTATTAACAGCATAAGAGGATACTTACAGATTATGTAAATATATCCAAAATGTTTATAAATTGCTTTAGATCTGTACTCTAGCACAGGAAAATATTGTTTCCATGTTAACTTATCAAAATTATATTTAGGTCACAGTTTAGGGGCAGCTAGTTCATCCGACCACCAACCCATAAAGCTAGCCATAGCCCACCCAAGTTAATCACCCAATAACAATCTCTCCCACATAAGCATGAAGTATTACTTATAATAATGTAGGATTTTGTAAACCCACCACAGGACACCTAATTAACCTCATTTTTATCATTCTTTTTAGAAAGCCTAAGCTGTCTCAGTTACATGTTTAATAGAAATTATAATCATCTACCAAATTAGCATAACAATATTTAATTTACTATTTCCTGTTATGATAGTTGAGGTTGTTTCAATTTTTAATATTATAAATAAAGTCATGTATTTGATCATGGATATAGGTTTATTGTCCTGTTGTATTATTTCTTTAGAAAAAATTCCCACTAGTAATATCACTCAGTAAGCAGATGGACTTAGTTTTGGATATTGATATGCATTGCCTTTAATACTTTCCAGAAAGCTTGTTTGATTACAACTGTGTCAGTATTGTACTTACTAGTTTTGTTTAGATGTTCTTTAATATGGGAAAATTCATAGATGTTAAATGGTACTAAAATGTTGCTTTGATTATTAGTGACAATAGATTTTTATAATATGTGTTTGCTATTTGTGGCTGTCATATAAGTGGGTAGAAAAATTTCAAATAGAATTTTTAACAAAATGTTCAAGTCTTAGCATCGAGTAGCATGATATCATAAAACCCGTGGAAGTTGTAGATACAGGGAAATCAACACCCATTGTTTGGCTCTTCACCTTCTAATACCATAATATTGGGGGTTAAGATTTCAACATAAAATTTTTTTTTTTTTTTTAGCTGAGCCATCCTGCCACCTGTTGGCAGCTCAGCGGCTGCTCAGCTCAGGCCAGGACTTGAACCGCTGTTGCTCAGAGCTCAAACTCTTGAGTGAGCTCTTAACCAACTGAGCCACTCAGCCGGCCCAACATATAAATTTTGGGGGGACATAAACGTTCAGTCCATAACATATATAGTGAAAGAAATGGTAAGAATTACAGCAGACTCCTCGTCATCCCTTTAGTTTCTATGCAAGCCAAGGAACAGGGGAGTGACATTTTTTAAATATTGAAAGAAAAAAAACCTGTCAACCTAGTTCCTATACCCAGAAAAAAAAATCTTTCAAAAATGAAGGATAAATTATTTTTAAGAGCGTTTAGTACCAGCAGACCTGCATTATAGGAAATGTTAAAGAAAGTTCTTCAGGCAGAAAAAATATAAGGCCAGACAGAAATTTGGATCTACATAAAGAAATAAAAATTGCCTGAAGCAATTAAAATGAAGGTAAACGTAAGTCATATTTTGTTATTTTTGAAACACTCTAAAAGACCATTGTAAAACAAAAACAGTAGCAGCAATGTTTTTGGTATTTATGGCATAAGGAAAAGTAAAATGTCTGACAATGTCACAAAAGATGGGAGGAAGAAGTGGGGTCTTACTGTTGCAAAGTCCTTACCACATACAAGCAGCATAATATTATTTGAAGGTAAACTGTTACTAATTAAAAACGTACATTATAAGCTCTAGGAAAAATACTAAAAAAAAATAATTTCAGGAGCTATATATAGTAAGACAATAGTGGAGATAAAAATGGAATATAAAAGGTATTCTAATCTAAACAAATGCACGGGGGGGGATAAAAGAGGAAAAAGGAAACAAAAGACACATGAAACAAATAGAGAACAATTAGCAAGAGGGCAGATTTGAACTTAACATATCAATACTTTAGATGTAACTGGTCTAAACACACAGAGGAAAGAGAATAGCAGGAAGGTAAAAGTATATCTCCAGATATTAATCCAGAGTTAAGGTAAATAGTGAAAATTGTGAATGAGATAAAATTTAGCCTCTTTTCAGCATGCTGAGCAAATGGATGGATTACAAGTTCAAGGTTCTGATTGTTTATCCAGGTTCTGATTGTTTATCCTTAAGTACAATGGCTTTTGAGAGAAATTAGAGATGAGATAATAACATTTCCTCATGATTTGACAAAGCCAGCAAAGCCTAAAGCCCACTCTGTGGTTTAACAGTTTTGTTCAAGTGGTATGTCTCTGCAACGTACTCTCAAATGTTCAGCAATAATAATAATAATAATTATTATTATTATCTTAATTAGAAAGAGAGAGGCAATTGTAGCAAAATGTTAACAATTTTTTTATATAAATCTAGGTGGACAAGTGTATATTCATCACATTCTACTTGAAACTTTTACTTACCTTTGAAAATTTTCAAATTATAAAGTTAGGGAGAAAAATTCATGAGCCCAAAACAATTGATATCTGTGATGATCAAGGCTAATCAGGGCTCTATGATGTTTGGTTCTTTGATTTAATCATATTCCCATTAAGAGCAAATCGTGCATTAGAACAGGTTATTTTGGTGTGCTTTAGGATATTCTGGGCTAAGATGTGCTGTAGAATGGGGCAGGAGCCTCTTTTACTGCAGCCTGAGAACTTTTTAAGAGTGGATCCAAATTTTAACAGACAATTCCAGCTGAGCTCTTGTTAACACAAAATTATAGATTATTTTTACCCATTTTTGAGAAAACACAAAATATTAGGTATAATGCACACAGGCTAAATATGAGCAAGTCCAAAATAAATACAGCTTTATTATTATATAAATAAAAAAATCGACCAAATGTGCATTCAAACATATATGTTTACAAAGAAAATACCCTTGGAAAGGTAAAAAGATGCTGGTAATGGTGTCACCCCTAGATACGGAAATTGGGAAGCTATAACAAACTACTGTCTCCTTGAGATCTTTGAAACTTTCGCATTATGTGAATTTTAGAAATTAAAAAAATAATAATAAACAAAGAAAAAGAATAGTGATCACCACTGGGCAGAGGCCCCCAAAATTGAAGCAAAGTATAGGTAGGTTTTATGAGGCTTGAAACACATAAATTGGGGAGGGGAAAGGCTCTTTAAGAAAACAAATACAAATTTAGATATGAATATGAATATTTATTTAGAATGAAAAATTATAAAACATTACAAATTTCATGATGATAAAAGGTAGCACAAGTATTTCTAATCTATAAATGTAATATTTTAATTAAGTGCTAGTCTTAGTCCATTCAGTCCATTTGCTCTATAACAAAATACCACACACTGGGTAGCTTATAAACAACAAAAATATATTTCTCAGCTATAGAGGCTGGGAATTTCATGATCATGATCATGATGCCAACATGGTCAAGTCTTGGTGACAGCCCCCTCCCTGGTTCGTAAGTGGCAGTTTCTAGCCCTGTCCTTACATAGTAGAAGGGGCTCAGTAGCTCTGTGGGGTGTCTTTTATAAGAATACTAAGCCATTCATGAGAACTCTAACCTCATAAAGACCCTCCCTCTTAATACCATCACATTGGGCATTAGGATTTCAACGTAAGAATTTAGGGGGGACACAAATATTCAGACCATAGTAGTGCCTGACACATCTCTAACTTATTGAAGATATTTCTTTGCCTGTATACTCTTTAATAACCTCTTGGTTTAATAATAATTTCAGTCTATTAATTTTATAGAAAAAATAAGAATACAATTTGGTTTTCTGCTAACATGCTTCATCAATTTTAAAAATTATTATTGAGATTTCAATGCATAAAACATGTGACTTTCCTCGCAGACACAGATGTTGTTTGTAGTATCAGTACAGATTTGTGACTGACAAAGAAATACTATTTTGTGTGATTTCTATCAGAAGGGAAAAAAATTGTAATGATACCCACTGCGATATCAAGTATATTCCTGATAAGTGAGAACTTCCATGTTGACCAGGTGTTTATGAAAATTAAATCCTTTGGTGATAATTTGCCACAGGCTAGCATTCATCTCCATTAATTTTCAGCTTTCTTTTCTACCACCCACATGTGTCTGGTGCTAGTGCTACAGAACACATTTATATCATCATTCAACCACTACCCCTGCGTTTTTGTGTCAAGACTCTAAGTGAGTTGACTTAGTAGTGTAGGGGCTGCTCTTACTCTGAGATGGCTAGCTGTTATTTAACTACACATGGAAGTGACTGTCAACCTCATAAATATATAATCCATTAGAAACACCAAACTGGTCCCCAACTCAACTTCCTTTTAGCTGGTTCCTCAAAAATGCCCACCAAGACTCTAAACATATCCAATACAACGGGAAATGTGAAGGAAGAAAAGTCTAAATGGAAAGAGACAGCCATATTTACCAATTACAATTAAAATAATTTCTAGAAATGTATACAGTTGAATTGTTTTAAGCAATTGAATTTTAATATTGGGTTGTTGAAAAAGTCAACTTCAAAAAAGTATCGTTTTCCTCACGTTTAATGAGCATATTGCAGATGCTTATACACGCCATCAAATGAACTTCTTTGAGTTGATGTGGAACCCAAATATCAAATATGATGTATTTTGTCTATGTTTTTCAAAGGTCATTTATTTATATAAAGAACAAAGATCAATCAATGCTATATTGCCCGTTTTGTTCGATAGCCTTTTGCCATCTTTCAGTGAGCTTCATAATACCTCATTCATAGAAGGACCTGTTTTTTTGTGTGTGAAAAACTGAACAAGGTGCTGATTTACAGCCTCATCTGAATTGAACATTATACCACGCAAGGAGTTTTGAAGAGAGCGAAACAAGTGGAAGCCTGATGGCACAAGGTCAGGCGAATATGGTGGGTGTGGCAACACATTCCATCCAAGCTCCGATAATTTTTGACGGGTGATCAGACTTGTGTGTGGTCTCGCATTGTCATGCTGGAACACAACTCCTTTACAATTAACAAGCTCTAGACGTTTCTGGATGATGGACTCGTTCAAACTGTCCAATTGCCAACAATACACATTTGAATTGATTGTTTGGTTCCTTGGTAGAAGCTCAAAAAACACGACAAAAACCTTTAAAATCCCACTACGCTGAGAGCATAACCTTCCTCTGATGAATGTCTGCTTTTGATGTCGTTTGAGGTGAATCATCACATCAGGACCAAGACCGTTTGTGCACCACATTGTTGTAAACAATCCACTTCTCATCACCAGTTATCAGTCACTTCAAAAAAGTATCGTTTTCCTCACGTTTAATGAGCATATTGCAGATGCTTATACACGCCATCAAATGAACTTCTTTGAGTTCATGTGGAACCCAAATATCAAGCTTGCTTACATATCCCAGCTTCTTCAGGTGGTCGTGAATGCTTGAATGATGATGTTCAATGTTTCTGCAATCTCCCCTGTCATGTAACGTGGGTTTGACTTGATCAGTGTCTTTATTTTGTTGTCATCAACCTCGGTA
This sequence comes from Hipposideros armiger, assembly GCF_001890085.2. Lineage (NCBI taxonomy): Eukaryota > Metazoa > Chordata > Mammalia > Chiroptera > Hipposideridae > Hipposideros > Hipposideros armiger. Next base: position 2,892,395 of record NW_017731521.1, on the reverse strand, counting down.
GGCCTCTCTGACCGAGGAGCGTTGTTGAGATCAAACTCACCAGCACGGAATTTTGTGAACCATCATTGGCACTGACCTTGTAGAGCATTGTCACCATAAATTTCATGCAACTTTTCACAAGCTTGAAGCACATTCTTTTCTTTATGGAAGTAAAACAGTAAAATGTGGCAAAAAAGCACAGTTTGGTCTTCCATCTTCAACTTGTTGTAAAATCTCCAAAACTCAACCAAATCACTCAATTTTTTTTTAGAATGAAGCTAGAACTGTAGGTTGTCAAATGACATAGAATAACATAGATGTGAATGACTCTAGTACTTCCAAAAATGAACTAGTGCCATCTGTCACTAACATGCGTTGTGATTTTTCCAACAACCCAATAGTTATTTAAATGATAATTCATCTCCAAAGACAAGTCTACAGCAAGGGTAAAATGGAAATATGAGTTCAAAGGGACTAGACACAATGTAAACTTTCTGACTATTGAAAAAAATCTTGTTCATGTATTTTAAATGGATAATGATGATATCAAATCTAAATGGTATTTGAATTATCTTTTTTACTTTTAAATAGGCTATAAAAGTTTTAACTTTTGAATACCATAAAGTTATGCTAAAAATTATATTCTTTTAAATTTTTAAACTTCTCATGAAATTTTTAGATATTTATCTTAAAACATTCAAGGGACATACGGTTTTACAAAATTATTTTAGGACGTATATGAACAAAAATGTCTGAAGACCAATGCTCTAGATTCTCTAAGCTTTTTGCCTGTACAAGGCAATTCATTGTAATCTGTGAAATTGGATGACACTAGTTCTCCATATAAATTCCAAAGGAACATAAGTTAATATTTTAAGGTCTTTATTAGTGGAATTAAATTATTAGTGGAATAAAATTATCCTGCCCTTAAAAATGACATTAGTTCCCATATAAATTCCAAATGACCATGAATTAATATTTTATGGGATATTTGTTCATCTTGTACACAGTTATGATCTGTAACACATCACAATTCCGTTTTCTACTGGATGTCCCCAAAGTGCAGTCAAGTGTAGCAGTGAATTTAAATAGTTTCTCTTAGACTAGGTTTCCTAGCACCTAATTACTCCTCAGCCATCTCAATTGTTGCTTGCATTGAACCTACTTTCCTTATTTTAATGATTTTATGGTTTTATTGTAACTATGAGTAAGTGGATTGCTTTCTCTCTTTGACCTTTAACTCACCACTTGTTAAATAAATAATACACAAACTAGCTTGGATATATCCTGTTCAGTTAAGCAAATCATCAACCTAAAGCAAGTAGAGTTGAAATATTCAGGTAGATGATAGTATTATTGATGACTAGATACAGTCATGAGAGTACCAAATTAACAGTGTGCTTATTAAATAGTCAGAAACTGACATGACTAAAATTATTACATTTTCCAGTTTTGACTGATAATTATTTGTGTTTTGTGACTAAAATTTAAGGATTAGAACTAGGACCCAGGCGAAAATCACAGTTATCAAATAGGAAACAGTACCCACCTAGACACATATTATGGATTAAATAATAATTAATAATAATAATAATAGGCTGAAATTATAGTTAGCAGCCCAGTCTTAGTAAATGTAAGAAGGAAATCATCCAGGAAGTAACTATTTTAAAACAGCAAATGGAATTCAGCTCTAAAATATTTTACAGAGTTTCTTAAAATAATTAAATACAACCAATGTTATATTTATAAAACATTACAGACACTTTTGCAATTTAGAAAATGAATACATTTGTGATGAGCCCTCTGTAAAGTAACATTTCACATAATGAACTGATTCCCTTCATTTAAATGTGTATTTGTGAGAGAAAAAGAATCCACTCAGTGACTCTACTGAGAATTTAATAGGAAGAAATTAAGTTGAGGGGCTATACCTGTGTCTCTTATGCCACATAGAAATTACAGGCCACACCTTTGGTTTACCTGAGAACTTCAATAAAGTCTTACTAATTCTTTAAAACCGCAACAACAAAAACAACAAGACACCACTTTAGCTACCCTTATATACTAACATTATGGCAAAGTGTAGATCAAAAACCTTATATTTTCTTATAGAAGATTCAATTTTATCTAGATCTTAAGTAGTAACTCTCAGTCCAGGATGTAAGCTATTTTAGGCAGGTCAAGATTTGAAGTATAAGACATGCAAGGCAGGTCCTCTGGGATGGCAGCTCCAACTCCATTATAAAATGGCTCCATCTATATTATTATTATTATTATTATTTACAGATATAATATTTGCAGTTCATAAAACAGAACTCAAAAAGCCAAATTCAAAGAGAGATGCTATCATCAGTCTCAAATGATCCATCTATAGACATTTGTTCCAAATAGCTTAACTTTCTCTAATTTCTTCAAATATAGTTAAGCACTTAACTATTATGGAGATAAATATGAATATCCCAATGACACATCTATGAGTACTTTGAATTATGTTGGTTAAATGGTAGTATGTAAATTTGAGAGCTTTATGGAGATATAAGTATAAGATTCCATATTACAACACTATTCTGGGTTATTAATGATCAATTGTATATTAAGAAAATCATATTAATAGTTATCCTAAAAGTTCTGATAATATATTAGTGAACCTCTTGACATATTTCGCTTCTTATTTACGACTCTTGCCATTATGGTGACACTATTTAGATTTCTTTAACAACAGTTTTTAATAATAGTAGTAAATGAGTCAGTCTCAAAATATGGTGGCCAATATTTCATTTGAAACTATGAATATAATCTGGTTGTTATTATATGTACACAATTTAACATTTATTAATGAAAAATTATCTTTGATTAGTAGTTGTGATAATTATACACACACACACCCTGGGGTCGAACAATTAAGTTTGCGAACTTTCTACCATGTAAATGCATATAATGTGATAAAAAAATATGGTGAAAGTTTAAATAAAAATATTTATTATAGTAAGAGACCCATTGCCATTAATCCCCCTCAAAATATTCCCCTCGCTACAAACACACTTATCCCATCGTTCTTGCCACTTTCTGAAGCAGCTCTGGAAGTCCTCTTTCATGAGTGTCTTTACTTCATCCTCCATCATGACAACGCTCCACGTCACACATCGTTTCTGGTATGTGTGACAATTTCTGTCAAATGAAAACATTACAGTGTGTCCTCATCCACGTTATTCATCAGATCTGGCACCAGCAACTTCTGGCCATTCCCAAAGTCAAAATGACCATGAAAGGAAAACGTTTTGAGTTGATTCAGGACATGGAGGCAGCCACGACAGCACAACTAAAGACACTTATGAAAGAGCACTTCCAGAACTGCTTCAGCAAGTGGCAAGAACAATGGGATAAGTGTGTTCAAAACGAGAGGCAGTGTTTTGAGGGGGATTAATGTCAATGTGTCTTTTACTGTAATAAATTTTAATTTAAATATTTACCATATTTTGTGATCATACCTCGTATATCCCCCTTTTTTTTTAAGATTTTTATTGGGGAATTGGGGGATGGGAACAGACAACTTACTGCCCTTTTGTTCTTTAGTCTAGTTGTGGAGGACATTGCTTCACTAACCCAAGTTGGCACCATCATTGCACTCTTCCTAAGCAAGGCAGAAACGTCGCCAGCTTCTGGATGGCGGCTCACGCTGGCTGCTGGCTACACATGGTAGCCCATGGTAACCCACTGCAGCAGGGGCCGCAGCCTATGCCATCGCCGGTGACTCACGGCAGCCCAGCTCCATGTTGAGCTTTGTTCAGCATCTTAGCTGTAGAGGGCAGTGTCACTGGCCCTCATATGTGGGATCCGAACTGGGGCCCTCTGGCATCCCAAGCCAGCTCTTAACCAATGTGCCACTCAGCCGGCCCTATCCCCCATTTTTGTCACAGAGCTCTTAAAACCCTTGGAATTTCTTCAGTGGTTAGAACAAGGGAGCATCTTTTGTTTTAATAGTTGGTCTTTTGTCCTAAAACAGCTCCGGTTCCTGAATAGCTCCACAGTGATAAAGGTGAAAATGTTTTATGTTATTCATAACAACACCCCTTTCAACTGCAACTAAGTTTATGTTAATGAGGTGACTTTTCAAAATCCCCTAAGCCTGGGATCTGGTTGCCAGGGGATCCAACCATGTGATTAGAGGGTTGCAACTTTCATCTCTACCTTCTAACCTCTCGGGAGCGGGGGAGGGACTGTGTTCTGAAATAATCATCAATAACCAAGATTTTACCAATTATGTCCATATAATGAAGCCTCCATAAAAACACAGAAGGACTAGATGCCAAGAGTTTCTGAGTTGCTGAACACATGGAGGTGCTGGGAGAGTGACATTCCTGGAGAAACCATGGGAGCTCTGTGTCCTGTTAAAGAACCAGAACCAGACAGAAGTTAAAGCAGTAAAGATAGATTTTTTCAAAAAGGTATTTTAATAGGGGAAGGGAGACTCTAATGTAGAACTGGGCTCAATTCCAAATATAATCTGAACAAGTGGAGATTTATAACCAAGGAGCAAGTTGGGTGATGGGGCATTGGTGGATGGAGAATTACTAAGAGGAGACATCAAATGTGGGGGATTCTGAGTTAATAGACCTAATAAGATTCTTGCTGAAGGCAAGCCAGTGTGATCAGATATCACCTGGGGATAGTGGGGATTAGGAATTGATGAACTATCAAGGATGGGGAATTCTCAATAAACTGATTTAGCAGGATTATTGCTAAAACTGGATTCTATAAGTAAGTACAGGGATGGGCCTTTTTGGAGAGAGGGAGGGCTCAGGGGAGCCTGACTAAAGTTTGGTCGAGCTGTGAATCTTTTTCAGCCCCTTCACCCATACTTTGCCCTAACATCTCTTCCATCGGGGTGTTCCTCTATATCTTTTGAAACATCTTTTGTAATAAATAGGCAATAGTAAGTAAAGTGTTTCCCTGAGTTATGTGAGCCATTCTAGGAAATAATTGAACCTGAGGATGGGGTTGTGGAAACCTCTGACTTATACCAGTTGGAAGGTCAGAAGACTAGGTGACAACCTGGACTTGTGTTTGGCATCTGAAGTGGGGTTAGGAGCAGTCTTATGGGGCAGAACCCATTATCTGTGGGATCTGATGCTAACTCCAGGTAGATAGTGTCAGAATTGTGTTAACTTGTAAGACACCCAACTAGTGTCCAGAGAATCAGAATTGTTTGGTATGGAGGCAAAATCCTCACACATTTGGTGACCAGAAGGTCAGAAGTAAAGTATCCTGTAAGTAGAGTATAGTATTGAGAGGAGAGGAGAAACACAGGAGGGTATTGTTCCCTATACAGTAATTAATTTCAGGAACTATATAGTCAGAACTTTTTGGCAATGACAGAAACCCAACTTAAACTAGCTTACTTAAAATAGAAATTTATTGTCTCAAATAATTCCAATGACAAGTTTATTTCTGTTATCAGGCATGGTTTAATTCAGGTTCAAATGATATCATCAAGTTCTCTTCTTTTGGCTCTATTTCTCTTTGTACGCTGGCACCATCTTTTCCATGTTGGAGAGATAATGGTTAATGGTGGCTCCAGAGTTATACCTTTCCACATTGTGAGTCCAGAGGAAAGAAATTTGCCCCACTAATTTTTGCTTGAGGTGGTTGTACTCCAACTCCAAAAGCATGGTCAAGGGACTTGCCCGACTATCAGTCACACACCTACTTTTGTCGGCAGAGAAAACAAAACCAACTAAAGAGGAGGAAAGGAAGAAAATCATAGTAGCCAGCCAAAACTGTTAATATGAGAGGAACCAAAAAGCAAATGATAATCGTCATAAAACTCACTGAAAGGACTGTAACATTTGGAGTCCATATAAGACACCTATAATATTACTAATGATAATTGGGCAGGGATGGGATGCTAAAAGCCAGAGGCAGGGTCTGCTCTGCTGAGGAGAATAAATCAAAATATTGGGCTGTCAGAAAAGTCATGACGCATTTTTGCAACGAAAAACATAGAAAAAAAATATGTCGTGACTTTTCCGACAACCCAATAAAATCAACTGGACTAAACATGTAATTAATTAGGCTGCAAGATAACCCTATGGTCTGGATTTAAGAGTCAGCACAGCCTCCAAGGACCTGAAGCTTTCCTAGAAATTTAAGAAGTGCTATGTCTCAAAATTTCCAAGTGTTCCCATCTTTATCTAGAAGTCCAAAGGATTTGTGAGATGTCTGAAGTTCTATGGTTGCTCTAAGGGGCTCCAGTAGATTTGATGGGATCTAGAAGACCCAAGGAATTCCCAGTGTGCTGGCCAACTTACAAATGTAGTTTAGATAAGACTAGATATCCTCAGTGCTTCTTAACTGTGTACTAGAGCAGTGGTTCTCAAAGTGTGGACCCCAGCCAGCAGCATCAGCAACACCTGGGAACTTATTAGAAGTGTAGATTCTCAGGCCCTCACCCCAGGACTACTGAAGCAGAAACTCTGGTGATGGGGCCAAGCATCTGTGTTTTTTGTTTGTTTGTTTAAACTTTATTGGGGAACAGTGTGTTTTTCCAGGACCCATCAGCTCCAAGTCTAGTCGCCGTTTTCAATCTAGTTGTGGGGGGTGCAGCCCACCATCCCATGTGAGAATTGAATCGGCAACCTTGTTCAGGGCACATGCTGTAACCTACTGAGCTATCCGGATGCCCCAAGCATTTGTGTTTTAACAAACCCTCCAGGTGATTCTGATGCAACCAAAGTTTGAGAACCACTGATCCAGAGCAGTTTGGAAATGAAGTTCGCTAGCCAGACTCCTGAAACACCCTTTATAATGGTTTAGATTATTGATCTGTCAGAAGAAAATGGAGTTGTTATTCAGAATAACTCCCAGGAGCTTTGGATAACTTCTAACCAAGTTCATGAAGAATTATCATAGCTTTAGTGTAGATTCTAATGTTAGCTAGTCATTTATTCCATAAATAAATGGACTGTATAATTATATGGCAATAAAATATTATGATGTTTTTTTTTCTTTTTCAACTATTCTATATAAATGGACTATTGTTATCCAAATTAATAGTTGTAATACATTCTGATTTATATAATGCAATGGAAAATCACCATCATTGCATTTCATGAAAAACACAGTTTGTTATATGGTAATGCTAAAAAGATCAAGATGATATGGCATCCTGCATAACACAAATATAGGAATGCACCCAAAAGTTAGATCTTGGAAAGTATTAATCATAGCTTTGAATCACACAATGGAGCTTAAACAATACAATTGTGATTATGTATTATTAGTAATACATAACTTGAAAGTCAGTCACACCTATGCTCTGACATAGAAGTGAAGGAAAAACATAGAGATGTTTCAGATGCAGGTGAGGAAATACTGAGATGCTACATCTGGTTGTCTCTGATGGCTTATAGCTCTATCTCGATAAATGCTGTTACTGAAGAAAAGAGTGAGTGTAGAGAATTGAGTGCTTGGGAAAGTGAAGGTTTAGGATAGCTAGCTGCTGGGGTAAATGTGGTAGGAATGGGCCAAAGATAACAAGCTAATTCTGTCCAGTGGTGAGAAACCGATGAAAGCTAGATTGTGTGCGGCATATGCAGGATTTTTAAGTAACAGCAGAATGCTTCAACCCAGAGCCTGGAGGGCAGGGAGACTGAACAGGCTGGAGGACTTGCACAAAGAGGCTGAAGGTCACGGTGCCAACCTTGGCCACTATATGTCTTTCTGGGGTTCATTCTTTCTTGTCTGACCATTCCTTCGTGGTCTTTTTTCTCTCATTATCCTTCTTCCACTATCCATCCTTCAAATGTCTGTGTCCTCAGGGGTTCACATGCCAGCCCTCTACTCTTCTTGCTCTGTATGCACTCTCTCTTAGTGAGCGCACACTCTCTCATGGTTCAGCTGCCGTGTGTGTTATGCTGAGTCCAAAATATATGTCCCCAGCTCAGGCCTTCCCTCAGCAGCAGGCAGCATTCAGCTGCCCACTAGCCATTGCCACCTGATTGACCCACATATGTGGGCCACACATTTGGCCCACACACCCAAATGCCCAACATTGCTCCTTTTCCATCCAGCTTATCATCCTCTACTCCCTATCTTGGAAAATGGAATCAGATCAGTTCTGCACACAGTACAACAGTAGCTCCATAAGGCACTGTGAGATGAGGTTTACAGATGTAAGAAGAACAGGGAAGTGAAAGAGGCTTTTATAAATAAATTACTCCTTTGATCAAGTCACTCCTTGGGTTGACAACTTTCAATTATTCTTTAATGTGCAGAGATGAAAACCCAAATTCTGTATGCTATTACTCATAATTCAGCTTTCCTAGGAAATTTGACTGAGGAGAGCTTGTATCCAACACATGAGGAATTGTGATATAGATAGAGACCTTGACCTCCACGAGCAAGGGAGGCTCACCAATAGACAAGAAATTTCCATACAATGTGATAACTGTAAATAAAGATTAAGCACGAGATGCTATGCCAGCACATAGGGCATCTTACCCAGTCATGGGCGGGGGGAGCATCTAGGGCACAGAGTGTGTTAGAAATGGCTTTCCTGAGGCCAGAAGAGGTCTTGAAACATACAGTATGAGTAGAAGTGTAGTGAAGAGTACCCCAGACATGAGCTTGGCCAAACTGGGGGCCCCTTCAGTAAGATTGGGTGCAGAGAAATGAGGCTTGGAGAGGGGATCTGGTGAATGTTGACAGAGAAATTTCAGTGAATAAAGTAGGAGCCAAACTGAATGGGAAGTGAAGAGGTGGACACAAAAGGGCGAGAACATTTTTCCAATAAGCTTGGCTGTGAAGAGGGAGAGAAAGATAAGGCAAGAGGCAGAAGGGAGTGAGTGTTTGGGGTTGTTATGTATGTGTGTTTCTAAGATAAGAGAGGCTCAGGCTTCACTGCTGAAGGGAAGAAGCCAGAGTCGGGAGGGGGGTGAGGGCAGAGCTGTGGAGCAAGATGCCTCCTGTGGGAGAGGCTGAGAAGGTGAGCAAGGTGAAGGCTTCATTAGCCGCATTCTCTGGAATTTGAAGGAAGAAGCAGAGATGTGGGTGGCAGATAGGGCGGCAGGGATTTGACGGATTTCATTTTCAAAGTCAGTGAGGGGACAGATAGGAAGGTAGATGGTTTGTAGTGTATGAAGAATGCTTGAAATAGCCGTGATTAGAGAAGGATTGAGTAGGAAAGACTGAGCGTGTTCTATGAATTTGGAAACCAGCTAAACTTAGGAGCAAGTAAGTAAGGCAACTGCCAAAATAGCAGATAGGGATTTGAGAATGAAAGGCGCCATTTTATGATTTCAGAAGCAGATCAGTTGCAATGATGATAAGACCTTGACCTCGCAATGGGACTGAGTGGCTAATTGGGAAAACAATGTGAAGGGAATCGGAATTGAGGAAGTCAATGGGCTGAGAATCCAATGATTTAAATGGAGCATCATGTGCTTTAAATTCCCCTGGTTGATGGCACGTCTTACAGAGAAGGTCCTAAGAAGAGTTCGGGTCTTCAGGAAATGCTAGGGAGGAAGTGGAGTTATGAAGGTGATGGTCAGGGAATAAGGATGCTACAACTGGATGACGCGACCCTTAAAGGTGCAGAATTTCTACCCCCCCAAAAAAAAAGAAAAAAATAGCAGAATGATCCAGAGCCTATCTCCCGGCTTCCATTGTCTATTCTCCACACAGCAGTTGGGTTAATTTTTCAAAAGTGTATTTCTGATCGTGTTATTCTTCCACCCCAAACCCTCCCATGGCTTCCCACCTCCCTCTGAGTAACCAAGATCTTCGCCATGGCCTTTGCTATCTGGCCTGCCTACCTGTCCTCTCTGACTTCATCTCACCACTTTACTACTTGCCCATCCTGCTCCAGCTGCACTGGCTTTTTTGCTATCCCCAAACATGATAAAATTTGTCCCCCCCCCTCAGGGCCTTGGCACTTGCTCTTCACTATGTCTGGAAAGCTCTTCCCCTCAGTGACCTGCTCCCTCACCTCCTTCAGATCTCTGCTTAACTGTCACCGGCTCAGCAAGGCCTTCCTGACCTCTTCCTGTGCCCACTCCTACAGGAAGTTCCCATCTCACACTCCTGCTTCATTTTCCCACATAGCATTTTCACCATCTAACTTTACATGCATTTACTTTTTGTTTCCTTTTTTTTCCCCTAGCAACTCTCTCCCAGTTATAGAAGCTACTTGAAGACTGGGTTTGGGGCTATTCCGCTCACTGCTATATCCTGTAGGAGGCATAAATCAATATTTTTTTCGAGTGAAGGCAGTGGCAGTGGGTTGTGAGAAAAACCTTGACCCTAACCATGTGAAATATGTGAGAGAACTTCAGGGAGAGGTACAGAGGGAAGAGTGTGAGCATGCTGGGAAGGTGTCGCCACACCGTGGTGTTCCACTGGGAACTCTGGGAAAACTTGGTGGAGCAGTGGACACAGGTCACTGAGAGGACGCCCGGAGCAGGGTGGGGGCACAAAGGGAGCGAGCCTGGATGAGTGGAGGAATTTACCCTTCAGGAAGTCTCTGAAGACAATGACAAGCATGGGCGGTGTGGCGACATGGCTGGCTTTAGAGTTTCCAATGACTTAGAACCAACAGCCCATGGATTGTACTTCTGGGTTGATTGTACCGCTGAAGGAACCCACATGAGAGACAATAGCAGTCATTGAGGTGTGGGATGAGCACAAGGCTTGTTGGAAGGGGTTGCCCATCCTGTGGGTGGATGTGTTGCCAAGGGCTTCGTAGCAGGCAGGGGCACAGGCAGAGAGTTTGATATTGGTTAGTACCAGGGCACTGGACCAAGAGCTCTCCACGGCAGCAGCCCTGAGGGGTGGGGGGTTGGCACTGAAATAATGTCAGGTCCTATCAGACTTTGTGTTTACTGACCTCACCCCAAATGTGTACTTCCAGCATTTTTTTTTTTTTTGCCTGCACACCTATGTTCACAGTGTTCATTCGTTCTGGAACGCCCTTCCTTTCCCCGGGAGCTATTCACATTTTTGGCATCCTTTAAGATCCTATTCAGACTCTGTCTCCCTGACAAAGTTTTCCTTTACAACCCCAGCCTGGAGAGTTGTTCCTTGCCTTGAATTCCTCTAGCAGTTATTAACTGTAGAATTCACTTAGAGGTTAATCACCTATGGCCCTGTGACGCCTCTCACCTCAATGATTGTATTGAACCCTTATTTATACCTGTAGACTTCTTGAAGGCAGGGGCAGGTTTTGTTGTCTTCGGAGCCCCCATGTTACCTGGCATAGACTCTTACACAGGGAAGGTATTCTGACCTATAAATTGCTGTGCTTTAATTTATTAATCATTAGTATTCCATGCCAACACCCAGATGATAATTCTGTTTACCTTCAAATGATTATCAACATAGTGAGAGTACTGTAATACTGTTTTTTCTAACCATAAACGTTGTTGTGTATGCTCCCTTTTTCATTCACAGATGCTTCCAAGGACTGGTGCTGTTGGGTTTTCTGTCAAACAATTTGATCTTAATTTTTCAGCAGAGGCCAGAGAGCTTAGTGGATAAGAGAACAGCTTCTGGAATCAGATGTCCTTGTTTAAATGTGAGCTCTGTCACTTGCTGAAAGGGTGAGTATGAACAAGTTTTTTAACTTTCCCATACCTCATTTTCTTCATCTATAAGATGGGGATTATAATAATATGCTTCTCTTTGATTCGTTGTGGGGATTAAATGAAGTATACCACATGACATTCTTTGGTCAGCATTTGGTGCGTGAGAAAGCGCTCAGTGCTTGTTAGCTGTTATTTCTGGGTGACTAGAAATTTCCAGATTTAAAGTGTGAGGTTCGCATGCCTCTTTCCACCCTACTTTTACCACTATGTCATGGAGAGCAGGTGGTGCAGCTAGACTGCTCTGGTCTCCACCTCAGGAGACCAGGCCACAGTCTGCACTGTACCACCTAGTTGGGAGTTATTTTAGGCAACACACTCAACCTCATCAGGGTGCTGTAAAGATCAGGGAGTGAACATCTGTGAAAGTACTTTGTAAACAGCATGCTTGCTTTACTCAAATCAAGAACTGTGGCTGAGAACAGGAAACAAATTTAATTGGTTCTGTTTTGAAAATCTTACCCTTGGAAAATTGGCTATAGGAAAAGAGTAACTCTTTGTCTCACTTTGACTGGCTTATCCTGATTATCTTATGTGGCCTTCCTTCTTTTTCTTTCTTTCTTTTTTTTTTTCTTTTTAACTACCAGTGCTGTAGGAAGTATTCCTAAACCCATGATATGCTTTCTTTTCTCTTTGTAAATCTGGTTGGTCAACTAAACAAACAACCTTAGTCATTCACATCTTTGTGGTTTAAAAAATCTGTTGATGTGCTACAACAAAGGAGCTCTGTAGGGAATGGTAATGCGATTAGGATGGTAACTGGCCAGGGGAGTGGGAATACTTACACCAGGACGGCCTCCCTTCAGAGTTCCTGGGAGAAATGTGTCAGGGGCAGGTTAAGAGCAAGATCTCTAGCTGGAGTTGCCTAGGTTTGAACCCCAGCTCTACTGCTTATTTTCCGGGCCATCTTGCAAAATTCTTGACTTGAGTGCTCCTGATTCCACATCCTGTAAAATGGGAACAACGCTAGAGCCTATCTTATAGGGTTACTGGGGGATTAAATGAGTGGGTAAATGTAAAGCGCCTACATGTAGCATAGTGAGTGCTACATTAGTATTGACTCTTAACATATGCACAGAGTCGGTGCCAGCAAAGGCATGTCCTCTGGTACTAGATAAGCCTCCCCAAACGCCAGTGCAGCCCTGGAAGCTGCACTGTACAGAGGAAGGACTCGTTTTGTCTAGGCTAGAAGCTTAGAAGTAATACAAGCCTCCTAGGTTTCTCTTCTTCTTTCCCCCTTTCTGTAAGGCTACAGCCAAGGCCAGGAAAGGTGGATGCAGAACACACCAATTAGCTAGAAAAAGATAGAGGATCTCAATGCTAGTTGGGCCTGCCACCTTGGTCTTCCCAGTGCTGGGAGGAGTCGGCCCCTAATAGTTTGTTCCCTGGCTTATTCTGCCCAGTTGATAGCAAGGAGCAGGAAAGAGAAAAGGGGTTTACAGAGACTGGGCCTCTCTCTGAAGTGGGAGCCAACCCCTGCTCCCATCTTTCCTCTTTCTTTCACCTCTTAGAAAGAAAAGTGGTAGCCAGAGAGAGAGATGGCTATACCTTCTGCTAAGTTGATCTTGCCATCTCAGGCTTGAACTGTCCCGTCTCATGAGTTGCGTGCAAAGAAAGTAATCCCAAGAATGAAAGGTGAATGAGAATCAGATGGACAGGGCCTTCTCCCTGGGAATAGCAGGCAGGCAGGCAGGCCCCTTGCTCCCTCAGCTCTCTACCCTCATGAAAGAAAATGCATTCCAGGGCCTGGAAGGAGGGAACCTTACCTCTGAACTGCACAGCCCTGCAGGGAAAGCCGGTTACATTGTAGCCTAGATCAGGGGTCAGCAAACTGCGGCTCACGAGCCACATGTGGCTCTTTGAGTATGTACATGTGGCTCTGAAGTAAAATTGAAAATGGAAATAAAACTATCATGGTTTCATTTATAAAGTTTTTCAAGGATATTATTCACATAATGGTGATTTTCATTTGTTTTAATGGCTCTCGAATAATTTTTAAATTGTTGTGAGGGACAGGATTGGCTCTTCCGTCTCAAAAGTTTGCTGACCCCTGGTCTAGATCAACACTTCTGAAACTTGGCAGTGCCTCAAATGGCCTGGTGATGTTGTTTAAAATACAAGAGGAGGCCTGAGATTCTGCGTTTCTAACAAGCTCCCAGGTGATGCTGTCGCTGCTGGCCCATGACCTTGCTTAGAGGAGCAAGTCTTCCTGATGAATGGTGATCTAGAAGGTGTGATGCACAGGAACGCCTGCTAAGCTACTGCCCTCCAGATAATGTGGCCCATCTGTGTGCACTTGAACTTGGCCAACCTGCTTGTTTGGGGATGGAGTGACAAGAAATGTCCTAGTCCTTGATTCTGACTTTGAAAGAGTGAAGATGGGAGGAGGACAAAGGTGTTTATCGTGGCCAATCCCTTCTGTGAGTGATTTTTCTAGTCTGTTCACAAGCTAGAGCTGTTTGACATAAACCTCATATGAATATTACAGCTTGGTGACATTTCATGAACTCTTGGCTTAAGCCTTACATTGGAGGATGTAGAACAAAGTCATTCATTATGTTCAGGGTGACAGATGATAACTCCAAGCGGCATTTTAAATAACCTTTTCCTTATGACTATCCAAATCTTATTAGGCCTTTAATTTAGCTGTCATCAATTATGTAACTTCTGTATACCACTGCTTTAGATACATAATTTTATTTAGCTTTTCCCAAACAATATTTCAAGATAGAGATCATTACCTGCATTTTACAGATGAAGGAATTAAGGCTCAGAGAAGTTAAGTAATTTTCCCAAGGTGACCCAGCTATGAAAAAAAGAGACAAGCTAGGAGCGCAGGTGAATCTAATTTTACTTCTTTTCTCTTTCTACTACCTACGTGCTGTCCCGTGGATAAAACAAAAATTATTTTAAATGTATAAGAATTATTTAAAAACGAGTTCAAATCTTGCATTTATTTGATATCAACTGACATCCTTGATGTGAATTTATGACAAAGCTAATGAAGTTTGTTTCAAGGAGTCCTCATAAGTTTCTTCCAAGGGTCTCTAATTTTTATTCATAGTTTTGTATTCTTCATTCTTAAAAAAGGCTCCCCCAATTTAAAAACTTTGGACCCCACAAAATCTGGATCTGCTTCTGTTGCTATCAGATACATAAATCCTCTTTTGTAACATTCCTAGTAAGTACTAGAAGTTCAGCCTGTGCTTGACTATCTCTAATTAAGAAGAGCTCAGCACCCTACAGGGGTTTTGTTTCATTTCAGATGGTTCTACTTCTTCAGAAGTTCTTTTCATACCGTGCCAAAATCTACCTCCTGACGACATGCACTTATTGATCTTAGTTCCGCCCTCTGAAACTACATAAAGTAAACCTAATCCCTCTCCATCTAACACGCCTGAAAGTACTTGAAAGCTTTTTCAGTAAGTACCCTTGCCCAAATCATCCTCAGTGCTTGCAACTGTTCCTCATCTCTTGCCATCCTGGCCCATCATCTCTTCCAGTTGTTGACATCCTTCTTCAAGAGCTTTCCCAGTGTGGTTTGCCTGACAGAGAACAAAGCAACCCCCTTGCTTTCCTTATTTGTTGAAGACGGCATTTATCACTGTGGACATTTCTCACGGTTGTTATGTTTGACTCACGATTGCAGCTTGCCCAATCATGCTGTGCCCATATTTGTTTCGTACCCCAGACGTCATAGTCCTGGGAGATGCTTCCTGCTTTTTTGGGGGGTGATGTTGTTCACATCACATGCTCTCTCAGGAGCTGGATTTGGCAGGGCTTAGCAAGCAGGATCCCTGGCACATTTCAGACGGTGCTTGGGGGAAACAGAACTCTTCCAGCTGTCCTCGCATATAATGCGACCACGTCTGTACCCCTTGGCGGGCGTTACCTCCTCCATGATCACACTCTTAACCCAGCTTTTCTCAAGTCACTCATCACATTCGGAAAAAAAATCTTTATAGAAAGAGCTCATAGAAGAGGATAATTAGGATTTTTTTCTTTCTTTTTTTGTTACATTTGACATTTGTACTCTTTTTCCATGAATTCCTCTCAGCCCTTTGGCCTTCTGATCTTTTTTTCAGAAAACCCTCTGTCCTGTCTAGAAGCTCATCATCTTCTCTGGTGAGGTAGGGGCAAAGAAGGCCCTAAGCCCATGCCCCTCTACACTGACAAGCACTTCACACTCAGGTGCTAAGCCCCAAACAGGCAGGTCTCAGCCTTGCTACTCTCACTGCCTCTGGTTCCCCTCCACTTTTCTTCCATGTTGCTTTATATACACCAGTCTCTCACGGCTCCCCTATGCTTCTCCCTTTTGTTGGGCAAACTCTTCAGAGAAGTTAATAAACTTTAGAGTTCAGATACTCTTGGAGATAAGTGGAGACTTTTCTTCCCCCCATTAAATTTTTATTCAGTTGCTTTCTGTAAGCTTTATAGCAAATTGATTTAAAAAAATTAAATACATATAGATGCTGAAACCCAAAAAAAGGCCATTGATGACTCCAGAACCTATTGTGGACTCATGGATAGCACCTTTCACTTATTTACATGGCTCACTACATTTTATAATCTGGAGCGTTGCAAAATGAAGACTTAATTTTCATGAAAGATAATAAAACCACTGAACCAGAGATGAAAGAAATCCAAATTAATTATTAAGTGCCTGCTATGGAGATTACCTCACCTAATTTTCCTAATAACCTATATGGTAGGAATTGTGATGAAGATTTTACATGTAGGTAAGGAAACTCAGAGCAGTCAGTAACCTGCCTGGGAGCTAAGATAGGAGGAGCACTTGCTTTCCAGGTTCCAAAGCAGCCAAACCTCACTCTACTTGGACTCACTCACTCTAGACTGGCTGTTCGCCAAGCTGTATGAACTTCATTATTGATCTTCTACATACGTCTGCATTTTCATAGCCCCACAAGAATCTCAGTAGGTAGGAAGGGTACTGGCATGACAAACCAGAAAACCATCCTGAGCAATTTACAACACGTGCTGGGGTGCATATCCCTCCCCTCTTCTCTATACTGTATCTTTAAACATTGAATTCACTCTTGGATGAACTTGCTATTTGTTCCTCTGTTTAGCTAATGTACTTAGACTAAGGATTTGGCGTATCACAAAATGGAGTAGCCTCAGAAGAGAGTTGTTCCTGATGTTAGAAAGAAGGATTGAAACTAAAATCTTTGACATTCACAGAAATTCTTAGATATCTAGTTGTGAGTTGATTCATTTAGTTATTTTATGGGTGTTAGTGTGAATTTTTTTAAATGTCCAAGAGAGACTTTTAGACAGTTTGGAAAAATAAATTGATAGATTCTTGGGTTTTAAATTAGCACTCAATTTATTAAAGTCATGTTGTTGTTTTTTTCCCCTCGAGCCTTCAAGTCCAATTTTCAAATCTTCTTGGTTCATTTTTAAGTCTAGGAGTATTTGAGTAAAACAAAAAAAATGCTTTTACCTGATCTTTGGTTAATGCTCTATTAATCTCAAAATAAACACATATTTTTTTCTGAATAATCTCATATAGGAGATTAATTTAAATTCATGACATGTTTCAAACCACATTCTTAAATTTAATGTAATTAATTCTTCCAAGCATTTTAAATGCCTGAAATGACACATTCATAGCCCTAACATTCAAATAGCATTTACAAAATAGTTATCAGTCTTTGGAGCTAGGAAGAGCTTTGTTTTCTCTGAGAAAAATGACATTTTTCTCGTATGAGAACTATACAACTAATCATGTTTCCTTACTTGCTCTGATCACTAGGAAACTCGGAATCAAAATTAAAGCTTAGATAAAACATATCTGTTGACACTATTGATGACCGTATTTATTTTCTCCTTTTCATTGGACCCAATTTTTTTACTTTATTATTATTTCACTATTTTATTACAAATAACTTAGGTCTTTGTGAAAAGAAAAATGTTATCAATGAAAATAAATAAGGAAATAGACCTGAATATCATTATTACTATCTGCCCTCAGGATAGTTGAGAGAATCCATAACCATAATTAAAAATCGACGCTTGCAGCTGCTAGGAAGACTAATGGCTTATAATATTTTGGGTACTTCCTTGGGTATACCTGCCTTTACCTCTAACCCTGGTGAACTTGACAGTCTATGTTTCAATTCAGACCATTCCAAGTAGCTTGCAAACTTGATAAAGAATAATTCCATTTTGCTGTGACAGGCGAACTTTATTTGTATAGATTATAGACTGAAGCTTTAAAATTCATTTACTCAATAAACATGTGTTGAATGCTTATGATGTTCCAGGCACTTTTCTGGGCATTTAGGACAGGGAAAGGGTGAGTTGGAGAGGGAGTAGAAAGAGTGTGAGGAAAGAGATAATAATCCACTCCTCCTTTAGTGGAGAAAACAATTCTACCTAAATAGTACAAAAGGTGTCTTATCCCTGTGTATAAACCTATTTTAATGAACTGTGAAAAGCATGCATTTAGGTTGGTATTATCCTTTCTGAAGTAGGGTGCAAAATATATTATACAGAATATGTGGCAAAAGACCAAAGACAATAATAGATTGGGGAAAATATATTAGCAACAGATATGAGAAGCAAAGGCTTAATATTATCACATAATCCTACAGAGAATGAAAGAGACAAGAGTAGGAATGAGTGAGCAATTTACGCAATGGGAAATTCACATGTCCACTAAGCAAATGCAAAGTAGTAGTCAGGTAAATACACTCTTCACCTATTAGATTTTCAATAATTTACAAGGCTGGGAATAATCAGTGTTGGTGAAATTATAGGGAAATGGGCATTCTCATACCAGGTGAATATGGGAAATAAAATAACTTTTTGAATAGTAATCTTGCTGTATGTATTAAAATTTTAAATATGCACGTACTTTGTGACAGCATTCCCACTGTTGGAATTTTTTTATTAAAATAAAAATACTAACATAAAAGAATATCTTTGCAAGTACCAGTACAAAGAAATTCATTGCAAATTATTTATGGTAGGGTGAAAACAGTAAACAACTTGAATCGCTATCAATAGGGGTGTTTTAATTGAATAAAATATATTCATACTGGAGTAGTAAACGCTAAGAAAATAGAGATTTTTGATTTGTACTTTTTGACCTGGAGACATTGCCATTATATATTAAAGTTAAAAAAAAAGCAAGTTTGCATATATATGTCTATATGTTCATGTGAGTCTGTGAGTGAAATTTTACGTTAAAAAATCACACGTGCATTATATATAAATAATTTGTGTAAGCCAGATAAAACTGAGAGAGGATTTGCCAGTCAGTTTTTATTGATGAATTTAGCATTTGAAATAGAGGTGGATGGAAAGAGGGTTTTTACTTATATACCCCTGTGTTGGGCTTATTATTACCTTAGAAATATTAATAATAATTATAAAAATGATAGGTAACATTTCTGAGTGTTTACCAAATGCCAGAGACTATCCTAAGTATTTTAATTTCATTTGATTCTTGACACCCCATGAGATGGTAATATTGTCATCTTCACCATTTATAGACAAAGGTATGAGACTCAAAGGGGATAAAGTCATTTGTCCAAGGTTGTACTTTTAGTGACAAGCAGACCAGGATTTAAATCCAAGTAGTTTGATCCCAGTGCTTATACTCTTTCAACAAAAGTCCAGTGATTCCTTTATTAGTGAAAAATATAATAAACTGAGCATATGGAATTGACAGGCTTTCAAAAGTTACAATTGCAAATAAACTGGGATAGGTGCTCTATATTTTCATGATGTTTAACCACTAATTTTATATATTTTATATAATTTTATAAATTTCTTAAGAAAATTAATTTATGTATGTCATAGCTTACACACTGACCAAATATCTTGTTTTGTGGCAACAATCAGCCTCATTATAGTCCTTTACATATAGAAATTGATATAAAATATTGACTATTTATGCTATGCCCCATTAAATGCTAATGCTAATGTTATTATTTTCAAATATGAATTAACAATAAATGTAACGTGGTTAAAATAAAAAGCTTTACACATTTAAAAATCATGAATTAAATCTTCTGAAGTTGCACGTGAACAATCCATGAAAGAGATAAGTGCTTATGAGGAATAGCAATGTCATTAACTCTTGCTGGGGAAACACGAGCAGTCTCAGGGTCTATCTTTATTCACTATTAGTGTCAGTTACACATAGTATTTAAAACTCTCAAAAGGCCTACACATAGGGCCGGCAGAGTGGCACGTTGGTTAAGAGCTGTATTGGGACGCCAGAGGGCCCTGGTTCGGATCCCACATATGAGGGCCAGTGACACTGCCCTCTACAGCTAAGATGCTGAACAACAGCTCAACCTGGAGCTGGGCTGCCAGGACTTGCCAGCGAGGGCATAGGCTGCAGCCCCTGCTGCAGTGGGTTGCCATGGGCTACCGTGTGTAGCCAGCAGCCAGTGTGAGCGGCCAGAAGCTGCTGGGAGCGGCAGTCCAGAAGCTGGCGACTGATCTGCCTCACAACTAGACTGAAGAACAAAAGGACAGCAACTTGTCTGTTCCCCTTCCCCCAATTCCCCGGTGCTATTCCCCTCCCCCAATTCCCCAATAAAAAAAAATTTTTTTTAAATCTTTAAAAAAAAAAACAAAAGGCCTACACATATACAATCACCTTTTACCTATTTCCATATCAATGTTCTATATTTGAGTTTGAATTACATTACAATTAAGTTTTGAAAACTTTCTGTTTCCTGAAAACAATTATTGTTGATATTTAAGGAATTTATTTTTTAATGTAGTTTTGAATACTACCAGGGTTTTTTATAAGAGGCACTATGCACTATGCACTGAGCCTGTGTCAAATTCCTGGTTGGCTATACACTGTTAATGCACTTTGGAGCAGGGGTAGATGTTAAATTTTGACCTTTCTCTCGTTTGTGGCCTCTTCAGACTTTTTTTCCTTCTGTTTCCTCCCGAAGACAAAAATGAGGCAGTTTAACAATTATTTCAACAACTAGCTTCCATCACAACATTGGTCCCTTTCTTTTATTCAAGTCACCTGTCATATCTGGTCCTCAGCTTCTTCTCCCATAATATTAGGTATCGTCTGGAGCTACTTCTATGATAATCATCCATAAGCATATTTATTAAAGTCTCACTAACTCTGTCCTCAGCATTGTGGAGGATTAAAAGCCCTGGCCTTTGCCCTCAAAGAGCTAAGTGCTTGCACCAGGGGAAGGAGTGGTGGTCTCTGTATGATTGTATTAGCATTCAAGGCTTGATTGAATAATCGATTGAGAAATGCCAGGCCCCAGAAAATGGGACTACGAGATATTTTATACCTGATAAAGACCCGTGAAAAATTCCAGCGGCATTTTTCTAAATGTAGACTGAGAGTTGATTTAGGCATACAGAGCTATGCATAAGGAACCTACCTAAGAGTCTAGATTTGTTCTGCAGTGCAATTAGAAATATGAACTTTCTGCTCCACAAAGGTGGGAGGGAGACTTAAAATTTATAGGACACTGTTTTTTCAAATTCTAGGTTGCTCCTAGAATTTTTTATTTAAAGGGGGAGTGAGGGGAGAGTAGGGAAACTAGTATTTTTTGTTGAAGCTTTGTTTTAGGTAACATAATTGGTTGATATTCAACTAACAGAAATTGATATGGCTCTAAAAGCTGTTACTCCTGGACAAATAACTAGAGTCTGAGTCCCCACCCCTAGGCCAACAGTTTTCCTCCTCTCTGGGGCTCTCCCCCCAGCAGCTACAAGGATAATTAATGCATGGGGAGGGGCCTCTAGGATACTGTTAGAGCATCGAGGCAGTGTTTGATCTAGGTGGTCAGTGCTCAATGTTGTTGTTAAATATTTTGAATAAAAATGCTCATTTCCTCTGTGTGTGTGTGTGTGTGTGTGTGTGTGTGTATACATCGGGTCATGATATAAAATATATTTATTCTTGTGGGTCATGATAAAAAAAAGTTTGAAAGCCACTGCTCTATGGGTAATAAGAATGTAGGAGGAAACCTTTTTGAATGAACTGCTTCCTCTGGAAAGAGACCATCCTCACAGGCCTGAGCCTGACAATTTTGTTGAATTTATATTTATAGTTACCACTATAGCAATGATACTGGCTTTTCACTTATCATGATGATATTAACTTCTTAAATGAATTCTGTTAGGAATAGAAGTAAATTGGTTTAAAGAAAAATATTAAGTAAATCATTAAGTGTAGATAGTACATAAATTAAATTTGGAAGGTGGTATACGAGGTTTGACAATTAAGTTCGAGAACTTGCCACCCTGCGGTTACATTGGCAGCACTGTACAAACAGCTCGGTGAGGTTTCATAACCTTGGTGTATCAGTGTCTCACAGCTGTGTTTGTGTCGATGTTTGGCGGTGTCTTGTTGAGTGGCGTTCATTATTGTTGTTGCATGTTTTTGTGTGCCGTTGTGAGAATGTCTGAGTTTAAATTAGAGCAATGAACAAACATTAAATTTCTTGTTAAACTTGGCAAGAGTGGAAGTGAGATCAGGGACACGTTAGTTCAAGTGTATGGGGATAATGCCATGAAGAAAATGGCAGTGTACAAATGGATTAGGTATTTTTCTGAGGGGAGAGAAAATGTCGCTGATGAAGAGAGGTCAGGGCGGCCAGTAACCAGCAGAACTGATGGAACATTGCAAAAATTCATCAAATTGTGCATCAAAATCATCAGCTGACTGTGAGAAGCATAGCAGACCAAGTAAACATCGATAAAGAAACAGTTAGGGAAATCTTAACTGAAAATCTTGGCATGAGAAAGGTGTGTGCAAAATGGTCCAGAAGGGGCTCAACGATGAACAAAAGCAAAGGAGAGTCAAAGTTTGCCAAGACCTTTTGGAGAGGCAAGACGATGTTTTGGGCCATGTTATCACTGGTGATGAAACATGGGTGTACCAATACAACCATGAAACAAAGCGTCAAAGTGCACAATGGAAGTCAGCCAATTCTCCACGACCAAAAAAGTTCCATCGGCCCAAATCAAGAATCAAAATGATGCTGCTAACATTTTTTGATATCAGAGGGATTATTCATTATGAATTTGTACCAACTGAACAAACAGTTAACCAAGTTTACTATTTGGAAGTGCTGAAAAAGTTAGACAAAAACGACCTGAACTTTTTGCCAACAATTCATTGCTCTATATCACGACAATGCGCCAGCTTACACGGCATTGTTTGTGAGGGAATTTTTAGTCAGTAAACAACTGTATTGGAACACTTTCCCTTCTCACCTGATCTGGCTCCTTTACTCGAAGATAAAGGAAATATTGAAAGGAAGACGTTTTGATGACATTCAGGACATCAAGGGTAATATGACAACAGCTCTGATGGCCATTCCAGTAAAAGAGTTCCATAATTGCTTTGAAGGGTGGACTAGGCACTGGCATCAGTGCATAGCTTCCTAAGCGAAGTACTTTGAAGGTGACCATAGTGATGATATTCAGCAGTGAGGTATGTAGCACTTTTTCTAGGATGCGTTCGTGAACGATGTGTTCGTGAACGTAATTGTCAGACCTCGTAAGAATGGTGTTATTTTGGAGCTATCTTATCTAGCTAAACCTTCTATTCTATAGATAAAATAATGGTACCTGAGAAGTGATTAATTTTAAGCAATTAGTCACCTGACCAGGTCTCATGGTTCAGGCAAGGGTCAGAAGTTTTGGTCCACAATGAAAAGCAGGGCTTCTTAACTATTGAAGGCCAGCAGAATATGCCACCCTAAAATACACAACTTTGGCACATTATTTTGAGCTGTAGGCACTTGAAAAACAGCAAATGCAGGCTTTCTCTCAATTCCCCTCATCTGACTAAAGACAGGTCCTCCAAATGGGACTCAGTTGTCATAAATCCCCTCCCCAGGAGTTTCATCAGCCAGGAACTATTGACAGGAAAAGAGACTAGAAGTCTATATCACATCCAGACTTCGTCACAAACTATACTAACTCCCATCTATTTTGCTACAAGCTCAGTCACCTTTTCTAAAAATTATTTACTCTTCCCAGAGAGGCCTACATCCCCTCGCCCCTTTTCCTATTCAGATGATATTTAAGCCTGAATTCTAAGCCACTGTGCAAAGTCATTCACTTTCCCCTTGGTATCTGGCATGTGTACATGAGGTATACATGTTAATAAGATTCTGTTTGTTTTTCTCTTGTTAATCTTTTATTACAGGGGTCTCAGCTAAAAAGGGTAGAGGAAAAATTAATTTTCTTCCCCTGCACTATAGATCATGAATACCAGTGTTACCACTTATCTATATGGTGCAGAATATTTAGGACACTTGGTGGATCCATTCTGAATGGATAAGCCTTCTTTTTCAAACCTGTGGTTCTGAGCTACTGACATTGCCCCTCTGAAGCAGACTTTGTAAGGTAAGAAAACTACAGGGAATGCACCAATTCTTAACACTACAAAATGTCTTCCTTCCTTCATCATAGTGAATTGGAAAAAACAAAACAAAACCAGAGGATAGACAGTATATCTGTGAACGCAAGAAGCGCTTTTGTGCTTTCTATAGTGTACACGGTGGGGGAAAAGCAGGCTTTTAAAGGATCTTAGGCTCATTTTTTAAGAAGGGGTAGACAATACCATGCAATTCTTCCTTCGAATTGCTTTGTCTTGCTGCACTGCTGGCTTTGTCATCAGCGGATGTTGCAATTAGTTTAACAAGCAAAAGAAATGCCAGTCAAGTGCCGCACCTGGGACCTCCTAGCCCTCTCAACATGTCAGGCCTCAGGCGGGAGACAAAGACGCTCAAGGCTGTGTGTGGAGCCCAGGTGAAACGTAAGTGCGTGGCTGTGAGCCTGGGTATATAAGGGCGCCTTGTCCCCTAGGCCAGTGTTTACATTAGCGACTCACTTCCACCTTTGGTACACTTCACCAGGCGCCTATTACATTCCATGGCATCATGGACTTTGGAGGAAAGCTGGGGTCAGGAGACTGCTCAAGTGCATTTGACAATAAAATGCTTTGTACAGCTAGATGTAAACACCACCTGCCCACAAGCTTATGCTGAACAGGGACTGATGCTGGCCCAAATGGAGCTGGGCTTTTCTTCACCTCGAGAATCTTGGGAGGCAGATAAGAAGTCCGCCAACCACGCTGGCTATTCGACAAAACGCGATGCAACCTTAGAAGGCGGGTCATCGCTCGGCTCTAGCAGCCAGCCAGACACATAAAATGAGAGCTCCTGCTCTTTGGGAAAGCAGGCCTCAGATTTGAAGCGGGGGGCCTCAGAGAGGGAGGTAAGCAAAGACAGGAAAAGCGAAGGCGCTTCTCCAAGAAGCCGGGTTCATTCAAACCCGGAGGACAGCAAACCCCGCCTCCCCATGCCGCCGCCCGCTCAATCGCCGAGCGCTCCGGGTGTGAGCTCGCCCCGCGGGGAGCGGCTTGGAGCCGAGGAGGCGGTGGCAGAGGTGGTTTGGGCAGCCCCGCGCGGCGGATAGGCCCAGGCAAACAACACCCATTCCCCCTCCTCCTAGTTCAGTTCAACTCCCACTCGGCCCCGGCCACGCCCTGCTGCCACCGCCCCCTCGGGCAGCTTTCCGCTTGGCAGCCCGGCCTCGGTCGGGGGCGGGAGGAAAGGCGGTGCCATGGAGGAGGGGGGCCTCCGCGGCCGCGGGAAACCACAAAGACCGACAGCCTTTGCGGCAGTGCCCCGCCCCCTTACTCCTACCACTCAGCGCGCGTCACCAGGGGCTCAGCCAATGGGGCCCAAGCCAGGGAAAAAGGGCGCCCGGGTCCGGATGCGCCTCAGGAAAGGCATGCTCCCTATGCGGGGGCAGCAGGCAGTTCACCCGATGCACCGCGCCGTCGGTGGTCCGTGCGCATCCTCACCCGCCTCTCTGGTGTCTCTTGAGCGATAGCCCTACTTTTTTCTTCAGTGGCAATTCCGAGGGATGCTGGAGCCAGGTTTTGAGGGGAGGGCGCTGGGAAATGAGTAGGGGGCGGGATATCCTGAGACAACAAGTTTGGCTGTATGGAGAGCCTACCGGCAGCGCGCCTGAGCTAGAACGCCGAGAGAAAGAGCGCTAGAAGAGCTCAAGGAGGAAAAAAAGCTGCAGAAAGAATAACCCCGAGAAAGGGGGTGGAGAGGAGGCGGCCCCAGCGCCCCGGCCCCCGGCAGGTCGGCGGCCAATCCGCTGGGGGAAGGGGTGGAGAGTCGGCGGCTCCGGCGGAGAGAGGCCGAGGGGGGTGGGGAGTCGGCCAGGCTCGCACCGCCCTGGCCCCGCCCCCGGCCCTCGCCGCCGCCCGCGCCGCGCGCCGCCGCTGTCAATCAAGGGCGAGTCAGCCGGGCTCGGGCGGAGAGAGGAGCTGCTACGCCACAGCCCAGCGGCGGCCATTCGCGGAAAAAGAGGCAGAGCCTGTGCCAGCTACAGCCTCCTCCGAGCCACCGCGGGCGGGCGGGACCGGCCTCTCCTCCCGCCTCGCCCCCACCCCCACCCACCTCCATCCCTGTGTCTCCGTCTGAGGGTTTGTCCTGTTAATGCGGGATGAGCGGTACGTATTCTCCACCCCCCTCGGTCTCCTTCAC
>NW_017731521.1:2847619-2866053 GCF_001890085.2 Hipposideros armiger | reverse complement strand
AGGAGAGGGCGGGAGGGAATCAAGGGGAGGGAAGGAGGGTTGTGTTTTGTCTTAATGTCTGAGTGAGAACAACCTCCTTCTGGGTGTTGCTCTGGAGCGGATGGGTCGGGTTTCAAACCACGTTTTGTGATATCCCCCTCCTCCCTTCCCTCCTTCTCCCCCACCCCCTGCCGGTGTGCGCGGATCGCGGGTTTATGGAGATTAATGTTCGGGGGGAGGGGGAGGAGGGGAGTGGGGGAAGACGAATAGTAATAATCCTAATAACCTGTTGTCGTGTGTGTGTGGGGGGGTTTGTTGCAGATCAGAAGAAGGAGGAGGAGGAGGAGGCGGCGGCGGCAGTAGCGATGGCTACAGAAGGAGGGAAAACCTCTGAGCCAGAGAGTAACAATAAAAAACCCAAAACCTCAGGCTCCCAGGTAAAAGCAAAACATATAAAAAAAAATTCACGAAACTGTAAGGGGAGAGAGGGAGTTATGCCCTTTAAATACCCAGAAGTGAAGAACAGAATAAAAATGTTGATCCACTCAAAGCATCTTTCTGCGGGTGAGGAAGTTAAATTGTAAATTCATAAAGATTTCACATGTTTTTGGGTAACGTTGTTTAAAATGACATCAGGAACTCAGACTAGAAGAAAACGGTGTGTGTGTTTTTCCCAAGGGCATTTTGAGTTTAGGAAGATAACACTTTAAGCAAGTTTGTTAGAAATTTCCTTTTATTTAAACTTTATGTTACAGGATCTCTTCTACCTTATTCCTATATCGTAACTGTTTTTGTTAATATTTCTTTTTGATTTCTGCCACTTCCTGAGTAAGTTCTGAAATGTAGAGCTGTCAAAGTAAATAAATAAGCCCTTCCCAACTACTGGCCTCCACTAAATCCGCCCACTTTTTTTTCCCCTCTCCTTTACCATCCCATTTTGGGTAGGACTCTCAGCCCTCTCCTCTGGCTTTACTGGCAGCTACTTGCAGCAAAATAGGGACTCCTGGTGAAAATCAAGCAACTGGACAACAACAAATTATTATAGATCCAAGCCAAGGATTGGTGCAGCTTCAAAACCAACCACAACAGCTAGAACTGGTAACAACACAACTTGCTGGGAACGCTTGGCAACTTGTTGCCTCCACTCCTCCTGCTTCAAAAGAAAATAACGTTTCTCAACCAACTTCTAGTTCATCTAGTTCTTCCAGCAGTAATAACGGGAGTGCATCTCCTACAAAAACTAAATCAGGTAATTCTTCCACCCCTGGTCAATTTCAAGTCATACAAGTACAAAACCCAAGTGGTAGTGTGCAGTACCAAGTGATCCCACAACTTCAGACAGTGGAAGGCCAGCAAATTCAGATCAATCCAACCAGTAGTTCATCTCTACAGGACTTGCAGGGTCAAATTCAGCTCATTTCTGCAGGTAGTAATCAAGCTATACTCACAGCTGCTAACAGGACAGCTTCTGGGAATATTCTTGCTCAAAACCTGGCAAATCAGACAGTTCCAGTCCAAATTAGACCTGGTGTTTCAATACCACTGCAATTACAGACCCTTCCTGGTACTCAGGCTCAAGTTGTAACAACCCTACCAATTAACATTGGAGGAGTGACTTTAGCGTTGCCAGTGATAAACAACGTGACTGCAGGAGGGGGAACTGGGCAGGTTGGCCAGCCTGCTACTACTACTGAAAGTGGGACTTCCAATGGGAGTCAGCTAGTTTCCACACCCACCACCACCACCGCTTCCGCCAGTACTATGCCGGAATCTCCCTCCTCCTCCACTACCTGCACAACCACTGCTTCAACATCTCTAACGAGCAGTGACACATTGGTAAGCTCAGCAGATACAGGCCAGTATGCAAGCACATCAGCCAGTAATTCTGAACGCACTGTTGAAGAATCTCAGACACCTGCTGCTACTGAGTCTGAAGCCCAGAGCTCCGGTCAGCTTCAGTCTAATGGAATACAGAACACACAGGATCAGTCAAATTCTCTTCAGCAGGTGCAAATTGTAGGCCAGCCTATCTTACAACAGATCCAGATCCAACAGCCTCAGCAACAGATCATTCAGGCTATTCCACCACAGTCATTTCAACTCCAGCCAGGGCAGACAATTCAGACCATCCAGCAGCAGCCTCTGCAGAATGTTCAACTTCAAGCAGTAAATCCGACTCAGGTGCTTATCAGGGCTCCAACTTTAACACCTTCAGGGCAAATCAGTTGGCAAACTGTACAGGTTCAGAATATTCAGAGTCTTTCCAACTTGCAAGTTCAAAATGCTGGGTTATCCCAACAATTAACCATCACCCCAGTGTCCTCCAGTGGTGGCACAACTCTTGCTCAGATTGCTCCTGTGGCTGTTGCTGGTGCCCCAATAACTTTGAATACTGCCCAGCTTGCATCAGTGCCTAATCTTCAGACAGTGAGCGTTGCCAACCTGGGTGCTGCAGGCGTTCAAGTGCAAGGAGTTCCAGTTACAATCACTAGTGTTGCAGGTAAGTTACTATGATCTTTTTAAGATTCATTTATACAGTTTTTAATACCGATCAGTTACTGTTTTTCTTTGCTAATTCTTAGGTTTGACATAGACCTCTGAAGTAAACAGGTAATAATAAGGAATCTAAAATACACAGGATGTTATACCACCTACCGTAACTCAGAAATCATGTGACTTGTTCATATTTGTACATTTTAGTATTAGGTTTTATGTCTTAAATATGAATATGTTAGTTTTATAAAACTCTTCTTCCATGGAGCAAAACTTCCTGGTTAGAATCATAATTGTCTTCTGTAATTTAGAGATCATATTTGAGTACACTTGAATTCTTCTGCAAGAACTCTAGTCAAAATGATTATATATTCCTTAGGGAAAGTAGTTCTAACTTTCAATCAGTATACACTTGTGAGTCTGGTGAAGTTTTAATTCTGCTTAATAATAAGGCTGACTTTATCTTAAATTGAGTTACTTTTCATGCTTCAGCATCTTGTTGCTCATGCTTTTGTGTTTTATTATACAGCATTGTTTTCAACTAGATTTCGATGCAGTTGAGAGATAATTTTAAGTTGAAAATTGATTAAGTTTTGTCTACTTTTCTGCTAAAACCAGGATTTGCTCAGGCTTTTGAGTTAATAGTCCTTCACTTATAAAATTATTTTTAAGTACATCTTATAGTCGTCATGTTATTTATAGGTGTTATTAGTGTGAATTTGGTGGAAAGCAATTAAAAATGAAGATAGTAAAATGTCACTAATTAGAATTAATTGCGGTAAGGTCATTTTAAGACCAATTACGAAACAGTTATTTGTTCTGCATATGAATAATACTTTCGAAGTATTTAGAAAACTAGTCTTAAGTAATAATATTTCTGTACCAGTCTTATTTTACCTAATACCTTTTGTTTTTTTAGTAATTAAACACTTTTCATTGATTCTAATTTGGTGAAAACCTAGTTGTGGTTTTAGTGCCTTTGATACTTTCAGATGTCTTTAGTTAAATATCTGTATTTTGATAACTGGAAATGAATAAGCATATCACTTTTGAATGACTTTTCTTGAAACAAGTTTTAGAAAAATTATGCTAGGGTTCTGGTTTTACAGGTAATACCTAAAGTATATATTTAAAATTGGGAATTTATAGATATAGTTCTCTGATTTGGGAGAACAGAGATTACATGTTTTATGTAGATACCCATTACCTCTAAACCGGAGCTATTCAATAGAATTTTCTGTGGTTATGGAAATGGTCTAATCTGTTTTATCCAACATATTAGCCACTAGCCATGTGTGGGTACTGAGCCCTTAAAATGTGGCTAGTGCAACTTAGGAACTGATTTTAAATTTTATTTACTTTTAATTTAAATAGCCACATGTGGCTAATGGCTCCTGTGTTGACAGGATAGTAACCTTGTCAAAGAGTATTTTGTGTGTGGTACTTTTTCCCCTAAAACTATTACAGCACAGTTATATAAGTGTTTCTCTGGATTACAGTCCTTAGCTTTCTTTATTCCTACTCTTTTTCTAATCATTGACAATAATTTAAGTATTTTAGAAAAATGTCTGTTTTTGATGAGTTGAATGACAGTTTGCATTGTCAAAGCAAAAGTTATTTCACTTGTGTTTTGTCTTGTCTATAAAGATCAGTTAGAGAATTTTGATTAAGAGAATTGAGTAATTTATAATTTACGTTAGATACAGTCAGTTTTGTTCTTGAATCAACGTCAGTTACAACCTAGAGTTCTTCCCCTTGCCCGTTGTTAAGCCAGTGTTACTAAGCGTAAGATCTGACCGCCTAACTCTGATTCACTTGAAGGATGCATTATTACAAATACAGGATCCAGCTTCTAGAACTGTAATTTTGGGGGGATGTGGTCAAGGATTTGGCTTTTCAGACAAACTTTCCAGCTGATTCTAAATCTCACTGAAATTTGAGAACCAAGGGTCTAGTCATTAGCAGTGAACCAGAAGGCAAAATGGGGAAGCTGATGGGTGTGGAACTAGTTCATATGTGCCTCACAGAATGGATTTCAGTGGCAGATACAACTTGCAGTTCTTATTACACAAACATATATTGACTGGCTGCCTGCTGAGCATTTCCTTCCAATAGGTGTGTTTAGTCCTTCATTTTCAGAGATAGATTTTTTATTTAAAGAGTTTACATGATGTGGTGGGGGGCACTTAAGTATATGAGGAAATTTGAACTTTACATAATTGTTTTTCTCGTGAAACCAAAGATTTTGAATTTTGTTAATGTTGAAGGGTCTATGTTCTAGTAGATATGCTCACTCATTTTAAGAAGACCGCCATGTTACAAAGACCAGAAATGTACCCTGATTTCTACAATCTGGGCCTAGGTTTTTGCAGATTTTACCTTATTTCCTAGCATAGTAGAGGCTTGACAAATTTTTGCTGAATTAAGGTGTAGAAGATGACGGAGAAGACAGCAATTTGGAATTGGGAGCAATGCCCTCAAGTGTTTTAATGAAGCTAATGAAATAGCTCTGTTTTCATTAATTTCTTCTGGTTTTGAGCTTTTAAGACATTAAGAGTGGGGCCTGAGCTACTTTATTGTATCTAGAAGGGGGAGAATGAGCAAGTGCCTATGTACCCCTTTATGAATGAGGCCTGGGAATTCAGATCTCTTCAATTTGTGTCCCCATTCACTTTTTAGTACTTCTTGGTTATTTTAGGTCCCCTCCCCTAGGAGAGTGGTATTGTTTAATTTATGGGGGAAGATTTTCTCTAAATATTCATGACAACTATTACCAGGGCTTGAAAAAATTAGTAATAGTTAGCTTTGATAGAATGTAATGGCTAGCTCAAGAACAAGGTACTAAAAGTTTTCTGCTATCCATCCTTCAGAAGGTAGGGGAAAGGTCTGGATGATTAGGGCTGAAAAAGAAAAATCAAACAAGGTAAATTGAATGAAACCAGTTCTTGAAGCTGGGGAGCTTCATAGTTGATTTTATGAAATGAGAATGTTAGTGACAACCTACGGGGAACCACTTTCCTTAATAATGTATTCAGCATAATGTATTTGTGTTGTTTGGTCTCAGCTTGAAATCCTGAGTTCCAGGCTGAGCATCTAGCATTTAATTAAACTTGTAGTAGGAACTAAATACATGTACCCCTACGTACTATTGTTTGTTTCCTTGTTGGGATTCTGAGTTTGACTTTGACTAAAGGAAAACCAGAAATCCTATTATAAGTTAAGAGCAAGGGTAACAACCATTGTACTGTTGGTTTAAAAACATCCTTTCTTTTAACTAAGTGAGCAAAGTGGATGATGTTTGCTCAAAAAGAACTACCTGTTTCTACAGTGCACTTTAGTAGCCAAAGAGCTTCTAGATAAAATGAACTTTAGGAATTCTATCTCCTAAAGAATTTAGAACATGTAGAAACCATTGGTATCTAAATCTGTAACTTTCATTGGCCAGCAGTTTGATTGATTTTGGGCCCTAATCATCACATACAGTAACTGATTGTGCTTTTGCTTGCTGTATGGATATTTCATTGTCAATTTTAGTGGCAATGAACATTTTGATGCTCATTCTCACACAAAGGAAGTTCAGACTTGAGGATAAGATATTGGCACTTCAAGCACTTGACTCTCTTACCTTCCTCTACTTTGTTGGGGATTTATTGGGTTGTTGGGAAAGTCATGACATATTTTTTCTATGTTTTTCGTTGCAAAAATGTATCATGACTTTTCTGACAACCCAATAAATTATGGGACCTGTGGATGTACTAGAACCAGGACTGGGAAGGCCAGTTTTTCACTATTGCTGACAATGGGGACCAAAGAAAATAATTGACATTTATATTTAATTTAAAAACAGTCCAGTAGAATCAACCTCTTACACAAAACTTTTTTTCTAGAGTTAATTAAGAATAGAAAATTGACTTAAAGTTTAATATAAATATGGTTTTTCTTTGCTATATATATTCTATTAATTTGGGTTTCCCTAGTAGGCATCTTAATAAAATATATACACGTTATGCAAATATACACACATGTATATGCACACACACACATATGTTTGTATATGTACACATATGCCTCTGTGTTGGTAGTGATTTCTTTTTTCAGAGAAGTCAGGTTTATTCCTTTAATTTTTTTCTCTAAAATCTCCTAATTCTGTTTGTTATAAATTGGAATTCATTATGAGGAACTTAGTCTTGTACCCTGTGAAGTGATTTAGGTTCTGAACTACGAAGTTGGCCTCACCCATTAGATGATGTATAGCATGACCTTTAAGATTTGTTGATGATGGCAAAACAGTATTGTTGCCTATTTTTAAGATTTTCATGGAAGATGAAAAAGTATTCAATGTAGAGCCACATCAATTTTTTAAAGGGCATCTTTGAGAGGGATTTCAGGATAAAGAGAGGTGCAAGGGAAAACAGTTTTTTAATCATCTGGTTTTCAAATCTGAATCGGAATAAATGAAATGTAATAATTTAAGGAATATTGGAGCAGGTATACAAGCAAATTGAAGAAAAAAAAGAAAAGGAAGCTTGAATGAAGATAAAGTTGCTATACATAGATTTTGTAGAAATAACAGATGAACAAAATCATGGAATTCTAGTTTGAAAGGATCTTTGAGGTTATTGCTCACCAGTTGTAGTCTTTTGGTATTGCTGCAGAAGTCTATTTATAAAAGAATTTTGTGTTTTTACTGTTATGTAAAAGCAGAAATATGGGTCAGAGGTTTGCAGTGCTACATGAAGTACTGTAGGGTTGACATAGTAAGGACTAACAGTAAAAGAGGGAGTCTGGCTTGGTACCAGACCATATGTATATATGTAGGCCATTCTGTGTCTTCTGATCTAGGGATGAAGTGAGATTGGATGTTCGTGGTGCTTGTCATTTTTCTGCCTAGTGAATGAGCAAATTGTGGCACAGGAAACCTGTTGAACCACAAATGGCTTATATAAGTATGTGGTGAGATAAAGGCTTAATGAAATTGTAGTTAACTAGGTAACCTAAAGATAACTGACCATCTCTTCCCTTCCCTCATTCCTCAGTGGTATTTTAGAAATGAAGAAACTGAAGCCCAGAAAGGTTGAATGACTTTCTGGTACTTTGTGGCAAAGTGAGGGCTAGAAACTTGGCTTCTGCTCCAGTTGACTTTCTGCTATGTTTATGGTTTTGTTATCCATATCTCTTTGCTTGTAAATGAGTAAATGAAGCTGAGGTTTAGTTTAGGGACCAGAGAGAGGGAGAGTATCCAGCTTGAGTTTGTCTTCCTCTGGATAGACTGCCTGTTTATTTTCACTGGATATTATTCAGCCTTAGTATGTTGAATACGATACTGATGAAAAGGACAATTCTCCTATGTCTCCTTGTTATTGAATTTAATGGTGGAACCTAAGTGGTATTATTTTGTTCTTTCTTGAAAGAGCAAATTCAGAACTAAAGAGATCAGTAAATTCTTTGTGTAGGTAAGCAGATCCTCAGGCTGTTAAGATATTGTATCTTTTCCCAAACTATTGTTAAAGATGGATTTTTAAAAAATATGAAATTTGTGGAGGGAGAAAACAGGCATTTATTTTTACCTAGTGTGTGTTAAAATGCTGGGTTGGGCATTTATATTAACTCATTAAAACCTACAATATCCTTGTAAGATTGGTATTATTGCACCCACTTTACAGATAGCCTCACTGAGCTCTTAATGTCTGTAAGCAGATCTACCCTCCAGTAAGTGGTAGGTAGAGCCATGATTTAAAATCATCTCTGATTCTGAGGCTTTTGTTCATCTGACATAAGGTAAAAGGATAAGTCCACAGGTAAATGCTGTTTTTCACCCTTTTGTGTGTGATGCATACTTTAAATCCTTTAAAGGGTAAGTCATTTTGAAAATTGAAATACTGCCTATGCAGTTAAGGTTTCTTCTAGCCCGAATATTCTGTGGTACCAACAGACAATTATGACCAAAGGTAGTAAAAGAAGCGGTAAGTAGAAACTAATATGGTTGCACAGAGACCTCTGTGAAGCTCAGATTTTAAAATACTGTATGTGGAAGGTAGAAGGAGGCTCATAGGATTAAGAGTGAAAACAAGAAGCAGGGCCGGCTGAGTGGTGCATTGGTTAAGAGCTGGCTTGGGACGCCAGAGGGCTCCTGTTCGGATCCCACATGTGAGGGCCAGTGACACTGCCCTCTACAGCTAAGATGCTGAACAACAGCTCAACCTAGAGCTGGGCTGCCGTGAGCGTGGGCTGCAGCCCCTGCTGCATTGGGTTGCCATGGGCTATGGTGTGTGGCCGTCCAGAAGCCGGCGACTGATCTACCTCGCCCGGGAAGAGCACAATGATGGTGCCAACTTGGGCCAGTGAATCAACGTCCTCCACAACTAGACTGAAGAACAAAAGGACAGCAACTTGTCTGTTCCCCTTCCCCCAATTCCCCAATTAAAAAAAAAATCTTAAAAAAAACCCCAAAAAACGAGAAAGTGTGACAGCAATCTTTGGATATATGAAGGGCTGGGTTTTTAAAAATTGAAACAGTTCTGTTTTGTCTGGCCCTGGGAAGACCATGGAATATGTATATTTTTGTATATACATGGACTAGAGCTGTGCAGTGATAGACTGGCTTGGTTCATCAGGTAGTGGCCTTCCTATCACTAGAAGCTGGATGTCCATCTATCAAAGACAGTATAAAATGTAGGAGAATTTTTGTACTGAATAGAGAGTTTGATTGGATGAACTCCGAGCCTTCATCTAATTCTATAATTTAAGATTCTGTGAATATCTGAGTACATGGTTTTGTTCTGGGTACTTTCATCCAGCATATGGTGAGAGTGCTCTCTATAAATAGTTGCTTAAACTTATACGATTGATTAAGTATTGGGTCGTTGGGAAAGTCATGATGAATTTTTGCACTGAAAAACATAGAAAAATACGTCATGACTTTCCCGACAACCCAATATTTAGGGATTTGAGGGGAGGGGTTGAGGGTCACATTTACCATTTTTCTTATTACAAGGGCAGCATAATTACAGTGAATTCTATTAAACAATAAATGCAGTACTTTAATTCACAATAGATTTCTGTTCTTCATTATTTGTTAGACTTATTGACTGTGCTCTTAGAATGTATTTTTATGGGTCATATGAACTTTTATATGGTGATGACCAAAGCATTAGTATTTAAAACATATACTTCAGTGTCCAACGTTGAATTTGTAGTTAGGACATTTTGTCAGTAGCTCTTTAACCATAGTCATGTTTCTGATGCTGTCACTTTGGTATGAACAATGTGATTACTTTTTCTTGGGTGGAATTAGCAGTTGGAAAACCTAAGATCCTAGTGGACTTGAAACTCTGAGAAGCACTTATAGCCTCAGATTTGTTAATTTACACTGCAGAGTAAGCAAATCCAGTATCCCTGTCATTTTGGCTCAGAATATCTAGCATCTAGGTGTTTTTAAAACAAAATTTAAGACCTGAGACTCTTGAATAGAAAAAAATGGTAATTCAGATATATGAAGGGTCTCCTTTCCTTAGGTATGGTAATAAAGTTAGGAGCAGGAACTCTGTGTGTTATGAGAGGTGTGGTTCAAGTAGTAGGTTTATTATTACTGCAGACATGTGTACTGAGAGGCTTCCTAGAGCACAGGTGTTTTGTGTTTTGTGTTGGTCAGTCAAGTGGCCACAAGAGGAAATACAGGAAAAAAAAGTTTATCCTATTCACAGGTCCTAGAGAGACAGTCACTTTACACAGCGAAGGGGTCACATGGGAAGGAGTGTCAAGAGACCTGACTCAGCCAAACAGGTGGGAAGCAGAGGACAGAGCAAGGACAGAGCAGGTGCCTTTATTGGGGGGTCAGGGCAGAGTACACAAGACAAGATGAGGGGATTTCACTGGTGTGTATTAATGTTACTAGGTCACAGTCAGGGAAGCTAGGAAGGGAAACTGCTGGCAGGAGCCACCCTTATCACACTGTGCACCTGATTGCCTGGATGGGGTGCTCATAGCCTGTTTGTGGGGATGTTGAGGCAGCAGGAAGAAATGACATTTTAAAATTTAGAATACAAAGGACTAAGAATTCCAACTCTTACATTTTTGCTCAGCTACTACTCCCAGTAAGCTGTTCCACCCGGGCAAACAAGTTATAGTAGGCACCGCCTTCCTTTTTTCATTTTTAAATTAGTAGTATTCCTTTCTTCCCTCTTTACCTCACAGAGTTGCAAAGATCAGATAATACACATAAAAAGGCTTTGAATGTTATGAAGAAAACTATATATGGAAGTTGGTAACCTGGTAAAATTTCTGCATAGCAACACCCACTAGAAGAATGTGAAATAGTCAAGTGAGGGAATGAGTAGTTTTAAGATATGGATATTAGTTTGAGTTAAATATCAGAGCTAAACAAGAGAGAGTTGTATAAAAGGACTGTCTGAAAGTTTCGGTGAAGTGCAACCAAGGATACGAGGAGATGTGTGTCTGCAGGTGGAAAAGAAGCAGTGGGCTTCAGTGTCTGCTGTGTGCTCAGCCTGTTAGGCTCTGAGGGTACTAACCTGTCTTAAAAGGATGCTTATGTTGGGGAGATAAGGCTCGCATACATGAAACAATTACATGGCAGCTGCAGTTGGCATGTGAGCGCTTTTACTTCAGTACTGGGCTTTAAGGTATGGAAAATGAGTATTGAAAGCTCAGAGACACGTGACATCAGTGGGCTGGAGTAACGGGAAGGAAGGAAGGCTTTTTGTGGAGGAGATAGGACTTGAAACAGGCCTTGAAGATGGGTTTGGAAGGTGGACATCTGAGACTGGGTCAGGTAGAGAGGTGAGGACAGAGGCTGTCTGGAGCCAGGTGGCCTCACATGGAAGCTTGCAGCGAACACAGGGAGTGGTAATCTCTCTCCGTGCTTCATAGAGGCGAAGTGGCCTCACAGAGTGGCCCCGGATACCCCTGGTGAATATCCTGCCACCCCTGCTTCAGCTAGAGAAGTTGTACGTTTATTGGATTGTTTCCTAACATTTCTTTTGAAGAAGAGATTCTGCCAACATAATAATAAAAATAAGTTTGAAAAACGTGAATCTCTAGTAGGTGGAAGGAATTGAATGGACAGACTTGTTATGCAAATATTACAGTATTTCTCTATAGATAAAAGTGTGGAAAAGTTATAAGCCAGGAGCCCAATAAAAAGACTGTTGTTGCAGTAATTTAGTCATGAATTCACAGTAGCCTCTGGAAAGAGTATGCCAACGAAGCTGCTTATATAAAAAAAACAGGTTGCCAAACTTCTCTTTAGTTCACAGAATGGTGACATGAAAGAAAGGGTAAGGGATTAGGTAAAAACCTCAAGCTGGCTTGTTCTTTTCGTCTGTTCTGTATTCACCATGGTAATGGACATGGAGAAACTGAAGACGAATGAGACGTGTTTGCTGCTCACAGAGTGGTTTCTGTTGTGGGAGACATACTGCATTTCTTCGCTTCTAAGATGTACTTTTTTTTTTTCATTTTAACATATTTGAAATTGGAATATACCTTATAATCATAGGCATGGCACAGTTTAATTAGCAGAATTTTTTCTTTCTTATGATCACTTGCATCTTAGATTCAGTGGAATATGATGAATATATGGTTAATTAAATTACAACGTGGCATTTGATTTATAAAGGCTATGAGTGAGGTGTTATAGAATCCCAGAGGAAAGAAAAACTGGTTCTGCTTGTAGGGTCCTGGGAATGTTTTTATGAAGAGGGTGATAACTGAGCTCGGACATGAAGAATGACTAAAAGTTTGCGAGGTCAGAACAAGAAGGGTAATTTCTGGTTATGTTGGATTTTACATGCAGTTTGCAAATTCAGTTAAGGAATCTTCTATATGCATTGTAAAATTCAGGCTTGGATGAAGAAATATCAGTGTATGTTAAAATTGGATTGTGAACCTTCTATAGGCAGGGGCTGTGACATACATATATACCTTTTCTCACACATTGAACATTGCTCATTACATATAATCCTGATATTGAATTAGGAGAAAGGACACAGGTGCAGAACTTTGATTTCATAGAAGACTGGGATGGATGGATCCTTGGAATAGATTCGAGATGCACACTTGAAAAGGAAAGAGAGTTTATGATCATAAAAGAAAAAGTGAAATGAAATAAAAGGAACTTAGATATCTGATTGTTTCATATGTTTTGGTAGACAGTTGCAGATGAGTCTTAGCAGTGAGACGAGTGTCGATAAGAGAAATCAAAGATACTTAAAGTTTCCAGGTTGTTTCTGTCCCCCTGGAGTTATGATGTAGGTGCCTCATAATGTGGCCAGTCAGAGAGGGCTTAGTACAGTTCTGTAAATAATGAGTCAAGTTACCATAGCTTTTTGTCCACAGAAGCGGAGCTGCTTTTGCACAGGAGTATAGGAACCAGATAGTGATCTGTGCTGTGGTAAGTGGGTACCTGTGCCTGGTGTGGGGTTGGGGGAGGGGGTGGAAAGTCCTTGTTCTGTTGTAGTTGAGAATGTCTAGGCCAGGGAGTTGGGGAGAGGGAAGAGGAAGACTAGATGCGTATGATGACAAGTACTAACTGGATTTATATAGGAGAAATAATTACACTTAAAGTGGTTTGTAAATCCTGCTTGTTTTCCCATATATTTAAATCTACATCTGAGCCAATTTGAGATGTCAACATTGGACAGATATTTGTCATAAATATTATAAACCATAATATGCTTATTGAAGCATTAATTTGATGATTGGTGGTTTTATTAATATATTGGGTCGTTGGGAAAGTCATGACACATTTTTGCATTGAAAAACATAGAAAAATACGTCATGACTTTCCTGATGACCAATTAGTTTTATAAAGTTAAAGCATGTTGTATTTTATTTCTAGAATTTCACCTTTTATCCTCATTGGTAGGTTGTCAGTGCCTATATTGATTTTAATGATAGGGCAGGTAAATGGTTTTAGTAACCTCTTGATAGATTTTCATCCATTCCATGGACTTCCTGCTGGCAGACTGCATCCATTAAATAGAGTCAGCAAATCGGAGCCAGGCTGGGTATTGTGAGGCTCCTTGTGTTCCTTATAAGGTTGAATAACATGGGACTGAATTTCCACTGCCATATTTTCCTAATAGGGAAAGAAATCATTCCGTTTTCTTTCGTGAATTAAACCAGAAGTAAAAGAGTTCTTTAATATATAGAAGTAAAAGATTGTTTAATATGTTTGCTTTATATTTTGACTCACATTTACTGCATGTTTATAGTATGTAGCACTTGATATATTCATTTACTCTTCAGAACACCCTGTAAAGTTAAGTATCATTGTCAGGTGCAAAAACTGAGGCCTAGAGTGGTGAAGAACTTGCTCAAGACAATATAATCCAAACACATTCTGTCTTTAGAACCCGATGCTTTAACCATTACTACTTACTGCCTCTCCCATATACTTCCTGTGTCTGTGTTTTCTGATTATTTGTGGTATTAATTCATTGTTTGTCTCTTATGTGTCAGACACTGTGTTTAAGCATTTTATATGTATTAACTCATTTAATTTTTGCAATTCTATGAAGAAGGTAATGATGGCTTATAGAACAGGAAACCAAGGCTGTCAGAGGTTAATATCCTGGCTAAGGTCATATGAGGTCATACAGTGTGTTAGGCAGCTAGTAAGTGAGAATACTGTATAAGGCTGGTCTAGGTGCACAGGACTAGCACCTACTTTTACAGCTAAGCAATACTTAAGTATCTTACTGTAATTGCTGTAGTGTATTCAGTAAGGCACTGATACCTATATTTTTAGCTGAGCACTCTACTCTTTATCTCTATGGGGCACCAGGCATGTATGCCACAGAGAGAGTTAGAATTTTAAAAGGTTTTATTTCTTTGTGGTATCCTGTGATGATTGGAAATCTAAGACTAATAACATTTCCTTTATTAAGTATATGTGTACTATAAACCAATTTTGAATGTGTTTTTAAAAACAGATTCCAGAATTATAAGCCATAGAGGAGTCTTATATTTCACTTTCATTAACATTTATAAAACAATAATATTAACATTTACTATAATTAAATATAATTTTATTAATACAACCAACATCTAGTAATAATATTTATATTTCTATACATTAATATTTATATTACATTAATATAAAATTAATAAAATTGTCAAATTAATTTACGAGGCCTGTATTTCATGACTGACTTCTTGATTAGTATGTTGCATGTCAATAGATAGGAATGTATCTACTTTCTGAAGGAAATATCATTAAAAAAATGACTTTATCTAAACCCAAAGATCATAAGAATTATAAGTATAGAATTTGTGTTCTGCATATAATCCTGCAGGTCATTTTTATGTAGCATTGATTCAGTTGACAGAGATGGTGCTATAACTTTATTGCTGTCCAGTGAATAAACAATAAACAAGAAGTATTTGAGAATCTGCCACTATATACCAAACATGGTTCTAGCTGCTAACTATGTATAATTTTCACACTGTAAGGCAAACATTTTTCCATAAGCAGTTTGTGATGAGTAGAAGTAACTGACACATTTAAGAAAAGAGCTCTGTGTTCTTTATCTGTGAAGGTTATCTCTATCATTAAATAAAGTTATGTCATCTTTGTAAATGGAGTTCTTGGATTTTTCCTCTTGTTAAAGTGAAATATTTGTATATGTATGAGGTGTGATAAAAAAAATGCGGTGAATGTTTAAATAAAAAAATTTATTACAGTAAGACACATTGCCATTAATCCCCCTCAAAATACTCCTCCCCACACACCCCCTCCACTTCGAACACATTTATCCCATCATTCTTGCCACTTTCTGAAGCAGTTCTGGAACTTTCGTGAGTGTCTTTAGTTGCACGGTCGTGACTGCCTTGATGTCCTGAATTAGTTTGACTTTGGGGAAGAGCCAGAAGTCGCACGGTGCCAGTTCCAGTGAATAAGGTGAGGACACACTGTATTGTTTTTATTTGACAGAAATTGCCATATACCAGAAGCGATGTGTGACACGGAGCGTTGTCATGATGGAGGATGATTTACGGCACCTTTAAAAGACACCTCTCAGCCGTAGCTCACACCCAACTGACTGCATCGAACAAGTTGAAACTTGTCATAGGTTCCACGTGCCACTTCCCATATTGAAGATTCCTGCCTTCCGTACCTGTTGGATGGCACTCAGCAGCAGCATTCACCGTATTTTGTGATCACAACAGAAAGGCTCCGTGTCACACATCACTTCTGGTATGGCAATTTCTGTCAAATAAAAACATTACAGTGTGTCCCCATCCACCTTATTCACCAGATCTGGCACCGTGCGACTTCTGGCTCTTCCCCAAAGTCAAAATGACCATGAAAGGTAAACGTTTTGAATCGATTCAGGACATCAAGGCAGCCGCGACAGTGCAACTAAAGACACTCACAAAAGAGGACTTCCAGAACTGCTTCAGAAAGTGGCAAGAATGGTGGGATAAGTATGTTCGAAGCGA
Source organism: Hipposideros armiger (assembly GCF_001890085.2). Classification (NCBI taxonomy): domain Eukaryota; kingdom Metazoa; phylum Chordata; class Mammalia; order Chiroptera; family Hipposideridae; genus Hipposideros; species Hipposideros armiger. The sequence goes on along the minus strand of NW_017731521.1, from coordinate 2,850,120 downwards.
GGGGGGGAGTATTTTGAGGGGGATTAATGGCAATGTGTCTTATATTGTAGTAAATTTTTTTATTTAAACATTCACCGTATGTTTTGATCTCAGCTCATATATGTTTTGTAAAATGACATGTTTGAGATATTTTTGTTTAGTGTTAAAATTCTATCATTTTCAGCACAAATGTTTGGAAACCAGTTGAGCTTAAAATTTACTTCAGTGAGCCAAGAGGAAAACAATATTTTTAGTTTTTGGTTTTTTTTAACATTTTATTGGGGAATTGGGGAGGGAGCAGTGTTGGGGAATCGGGGAAGGGGAACAGACAAGTTGCTGTCCTTTTCTTCTTCAGTCTAGTTGTGGAGGACGTTGCTTCACTGGCTCATGTTGGTATTATCACAGTGCTCTTCCCAGGTGAGGCAGTCGCTCGCTGGCCATTGGACAGCTGCTCAAGGTAGCTTACGACAGCCCACTGCAGCCTACGCCGTCACTGGTGTCTCACGGCAGCCCAGCTCCAGGTTGAGCTGTTATTCACCATCTTAGCTGTAGAGGGCGCAGCGTCACTGGCCCATGTGAGATCTGAACCGGCGGCCCCGCTGCTCAGAGCTCGCACTCCCAAGCCAACTCTTAACCAACGAGCCACTGAACCGGCTCAATATTTCTAGTTTTTGAATCAAATTGATTACTTTTGGAATAAAACTATGAATGAGATGTCAGTATTTTAAAAAAGGAAGGTTTTGTTTTTGTTTTGGCAGATCTTTGAAGCCATATCTAATATTGAATCTAATGCTGTTGCCCTTTAAAGAAGGTCAGTCATTTAGGTTTGAGTCATTTTTAAGGATTTGCAGAATAGTTTAGAAAATGATTCGCTGCCATCCTTTTAACTAGGATGTGCCCACGTGCCTAGTCTTCAGTAACAGCCAAGATGAGGCCAGGGCCCTAAACCCATGGGCATTCAGATTGCCATCTGGGACCTCATGTGACTACTCAAAGTGCCCTTGCCAGTGGATATAGATACTGAAGATGCCTGGCAAAGACCAGCCACCCTTTAAGCCAGGGAGTATGCTCGCTTAAGCCAGAGCTTGTTTAGTTAACAAGCAGCATAGATAGCCCTGAAGAGGAACTTTGCAGAGAGCACTCTTATTGAACATTACCTCCTACTTTTTCCAAATGCTAGTTCCTGATCTCCAGACCAAAGATTTTACTGTAGTCCTTGCTGCCTTTTGGCTCTCCAACTTTACAGTATCCATCCCAACCTACCTATCCATTTTATTAGCATCTCATGACTTAGACTTCTTTCTAGTCAGCCTGTCCCAGGGACAATAGTGTAATATAGAGAAATTTAGAAGTAGAAGAGTTAGGTAGATCTTTGTACCTCAGTTGCAAAGGAGAAAACTTTTTGCTCCTATTCTAGAAAGTGAAAAATATGACGGCTGATTTGTAGTCCAGAAGGATCTCTGAAGAGCAGTAGTATCTTCATCTGCTGGAACTTTGAATTTTCTGATAGAGCTGTAAAGCAGGGAGCACACCATTCACAGCCTCACTACTGCGGCACAAATGCAGTTTAATATCAGATTCCAGCTGCTGCCTTGGGAAGAAAGTACTTCTTTAATAAATACTGGCTTGTACTAATGTCAAGATGCATTACTTCTGTGAAGAATTTTTTTTTTTTAATTACAGAACCAGAGTTTCTTTTTAAATACAGGAATTTCAAAAGAATTTTTAATACAATTTTTTGGATTTCATTTGGTAAGTTAATTCAAATTTATAGAGACACTTTTAAAAGTGTGTATATATATATATATATATATATTTAATTATCTGTGATTACTATGAAATAAAAGAGCTGTTTTCGAAATCATGTCTTAGAAAGGTTTTGTGAGGTCTAGCATTCTACTGTTACACAGAAGTTGAAAAAAAAACCAAAAACAAAACCAAAGACAATTGTGCCTTCAAATACCACTTACAGGTACCCCTAGTAAAAAATTTATGTTTTATTTGTTATTAAGAATCCTATATGCTTTTCCATATGTTAGTCCAGTTCTTACAGTGAAGGCCATTGAATAATCAATTGTCATTCATTTGTATATAATAATACTAATGGCTTAACTTAAAATGAAGGAGATATTGTGGTGCTGGTGAAAATAGCAGTGGACGAGAATCAAGACCAAGCTTTCAGTTCCCTGGTCTGCTAGTTACTGTCTGTGATGTGGGGAAGTCCTTTAGCTCTCCTGAGCCTTAGTCATAATCACCTGTAAGATGAAGATAACAAACTGCCTATGCATAGGGCTTTTCTGAGGATTAAATGGAGTAACTGGTGAAAATATTTTGTAAATGCCAAAGCAAATGTAAACCATTGTTAATTTGTATAAATTCACCCTTATTCTAAATTAATGTGTATATGTTTAGCATTTTGCAGTCTCATTTTCTATCACCTGGTCATTATTGTATCTGCAGTATTTAGTCAATGCCGGTATATAGTGAATGTTCAATAAATATCCAGTAGAAATGAGACTTCT
>NW_017731521.1:2843008-2846173 GCF_001890085.2 Hipposideros armiger | reverse complement strand
AGAGATCAGTGAATTATAGTTAACCAAACAATGAGTTAGGAATTTTAATGGGTTTTTCTTCATGTGTTTTTTGGTTTGCTTTTTATTTTTTTGGTAGACATAATATTAAGAGGTAAATACATAATTTTGGGGTGAAATAGCTTTCTACTGTGTTCCATATTACTGTGTCTTTCTGTAAATATTAGGTCAAGTTTGGTTTTCCACATTTGAAGAAAGTAATTAAGCAGGGTATTATTGAGGAAGGGTGTTAAATCTCTGCCGATGAAAATTTTTCATATACTGACTACTTCCTAGCTTGTTCTAGAATTGCATGTCAGATGTTGCCTACAGATCTTTTCATTTTCTAAATAACAGAAATTGTATTTTTGATCATAGAATAAAGCACTTAGCAATTTCTTTGTAGTGTAACCTTAAATCAAGGAGGATGATGTAGAATAATCTGGTTTGTTTGGGAACGCAAGGAAGTTAAAAAAAAAAAAATAGTTCCCTGCCAGATGTACTATCCACTCCTTTCTTGCCAGCTCTTATACCTGGTTTGTTACTGTAATGAGAAGCAGCTGTAGATGGGAGCTAACTAAGTAATGGGCCATTGTACTGCTACTAATAATACCCTGATGGCCGTGGCTTCCTCCAGTGTACATTGACAGTACCTTGCAGAGTTGGTGCTTAATTAACATTGGACTGAATAGATGCAGCTCTATTGAAAAAAATTGCTTTGTATTTAATTATTTGATTCCACTTTCCATGAGTATGTGGGAATTTTTCAAAACTTGTCAATTATTTTAAGGACTAATATTTATTTCAGCTGTAGTGAGCATACAGAAACTTTGTATTTCACCTTTTGGAATGCTTTGCCTTTTTTGTTAATTGAATAAAAGATCATTTTATTAATCCCCTGATAGCATGAAAAGTTCAATATTCTGTAATGTTATAAAATCTTCTGATTTTATTTAATGACATGTATCAGTTTTATATTGACTTGGTGGTTTGTAATGGTATTGAAAGTTACATTAAACAATCAAGTTTTTTTCTGGTGTTTTAGCATTATTGTTCCTTTTCATATTGAAACGTTAGATATTCACTTGAACAGCCATACTCCAGATACTGTAAATCTGTCCAAATTTTATAGTTTTCTATTTAGGATTTTAACATCATTCAGTTCTTTGTTTGCTAATTAAAACTAAGATTTTTATGTGATGCAAACCTACTGGCAGCCTTTAGAAGAACTTAAGTTAGTAACATTTTCGTTTTCTAAAAAATATAACTAAATGTAGTTTTGTTTTTTTCAAGACATTCTCTAAGTTTATATAGTATTTACTAGGTGTATAAATAAGAACACTTGCATTTTCATTTCCTTTCTATAATCATTTAAAGTAGTCAAAGAGTATTTGATAATGAATAGATCATTGTCTGCCCAAGCCAGTAAAGCACATTGAATTTTTCCAAGTGACAGCAAAATAGAAATGTAAAATAATAATTAAACTCTCTAATGTGACAGGGGAAAGGGATATGAATGTGATCCACTATTTTTCTTTCCATTAGCTCTTTTACTTTATATCATTTATTTCCTGTCGGTTGCCATTTTTATGGTTTAATGCACATGTATGGAATAATATTGAGAGATATCTTAGCTGTGAGCAATTAATGAAATAAAACACTAGTTTGTAAAATAGTATTATAGGTATTATAAATTCATAATACCTTTTGGAGCTTTATGGTGATGATGAAATTAAAAGGACAAAATACATAATCTTAAGAATTCTTGTAAGTATGTTGAAAAGGAAATTTAGAGATTGTCAAAAGAATTAGGCTTTGATTATAATTTTACAGTAAAGTTGATTCCTTTCTTTGTCTGCACAGGTCTTTAAATTGTTTAGGTTAGCCTCTTCCATCAAATGCACAGACAGTTCCCTTGTCTGTCTCTCTTTTTTTTCAGTCTTGACATGGCCTCTTCTTTATATCCTTAGTTATAGGAGTTCTATTCAGCTAGTCTTCAGATGGTTCTCCAGGTTAGTTGTTCTATAATTTAGTTGTAATATTAATGTGGTCGTGGGAGGCCACAAGCACAGTGTTTACCTACTCTGCCACCTTGCCTGGAACCTTCTCCTATCTCAAGGTTTATTTCTATAAATGATTTTGTAAAAGTTACTCAGGCTGTAAATTCATGTAAGTAAATAAAACCTTTTCTTTGACAATGTTCTAATTATTTTCTGCTCCCAAATGTGCCAAATAGTTGTGTCCAAGAAAGTCAATATAATTTTTTTTAAATCCTCTTTTCCCTCCAAGATGTGCTCATACTCTTCTCATCTTAATTGGAAGTGAAAAGAGATGACTAGAACTGAATTCCACACAACAGAAGATGAGCCTGGATTGCATGATAGCGGATGTGGGATGGTTCATATATGGTTAGAATAATCCCCTCCACATTTTTAGAGAAAATCTGGGGCTAGCTCATCTACCCTTGAAAGTAGAAAGCTAGCATTTCCTGGTTGCTCCATTTGTTGTGTGGAGATGTAGCTTAAAATAGTCATCTATGGGGTTAGACATGACAGCCTAACAGTGTTGGCCCGGCCTCCCTTGGCCCTGAACTGTGCAACTATTTTAAGCTGTGACCCTAAGAACTGACAGAGCATACTATACCCTCATAGCACTGAATGCCGGTTCTGTATTTCCAGGCCTGGACAGATCAGCTATAAAATTCTATGCAGTTAACGCTATCATCATTCTAATGTATTGGGAATCCTCATATTCACCTGCACAAGCTACTGGCTTGCTTGCCTTGATATCAGATTTCATTAAAATAGAAACCATTATAGGGAACAAAAAATAATTAAACCACAAACCCTGTGTTTTACCTATTTATTTCGAGCATTACTGGTTGGGATGAACTGCCTGTAAAACAGAAAAATCCCAAGAGTCATTTGATGATTATTGTTATAAGATTTTGCTATTTTTAGGTGGTTAGTACACACTAATGCCTGATTCTGTGATTGCCTTTCCCCATAGTCTCTGCTGTCATGCTAGGTTGCCTTTTCCCCCTAATATTTCCTATGTTACCCATTTAGTTGTTAGTGTCACTGGGTGCCAATTTTCTCTTTTTTCTTATTACTTGCAATCTCTCAACTACTTACTGTTTTTGTGTGTGTGTGTGTGTGTGTGTGTGTG
>NW_017731521.1:2832461-2839773 GCF_001890085.2 Hipposideros armiger | reverse complement strand
TCATCATCTAGAAGGTGAAATTGCTTCTTCACTGGCTTCTCTGTCTCTAGCTTTTCTGTCACATACTTGACATTCCAGAGTTTTCATAAAACCCGGATTTGATAATGCACTCCTTTTCCCTTCCTCAAAACCTTCAGAGATTTCCAGTTGCAGACCTTTCAAGTTGTTAAAACTTTAATACATTTTATTTTCAAGAAGTGAGAGAGCCTAAAGTAGGATAAAGTTTGTGACAGACCACGTCAGTTCAGGACTACCTATGGTGGCTCCGTTTACCTCTAAAGAACTGGAATAAGCTTTAAGTCTTTGGAAACTGTATTAAAATTCCACATAGATGTAGTCAGGTTTGCCTTTGATTTTTTTCCACCACCATCTTAAATGAGTATAGTTCAATAATGAATGAATGGAATGTAGGAAAATTAAAAGTTTTTTTTTTTAATATTGCCATTCTGTTTAAAGGAAATATTCAGGTTCTTCTGGGTACTGTCGTTTGCCTACTGGGAAGGGTTTCTACAACATAAACTTTTCCCTATATGGACAAAGAGTTGAGGAGAGTTGACCGTTAATCTGGAAAAAGGCCAGAATAAATAGAAATAACTAAAAGTCAGAGAGAAGTAAGTGTATGTCTTTGTTTTGACTGAGCTTTTCTCTCCAGCTCCTGCCTTACTCATCTGTGTATTCCTAACCCAAGGCAGGCACTCAGTAAATGCTTATGTAGTAAATTGAACTAAATACATGAACTGGAGCTACTTTATACAAATTGGATTATTTGTGTGTCAACCTTCTAAATTATGAGGAGGAAAAATACATGCAGATTGAGTCCTTTTGCCAGTTGTTGATTTGTAACCTTGAGAATTGCCTAATAATAATCTATAGCCCAGTAACTTTGGAGGGAAATGTGAACTTTTATTGTAAACTAACATCAGATACTTTCATCATAAAAAAGTCAGGAACAATACTGGTGCAAGTTAAGTATAAGAAAATAAACAAGATTTTCTGTGGAACATGGGCTCTAAAAAATGACTGGGACACACAAATACTTGAACTTATTTTAGAGCCAGTGTCATATTTTTTAAACTAGGCATTTGTAGAGGCCTGTTAAGTTCTCCATGACACCAGGTATTGCCAGTCTCTGGGGCATTGATTTGGGAGTGTCTGCCACTGCTTTCTCGTCGTCTTATACAGGCATATTCAATTGTTATGATTCAATGTATATTTTATATGTTTTTGCATAACTTGCAAGCTATTTGCTTATATAAACTCTAAAAGTTGTCAGCCTACTTTTAAATTAAATTATTTATGATTGCATGATTGAAGTGTGTGTGTGTGTGTGTGTGTGTGTGTAATTATTTGTATTTAATATGGTTAGGTTTTCCTATTTAGAGTAGGACTTCCTTAAAATGTTCTTTCATAGGGTCAAAATAGATCTATGATTTAGTTCCTAGCTTTGCAATTTTAGGAACTGGTTTTCAAATTCAAATTCTAGACAAATTGATTTTTAAAATCAGGATTTACAAGAGGCTGATTATAAACTAAAATGCTGGGGGTTTTTTGTCTTTTATTTTTAATATAAGCTAAGAGATTAATCTTTCCAATTACTGGAATGCTCTTAATCTTCTATTGCTGGTGTCAAGGTACTTGAGAAACCAAATAATAATGAAAATTAATTGGTGAGCCTGGATCAGCATCAGGAAGGAGATAGCCTTTTGGAATAATAACCTACCTCTGCAGGTTATGTGTGAAACATGTACAAAGTCCTAACGTGGTACCTGATGGTGGCCAGTATGGTTTTCCTCGGGATTGAAGCTGTCTCCACTGTTGTAGAGTTTATCTTTCTAAAACTAGAATATTGTTGCCTTTTAGTTAGTGTCTTTTTGAAAATCTGATAGTTCTAGATAAATAGTGATACAGTCTTGCTATTCACTTTTTTTCCATACTCTATACTGAACATTAAAAATGTCATTGGATTTCCTCAAGAAGAGCATCTTAAAATTCATTAAACTTTAGTTACAATTCTGTATATAAAGTTGTATAGGGAAAATTACTTGTGCAATGACTGTTTAAATTTAATATTCCTTCTTGTCAGAAACAGTTTTACATGCTGATGTTTATTAGGTTAGCAATGTCTTCAAATCTTGGTGTGACATTTTGGGGAAGTTTATAATCCTTGAGATGACTGTACTAGTGTTTTTTAAAGCATTTTAGATAGATAGATAGATAAATAGATAGATAGATCTCCAAGTCAAATTAGAACCATCAAACTATATCAGTGAAGTGGGTTTTTTTTTTTTTTAAAGATTTTTATTGGGTAATTGGGGGGATGGGAACAGCGCTGGGGAATTGGGGGAAGGGGAACAGACAAGTTGCTGTCGTTTTGTTCTTCAGTCTAGTTGTGGAGGACGTTGCTTCACTAGCCCAAGTTGGCACCATCATTGCGCTCTTCCCAGGCGAGGCAGATCAGTCGCCGGCTTCTGGACGGCCGCTCACTGCGGCTACTGGCCGCTCACGCTGGCTGCTGGCTACATACGGTAGCCCATGGCAACCCACTGCCACAGGGGGTGCAGCCTACGCCGTCGCCGGCGACTCCCGGCAGCCCAGCTCCAGGTTGAGCTGTCGTTCAGCATCTTAGCTGTGGAGGGCAGTGTCACTGGCCCTCATATGTGGGATCCGAACCGGGGCCCTCTGGCATCCCAAGCCAGTTCTTAACCATCGCGCCACTCGGCTGGCCCCAGTGAAGTGGGTTTTGAACAATCTTAGCTGTGAGCTAAGCAGTGTTGAGCACATAGCAGGTACTCAGGAAATGTTTGATGAATAAATCTCACTTGTATACTAGATTTTAAACCTGAATGTCTGGTATTAAGTATTTGTACTTAATAAATTACACAATTTCTTATGTATTTTCTTATATACGTATCATATTCCAGATGTAGTGCTAAGTGTATTATCTCAGTTAATTCCCATCACTCCCTGGTCCTCAAAGGAAGAAACTGCAGAGAGAATTAGAACTCAAAGACAGATCTGCCTGACCCCAAAGCTCTGTTTACCCTGTAGGCTTGGCTAAACTGTTTGTTGTGCCTAGTCAGTAACTCAGTATTGGTTTACAAATTAACACGACCCACGGTATGTAAATAGCCCTGGAAGTCATTAGCTCATATGGTTTACCTTCATTTATGAAGTGCAGAAAGCACTCAGTTATTTCTTAATATTCTCAGGCTATAGTTGACCTGTAGAAGAACACATAGGTACAGCTCTTAAATAAGGTAAAGAACTATTTTGTAATTAATAAGTATAATTTCCAAACTTGGGATACTATTTTTTACAACCACTGTACTATGCAATCTATGGAATCATATATCTGTCAAAGCTATCAAAGCCTATTCCTAAATTTATATCACTCTCTTTGTAAAGCTGCTAATTCAGTTATATAGTTTCTTATTTTCTAATGGTGACTCATGTACTTTGTAGTTTTTATAGGTTATCATACAAATGTACTACATTTTAATTTTGCATATATTCGATTTCAGTTATGATTGTTTATAAAGATATGAATAAATGAGAGCCACAATCATTAGTTACTTGGAAGCTCAATTGAAGCAGGGTTTCACAACTTAAACACTATTGACATTTTAGTCCAGATCATTCTTTGTTTTGGAGGCCTGGCCCCTACCCACTAGTTCCAGCATTAGTCCCAGCATTAGTTCCCCAAGTTGTCACAACCAAAAATATCTCCAGACATTGCCAAATGTCCCCTACAAGTCAAAATTATAATACCTCCAGTGAGAACCACTAGTTGAGATTTAGAACCAACAAAAGTAGAATTTTTCTTCTAATTACTTGTGTATTTTTTTAACAGTTTTGTTGAGGTATGATTCATGTACCATACAGTATAGCCATTTAAAGTTTATATTCAATGGCTTTTAGTATATTCACAGAGTTGTACAATCATCACTACGATCTAATTTTAGGACATTTTCATAATCTTACAAAGAAATGCCAGATGCATTAACCGTCTCTTCCCATTTTCCCTCTCAGTCCCCCCCAGCCGTAGGTATACCTGGTTATCTTTTTACATTTAGGAATAGACAGCCTCATTGTTTGTTTTAAGTCAGATTATAAAACAAACCAAATTCTACTTCAGACTATATTTATTGAAATTTATTTTCAGTGAAGAGACATATATGCTTTCCTGTATATATCTTCAGAAGCCCTTAGACATCTGTTCAGGCAGACTCCCAAGTTTAATCTGTAGAGGAAATAATCCTAAGTAGGCTGAGTTAACAATCATTTTGCGATTATTCAGAATGGTAAGCAGTCCCTCTAGCCCTCCATGGCATGTTTTATATTACAGAAATCAACAGTTTTTGGTTTTTTTCTGATTAATTCTACTAGATAACCTTATTTCCTAGACTATGTGTAAAAAGCACATGTACCTAAAATGCTATTTTGGTATTTTATTGCCACTTTACTATTATTAAATAGGTCATTTTCAGTGAATTGGTAGAGTTAATTTTTTTACAGATAATTGATGTTGATTCATTTTTCAAATTTGTGGGTCTGTTTTACCTACACAATAATGTTGCCTACTTGCTCAGTGTAAGGAAAAACTTGCAGATCATTTTTTTTCCATAAGAAGAAACGAGCAATTGGATTATATTTTTCTTATCTATAAAATGGAAATACTAACTGCCCTGCTTATCTTAAAGTGTTGGTGTGAAGTGCTAAAAGAATCAACTCAGTGACAGTTGAAGGAAATGGACAATAAGGCTTTGCCTTCATCTTTTATTATTATTTCTGCTTTACCCCCTGTGTTCCCATTGTGTTTATATGTTATTAAGGTATTGGAATTTTAAAAAGTGTCATTTATAGCTGATTTACAGGAGTTGACCAAACCATATTTCCTTTGGTTTTAATGTATATAGTTAAAATTTATACACTACATAAAATATTTCCAACAAAGAAGGCAAAGGTTTCTTAATAAATAGAGTATACAGAAGAAAAGACCTGAGCTTTAGTAGATAAATGGCAAAGGACATGAAATGAACACGATTCAGAAAGAATATTCAAGTGGCCAACAAACATTTGAAAAAATGTTCAATTCCATTAGGAGTCAAATAAATGCAGATAAAAGCAATAATGAAATGCCATATTGGTCTATTAATTATCAACATCTTTCTCTTTCAAAATTAGTCTCTAGTATGCTTGGAATATATGGAAACATTTTCCTTGTTAAAAAAAAAACTGTAACCAGTTCACGTAAAGATAAAGCTCTTGCTGACTACACTCCAATGTCAGACACCTTTGAAGCGCTCTTAATCAGTTTGTTATATATCCTTTCAGACTTGTTCCCATTTATTTACTACATGTGAATTTCATTGTAGGAAATATATAATACCTGTAATGGTATATATCACAGTGTAAATATCAGTGACTTTGTTTCATTCAACCGTATGTTTTAGAGGTCTGTCTCAGGTTAGCACATAAAGATTTCTCTCATTCTTTTTAACTCTACAGAATATTCCTATTGTATAACTATTCCACAGTTATTCGACTATTCACCAATTCACAGCTACTTAGGTTGTTTCTGATTTTTTACTGTTGAAGAACACTGCTGCAGTGCTTTCATCCTTTGGTTGTCTAAGGGAAAAGAAAAGTTCAGTTGAGTGTAAGGGGAATGGGATTCCTGGGGGCAAGAGGCCATAACTTTTAAATAGGGCAGTAATGCAGGGCACATTGAGAAGATGACATTAGACCAAAGACTTGAAGGAAGCAAGTCGACCATGCATCTGCTGGGGAAAGGTCATTCTAGGCAGTGAGGTCAGAGTGCAAAAGTGGGACCAGGCCTGGTGTCTTCAAGGAATGGTCCTGAGACCAGCGTGGTTTAAGTTGAGAGTGAGCCAGGAAATGAGATTGGAGAAGTTTATATAGGGCATTGTGGGAGAATAAGGCCTTTGGCTTTCGTTCTAAATGAAATGGGGCCCCTTTGTATGATTTTAAGCAGAGAAATGACGTGAATGTTTTAGAATGATTCTCCTGGGCACTATGTTAAGAGTGAACTTAAAGAGGGAGGGCAGTGGTGGCAGGGAGAGCTGTTAGGTAGTAATCAAGTAAGAGGAAATGATGGCTTGGACTATGGGGCAAGCAGCAGAGGCGGTGGAGAAATGTATCCTGGATGTACTTTGAAGGAGCAGGTGGCGGGATAGGTAATGGAGTATGAGAGATAGACAGGCATCAAGAATAAGGATTATTCCGAAGATTTTGATCTAAGCAGTTGATAGGAGGAGTTGTGTACTTGTCTTAAGAAATTTAAAATTCTGATAATGGTCAAATTTATCACTATTTTTTTTTTCTCTTTTGTTTTGGGGTCTTGTTTAAAAGATCCTGTGGTTATTCTGTATTTTCTTCTAATATATTTTGTTGTTTTGTGTTTGTTAAAGCTTTGTTTTTACATGTAGGTTTTTTGTTGTTGTTGTTAAATACAAACCTATTGCAGTTTACTTTTGTGAGTGGTGTGAGATTATCTGAATTTCTTTGCCCCACCCCCACCCCTGTGCACACCCAGATAGCCAGTCCTCCCAGGCCAAAACACTTATGTCCTTCTTTTGCCTTTGATATCCGGGATGTCATTTTTATCATATACTAAATTTTCATGCATACACGCATCTATTTTAGACCCTGTATTCAGTTGTTACCTTACATTTAAGCCATTGCCACATTGTTTTAATTCCTATGGCTTTTAACATATCTTTATCCTACTATTCTACTTTTTCAAAATTATCTTGGCTGATCTTTACATATTGAATCAGCTAGTAGAGTTTTGTGAAAAATGTATTAATTTCTGATTTTATTCACTTTATGAGGATTAATTTTTGAAAAATTAACACATTTATAATAAGGATATTTCTATTAGGGTCTTATGTCCTTTATTAAATCTTCTTCCTCAACATTTCTAATTAGATTCTCGGGTATTCATGGTTACTGTTTCTGTTGTGAATGGAATATCTTTTCTTTTACTTTGTGAATTTGTTGATGATATAGAGGGAAGCTGTTGATTTTTTTATGTTACTTTTGTATTTGGTCATTTTGCTGAAATGTCTTATTCTAACAATTTATTGATTTTCTAGAGTTTTTTTCCTCATATATAGATCTGTTACTTCTTTATCTTACTGCATTGGCTTATACCTTCAGGGTAGAGTATTAGAAGTAAGAGTAGAATCACTTCCATTAAAAACCACAGTGAGGGGCCGGCCGAGTGGCACGATGGTTAAGAACTCGCTTGGGACGCCAGAGGGCCCCGGTTCGGATCCCACATATGAGG
>NW_017731521.1:2807950-2830756 GCF_001890085.2 Hipposideros armiger | reverse complement strand
AACCTTCGGTGTTGGTGTGCATTTTAGATTACCATTCACTTTATTTAAGAAACATTCATTGAATACTTCCAGTGTGCTAGGAACTTTGATAGCCAAAGGACATAAAAAACACACACAGAGGTCCTCTGTCCCAAGCAGCTTTTGTTAGAAATCATTTGATTAATACTATGATAGAATGATATGATATCTGATTAGAGAAACCAAGAATACTCAAATTCTAATTCAGTCAATCCCTGAGATCTTGTACGGAGTTAAGTGTACTGAAATTGAAGTCAAGAGTAATACTTTATTGGCTTAGGAAGGTCCTCTTCCTCAAAAATCCAGAGAACTAGGTTAGTCTATATGGAAGATGCTGTCTTCCTTTAGTCAAATCTGCTGTCTCTTCCTCTAAGCTTAAATACAGGCCTCAGATCTTATTACTGTATTGAGGCAGAAGACCACTCCAGCTGGTGCTAAAGGAAAATATGCAAAAATCAAGAGTTTTCTCCTGAATACCCCGTCTAGTGTTGTTGAGTATCTAGCAATCTAATATGCCACCTACTAACCAACTGCCCCCAATTACCCTTGGCCCAGTTTCTGTATTTGAAAAAGGGGAACAGAACAAAGAAAAGAAAGAAACAAGAAAGATGGCTTGGTCACTACAAGCAGCCTTGGAGTGTTTTTTACCTCTGGCAGCATGGAAGGAAGAGGATACATTACCAAGACATTTTGAGTTATTTATAAAATTATGTTATAAAACAGTTTCAGTGGTAAGAGAGAGGTTAGAGAGTATAGCTTTAGAAGAGCACTATTAAATAACTTTTTTCCTCCAGACATTTCAATAGTGAAGGTGTTTTATAACTATAAAAACTGTTTCTATAATGACTTATCTTTCCCATTATCACCAGCAGTATTATTGGCACAGCTTCTTACATATTTTTAACATCTTTATCATCAATTTTTACTTGACAAATTGAACACAAAGTCATTCCAACAAACCAACTGCTTCTTTAATGTAACAGCTTTTCCCTGTGCTTATTTTTTATTACAGTCTTAACTTTCCTGATAATTATAACTAGTAATGATCTCAGTAATGTAAATTTCATTGTCTAGTTAATAAGTTAGTCTGTATTCAGTGTATTCTGTAAAAAATGTTACACTTTAGGAGAAATTCCTACACTCATAATTTTAGCTCAACACAGCGACAACATCCACTTCCACGCGGGCCCAATCATTTGTTCATCAGTCTTAACATACCCAGGCAGTATGCTTTTAGGAATGGGAAACAAAGGCAGATGTACTTAGTTCCTCAAAGACAACAATATACCATCCAATTTGAAAGACAAACAAGCATTTGTAGTATGAATTCACCATATAGTTTGTTCATTGATATAAAATTATGCACAGGATATTTTTGGAAAATAGGAAGGACATACCTGACTTAGATTTAGAGAGGCATTTATCAGGAAGACACATGCACCGAGTTCTGTAAGATGAGTTGGATTTTGTCTTAGACCGAGAGAGACGAAGATTTGGAATGGGAGAATTTGTTAGATCCAGCTACATTATCCAAAGGCCCAGAAACAATCAAGCATGGAACATGAAAGGAGATAGGTGAGCAGCTCGGGTTGAGAGTGGGAATGAAGGAGGAGTGGCAAGAGATGAAGTTATAACAGTAAGCAAGAGATAGATTATGAAGGGCTTTGTGGACTATGCTAAGAAATGTTGACCTTATTGTGAATGCATCGAGGGCCCATTGATTTTGGGGGAACTAGATTTGTATGTACAATATGGAGACTGGAACAGGCAAAACTGGTATAGTGGTGCTAAGGACCTGTACTAATGTATGCAGGCAATAGGGATGGAGAAAATGCATAATTTGAGATATTTTGAAGAGGTAGACTCAGTAAGGACTACTGATTAACATAAGTGTATGTAGTGGAAAGAGTTAACTAGAACTGAGTTCAAACCCCAGCTGTCCCTTAGCTACTACGTGTGACCTTGGGTATTTGTGTACCTCTCAGAACCTCAGTGTTCTCAACTTAAAATTGGGACAGCAATACTCAATCCATAGGGATGTGAGGAGTTAATAAAATAATATATGTGAGACACCCAGTAAAGTCTAAAATGATAGCTATTGTTGTTGGGGATGAAAGAGATGGAGGGATTCAAGAATGACTTCCATTTGGGCAATGAGAAAGCTAGTTTTCTATCTGGGCAGTGAGAAAGAACTAGTTTAGGAAAGTGGGATAACCTGTCTGATTTCTAGACAGATTGCCTTTGAGAAATCTGGGTGGAGATGATCCCTGGCAGATGACATTAAGAGTATGATACTCATGAGAGAGGTATTTGAGCAAAAGGTACAGATTTGGGAGACAACAGCTTACATACACACAGTAGTAAAGGTTATGAAAATGGATGAGAGAACCCAAGGAGAGATTTAGAATAAGAGAAGTCAGAACCTTGAAGAATAACCTAGGAAAGACATTGATGTGGGTATGGTTAGAGAAGTGGGAGGAACACCAGTAGGGGGGGAGGGTACCAGAAAGGCAAGGAAGGGAACATTGCAAGAAGAGAGGGAGGTCAGCAGCTGTAGTTGCTCCAGAGAGGTGAAATAAGATCAAAGGGAAATCCATCTTTGAGTTTACTAACAAAGACATTGTCATGATTTTAGCAGAGTGATGGGTTGGACACCTGATTTCAGTAGTTTGAGGAGAGAATGGGAAATGAGGAGTAGAGGCAACCAGTGTAGATAAATCTTTTAAGAATGTGACATAAGGTTAGATTTAAAAGCTGATAAAAAGAGCTAACAGGAGAAGGGAGTTAGCTCAGTCAGTTTTCAAGGACAGCGTGGTCAGTGGTGTGCAGTGCAGCGGGGCTATTCTGTAATGCTGCTCTTTGAGAAAATGCACATTGGATCTGGCCATTAGGAGGAAGTGTGAGCCAGGAGCCTAGTCCTGGTGGTGGAGTCCTTTCCTTTGAATACCAGACTTTGGTCAACAGGGAACAATGGAACGTTAATGAGCATGGAAGTGATATGATCAGAACCACATTTTAAAAACTTTCCCTGGCAGTGGTTTGAAGGATGAGATAGGTGGCATGGGTCCTCATTTTGGCTGGTAAAGGCACAAAGTGACAAGGACCGACCAGGACTAGGGTGATTGTCCTGACAACAGAAAGATGAGATGGATGCAAGAGCTGTTATGCTATTATGTCCCTTATAACTTGGCTATTACATGGATATAATTTATGAGTAAAGGAGAAGTAGCCTAAAAGTTGATTTTTTAAGGTTTTGAGTGTGGGTAATAAGGAGAGGAGTAGTAGCATTTACCAAAACAGAAACATTAGTAGAAGCAAGATCTGAAGATGAATTTGTTTTTAAACTTTATTGAGCTTATGTTATTTACTGGCTACTGTATGTTGGGCACTGTTCCACGTATTGGAGATACAGCAATGAACATAACAAGCAAGATCCCTGTTCTCGTGGCACTCAACATTCAGAAGAGAGGGAAAGACAGAAAACAATATAATTTAAGGAAAATAAGACAAACTTGGTGATGCTATAGAAATGGATTAAAGGGAACCATTCCAGATGATGTGGTCAGGAATTGCATTTCTAAAGAGGAGAGATTTGCACTGAGACCAGAATATTATAAGGAGTCAGCTTTGCAAATATCTGGGTGCAAAGGCATCCCCACTCAGCCTGGAGAGTATCTGCAAAGGCCCTAAGAAGGAAATGAGCTTGATTTGTTTAAGGCCAGAATAAAAGCCCAGTGTATCAGGCGCATAGTGAGCCAGGGAAGAGGCTCATACATGATGAGTTCTGAGAGGCTGGTAGAGTTAAACTTGAACAGGGCCTTGGTAGGGAGGTTGGTGGCTTGTACTTGATTGGTAATGGTGGAAATGAAAGAAAAGTAGTATTGAGGTATGTTGAACCTGAACTGTCTGGGACATCTAGGTAAAGTTAAGAGAGTTGTCAGGCTTAAATATATAAATTGAAATATAATTTTCTTAGTATTACTCATTGCAATGACTTCCCAAGTTGTTTAGGCATTAAACAGATAACGTATTCACAACATGGAGGCCAAAGGAAGTAGTCCAGGGATCTGAGGAGAATGACTTCAGGGTTAGACATAAAGAATACTTGCCAACTTAAATTACCTGCATCTCCATAGGGACCAAGCTATAAAGACTGTATTTAAAAAGACTGTGTATAGTGCCGGTTCAGATAGAACTTCCATTTCTAGCAGTGCATTTTTTTGTGGTAAACAGGGAGTATGTGGATCACTGTGCTTCCAGATATACAAGTAGTTTGAATAGTTTGCTTAGCCAAGATCATCCTTAAGGCATCTGGTTTTACTGGATATGTAAAAAAAAATCTTCTATGTGCTCAAAAGATGCAATGAGGCATAATACTTACACTCTACATTTATGTATCACTTTACAACTTACAAAGTCTTTACCCACTAAGAAATCAACTTGATCTTTATAAACAACTCTTTTTTACTTTTTAAAAAATTAGTTTCAGGTCTACAAAACAATATAGTGATGGGGGGATCACTCCATAAGCAGCTTTTTAAGGTAGGTAAGGGACCAGGAATTTTAGGGAGATCAGTTAGCATTATCAGAAATGAGGAAACAGGATTTCCAAGTACACAGTCACCGAAGGGGAGATGAATTCACAACTTACAACTTAACCTTGCCTTGCTTTACCTATCATACCTTGTTAATTCGAAGGTTAAAAATTTAAACTTTGGCAGCAGAACTAAAATATGTATCCTTACTCAAACAGTGATACAGTATCTATTTTTTATTGGTGTTATAGTTATCAGTGCTACCAGAGGTTTCAGAGTGCTGTGAATACATAGAGGGTGAGATTGACTTTGGCTGGCAGAGTCAGAGGTTTAATTTTATTTAGAAAATATGTGTTATTTTCTCACTTGCTAATTTTACTGTCTTTTCTTGGTTGTTACACATGTTTAAAGTACTACATATGCAGCTTTAAAATAAGCCCCTTTTTTAAATTTTTATTTATTTTTATTTATTTTTTAAAAATATTTTTATTGGGGATTATTGGGGAACAGTGTGTTTCTGCAGGACCCAGCAGCTCCAAGTCAAGTCGTTGTTTCAGTTTAATTGTGGAGGGCACAGCTCAGCTCCAAGTCCAGTTGCCGTTTTCAGTCTAGTTGGGGAGGGCGCAGCTCACTGGCCCATGCAGGAGTCGAACTGGCAACCTTGTTGTTAGGGGCACGTGCTCTCACCAGCTGAGCCATCCTGCCACCTGTCGGCAGCTCAGCAGCAGCTCAGCTTGGGTGCAGCTCACTGGCCCATGTGGGAATCGAACTTGTGACCCTGTTGCTCAGAGCTCGTGCTCTTAATCAACTGAGCCACTCGGCCAGCCCAAGCTTTTTTTATACGCAGTACTCAACGTTTATTTCTGTTACCATATTTTATACTTGTATTGCCACCCAACTCGGTGGAAACTAGTAGTAATAATGACTAACATAATCAACAATTCTGTGCCAGGCACTGTGATAAGGGGTTTGTAAAAATTAACTTATTTAATCATTATATCAAGTCTCTGAGGTGGGAGCATTCCTTCATAAATAGCCATTTTCTTTTCTGCCCATTCACATACTTAGCATCCCCACACCTAAAAAGCAGAACTGTTAAAAGAAAGGGTAATTGTAAGGCATACTCATGTGTAATTCTGGATCAATTTAAGTCATGTAAATAGCTATATTTTTGTCATTTTATGTATTATTATATTTTTCCATAAGAAGAAGCCAAGTTGATATGTGTGCTAACCTGAGAGGTGAAATCTAAGCTAGATAACATGAGTGACCACAGTATAATATCCTAAATGTCTGTTTTATGAAGATAGTAACAGTATGTAATAATCATGGGTGATTTTGCATTTTAGAAAACTTATTTAACTTAATGTGTATAAGAAAAAAGACTCATCAGTAAAGAGACATTTGCTTAAATTTGAAGTACAGTAATACCTTCGTTTGTGAACATAATTGGTTCTGGAAACAAACTACTCATACTGTAAGACATCACTCATTTACCAAGTTAAAATGTATTATTAGGTTGGTGCAAAAGTAATTGCGGTTTTTGCTATCATGAGTAATGACAAAAACCACTATTACTTTTGCACCAACCTAAAGGAAATGTTTGCTCGTCTTGCGGAACACTCGCAATCCAAGGTTTTACTGTATTTTAGGAATGAAAAATGTCTGTAAAACCTAATTTTTTAGTTACTTTTCATTCATTTTTTTGGAGTGAATGAGATATGTTGCTTACTATGGAAACGGTAATAATAATGCTTTGTATTTATATAGCGTCTTTCATCTGAGGATCTCAGAGTGCTTTTCAAATAATATCTCATGAATCCTCACAGCACTTCGATGCGGTAGGTAGGTGCAAGTATTGTTATCTTCATTTTACAGATGGAGAAGATAAGCCACAAGAGGGTTAAATGTTTTATGTATATAGTCCCACCAACCAGATATAGAGACAGCCTGAGCTGCTCAAGTAAGAATATTATGTTTTAGGAGGATTGACATAGTATAAATCATTAACCCCTTTGCTTTTGTACTTTACATAGCTTATGTATTAGAACAAATATGGTAGCTTTACAATGTCCACGTGGAATTCTTTTTTTATCTTGAGGAATAGAAAACATTATAATACTCTTTTCCCCCTCCGTTTTTAGGTCAGCAGCAAGGACAAGATGGAGTAAAAGTCCAGCAAGCTACGATAGCTCCTGTAACTGTAGCAGTTGGAGGAATTGCCAATGCAACGATAGGTGCTGTTAGTCCTGACCAACTCACACAAGTGCATTTGCAGCAAGGCCAGCAAGCTTCCGATCAAGAGGTACAGCCCGGCAAGAGGCTTCGCAGAGTTGCCTGCTCCTGTCCTAACTGTAGGGAAGGAGAAGGAAGGTAAATACCGGGACCAACTTGATCACTCTAAAAGGCATAAAACAGCTCCAACCAAGCCATTGGCTGGGTGCTTGGTTCATTAGAACATCACTAGCTTGTAGTTTGTAGTCCAGAAGCTGAGATACAATATTGTGATGAAGGGGATTAAATTGAACTATTCTCGGAATGGGATTTCACTGGTCCTCTACCATGTACCTTATGCCTTTTTTAATGGTTTACTGTTTTCATTTATCATGTAAAATTTTAAACTTTATTGACATAAAACTCACCATACAATTCACTCTTTAAAGTGTACATTTCAATAGTTTTTCATATATTCAGAGCTATGCATCCATCACCACAATTAATTTTAACACATTTTTGTCATCTCCCAAAAGAAACTGTATTCTTTAGCCATCACCCCCACTCCCCACTCCTCATTCCCCAGCCCTCCCAACTCTAGGCAACCACTAAACTGTGTCTGTCTTTATAGATTTACCTATTCTGAACATTTCGTATAAATGGAGTCATATAATACAACTGGTTTCATTCACTAGCACAATGTTTTCAAGGTTTATCCATATTATAGCATGTATTAGCATTCTTTCCTTTTAATGAACAAATAATATTCCATTGTATGGATATACAATGTTTTATCCACTCATCAGTTGATGGACATTTGGCATTTTTTCCACCTGTGGACTATTATGCTGCTACAGACATTTCTTATACAAGTTTTTGTGTGGATATATGTTTTCATTTCTCTTAGGTATATACCTAGGAATGGAATTAATGGTTCAAATGGTAGCTAGGTCTAACCATTTGAGGAACTGCTAGACTATTTTCCAAAGTGGATGTATCATTTTACATTTCCCCCAGCAGTGTATGAGGGTTCTGATTTCTCCACATTATTGCCAGCCCTTGTTATAATCTGACCTTGTGATTATAGCTATCATAGTGAGTGTGAAGTGGTATCTCAGTGTGGTTTTGGTTTGTATTTCCCTGATGACTAATGATGTAGAGTACGTTTTCATGTGCTTGGCGGCAATTTTTGCATCTTCTTTGGAGAAATGTCTACTAAGATCTCTTGCCCATTTTTGATTATTTGTCTTTTCATTATTGAGTTGTAATTGTTCTTTATATATTTCTGGATACAAGTCCTTTATCATATATATGATTTGCAAATATTTTCTCCCAGCCTATTAGTTATCTTTTCACTTTCTCGATAGTGTCCTTTGAAACACAAAAAATTTTATTTTGATGACGTCTAGTCTTTTTGGTTGCTTCTGCTTATTGTGTCATATCTAAGAATCCATTGCCAAATCTGAGGTCACAAAGATTCCTAATTTTCTTGTGAGAGTTTTATAGCATTTCCTCTTACATTTAGGCCTTTGATCAATTTGGGGTTAAATTATTTATATGGTATGAGGTAAGGTTTTATCCAACACCATTTGATGAAAAGACTATCCGTTCCCCATGTATTGAATGGTCATGGCATCCTTGTCAAAAATCAGTTGACCATAGACACATAGGTTTATTTCTGGACTCTCAATTCTGTTCCATTCATTTATATATCTGTAGCTATGCCAGGACCACCTGGTCTTGATTACCTTGGCTTGGTAATAACTTTTGAAATTGAGATGTATGAGTCTTCCAACTTTGTTATTCTTTTTCAGTATTGTTTTGGCTCTACAGGGACATTTGCAATATGTGAATTTTTAGAATCAACTTATCAGTTTCTACAAAGAAGCAGATGGGATTCTGATGGGGGTGGCGTTGAATCTTTAGATCAGTTTGGGGAATATTGCCAACTTAACAGTATTGAGTCTTCTGTATATGTGGTATGTGTTTTTCTATTTATTTAGATCTTCTCTAATTTCTTTCAACACTGTTTTGTAGTGTTCGGAGTATAAGGTTTACACTTCCTTAAATTTATTCCTGAATATTTTATTTTTTGTTTTTTTTAGGTTTTATTGGGCAATTGGGGAAGGGGAACAATGTTGGGAAATTGGGGAAGGGGAACAGTCAAATTGTTGTTCTTCTGTCTTAATTGTGGAGAGCGCAGCTAGCTCAGCACCAAGTCCAGTCACCATCCAGCAGCCCGTCAGCAGCTCAGGGCCACTCAGCTCAAGGTGCTGTGTTCAATCTTAGTTGCAAGTGGGCATAGCCGTAGCCCACCATCCCATGCGGGAGTCGAACCAGTAACCTTGTTGTTAGGAGCATGTGCTCTCACCAGCTGAGCCATCCTGCCACCTGGGCAGCTCAGCTCGGGTGCAGCTTACTGGCCCATGTGGGAATCGAACCGGTGACCCTGTAGCTCAGAGCTCGCGCTCTTAACCAGGCTGGCCCCCTGAATATTTTATTTTTGATGCTGTTGAAAATGGAACTGTTTTCTTGATTATTCATTGCAAATGTATAGAAATACAGTTAATTGTTGTATATTGATCTTATATCCTGCAACCTTGATGAACTCTTTCATTAGTCCTAATAGTTTTTTGGTGGATTTCTTAGGGTTTTCTTTATGTATTATAAGACCATGCCATCTGCAAATATAGTTTTATTTCGTCCTTTCCACTCTCGATGACTCTGATTTCTTTTTCTTACCTAATTGCTGTATCCAGAACCTACAGTATATGTTGAATAAAAGTAGTGAAAGTGGACATCATTTTTTTGTTCCTAATCTTAGGAGAAAAATATCTGGTCTTTTACCATTATGTATGATATTAGTTCTGGGTTTTTTTCATATATGCCCTAATTAATTTAAGAAAGCACCCTCTGTTCCTACTGTGTTGAATATTTTTATCTTGAAAGGATATTGTATTGTGTCCAAGCTTTTCTGCATCTGTTGAGATGGTCATGTTTTATTTTTTATTCTGTAATGTAATATGGTATATTACATTAAATGATCGTTGATGTTAAAGGACTTTTATATTCATGGAGTTAAATCCATTTTGGTCGTGGTTTATAATTATTTATATATGTTGCTGGATTTGGTTTGCTAGTATTTTGTTGAGGATTTCTGCATCTGTGTTCATGAGAGAGATTGGTCTGTCGATTTTTGTTAAGGGTAATACTGGTCTCATAGAATGAGTTGGGAAGTGTTCCCTTCAGTTTTATTTTTTGAAAGAGTCTGTTGAAGAACTGGTATTAATTCTATAAATGTTTTGTGAAATTCACTAGTGAAGCTGTCTGGTCCTGGGCTTTTCTCATGTTGTTGTTGTTGTTGTTGTATTTAGCCGTTAGGTAGTTTTATTTACTTGCAGCAAGTAAAGGAGACGAGATTCACATCCAAATTCCTATCTCCCAAAAGGGAGGCTTAACCATTGCTTATATACACTATTTGATTAATTACACATTGATTTCTTCTTTGCAGCTGGCTATACTTATCCCGTTGAGTTCCTGTCAAGTTTATTTTGTTTACAACTGCATCTGCAAAATACTGTGCTACATTTAAAAAAAGATTTGTATTAAAACATAGCTAACGTACAATATTATATTAGTTTCAGGTGTAACCGTAGTTATTCAACATTGTATACCTAAGGAAGTGATGCTCACCATGATAGGTCCAGTAAACATCTGACACAATACAGTGCTATCACAATATTATTGACTACTGTATTTTGCCATGTATCATGTGCTCCCGTGTATAATGTGCACCCACGTTTTTCGCCCAAACTTTCAAGGAAAAAAGCTTTCATTTTAATTTTTTAATTCAAATGTTTATTTGTTTACATTTAGGTTCTTGTTTTTTGTATTATTTTGTATTTTGTAAGGGAATTTTAGCATTTGTCAACATACTATGGTACAAGAAATTTTATGTAATAAGTAATTACAAAACATGAGAACAGATACAAAGTACAAGAAATTTTATGTACCGGTAACAAATTTATGATATTTATGCATCATAGAAGGCCAAGAACTCTTTCATCATTGCAAGTTCATCATAAGTTCAACAAAACTGATTATTGTATTCCAGGGTATTATTTTGCATGTAGATATTGTTATTCATTTTTAGAGTTACACTTTTAACTAATAAGCATAGATAAAAGAATTAAAAACATTTATATAGATACGGAATTAGTACTACCCATGTATAATTCTTATTTTTTCCTCACAAATTTGGGCAAAAAAAGTGCACATTATGCATGGCAAAATATATGGTGTATTCCCTATGCTGTACGTTACATCTCCATGACTTATTTGTTTTATACCTGGAAATTTGAACTTCTTTTTCCCCTCACCTTCCTCCCCTCACCCCTCCTTAAAGTTTTTCAATTACAGTTGCCATTCAGTTTATTTTGTATTAGTTTCAGAAGTACAACATAGTGGTTAGACATTTATATAATTCATGTAGTGATCCCTATGACTAGTACCCACCTGGCACCATACATAGTCATCACCACATTATTGATTATATTCCCTATGCTTTACTTTACATCCCCATGAGTATTTCATAACTACCAATTTGTACTTCTTAATCCCTTCACCTTTTTCACCCCACCACCCAACCCCACCCCCGATCTGGCAGCCATCAGCTTGTTCTCTGCATCTATGAATCTGTTTCTGTTTTGTTCGTTCATTTACTTTGTTCTTTCGATTCTGCATATAAGTGACATCATATGGTATTTGTCTTTTGACTTATTCCACTTTGCATAACACCTTCCAGGTCCATTCATGTTGTCTCAGATGGTAAGATTTCATTCTTTTTTATGGTCATGGGTGTTTTTTTGGCTACTGATTTGGTCTCTTTACTTGTTACAGGCTTTTTCTGATTATTTGTTCTTGAGTCAGTTCTGGTACTTTGTGTCTTTCTAGGAATTTGTCCATCACATCTAAGTTATTTAAGTAATTGGCATACTGTTGTTCTACGAAAATACCATTGGAAGTAGAGTACTGAATGTCCAACTATTATTGTTGAATTGTCTATTTCTCCGTTCATTTCTGGTATTTACCTCATCTGTTTTGGTGCTGTATTGTTACTCTTGTTTAAGTGCATGTATGTTTATAATTTTTTTTTAATCCAACCTGAAGGCTGGCCGAGTGGTGTGTTGGTTAGGAGTTGGCTTGGGACACCAGCTCTGAGCAGCAGGGCTCCAGTTCGGATCCCACATGAGGACCAGTGATGCTGTGCCCTCTACAGCTAAGATGGTGAACCACAGCTCGACCTGGAGCTGAGCTGTTGTGAGTCGCTGGCCAAGCATAGGCTGCAGTGGGGCTGCAGTGGGGCTGGCCGGCAGTGGGCGTGTGCTTTCATGAGCCGCTGTGAGTGGTCGTCCAATGGCCAGTGAGCGACTGCCTCACCGGGAAGAGCGCAATGATAATACCAACATGGTCCAGTGAAGCAACGTCCTCCACAACTAGACTGAAGAACAAAAGGACAGCAACTTGTCTGTTTCCCTTCCCCAATTCCCCAATAAAAATCTTAAAAAAAAAAAAATTATAAAATAATCCAACATGACAAAACCTGCCTTTTGATTGGATTGTGTAATCCATTCATATTTGATGTTACTGATGTAGTTGAATTTAAGCCCACCATTTTACTTGTTTTCCATATATCTTTTTTCGTTCCTCTATTCCTCCTTTACTTTCTTCTGCAGTACATGAATACAACATTTTAATTGATAATTTAGTATTTTAATTTCATTAATGACTTTTTCACTATGATTTTGAGTTATATCCTTAGTGGTTGCTCTAGGCCTTACTGTGTACAACTTAATTTGTAATCAGTTTAAGATTTATAGTAATTTAATTCCAATGAGCTATAGAAAGGTTACCCATATATAGGTCTATTCACTTATGCTTTTTTTGTGTGGTATTGTTACACATGTTATATCTGTAAGTATTACAAACCTAACAGTACACTGTTATAATTATTACTTTATATAATTTTGCTTCTTTTTAAAGAAGTGGAGAGAAGGCGAGCAAGTATATACAGCTTTTCCTATGTTACTGTATCACTTCTAGTTCTCTTTATTTGTTCCTGTGGATTTGAGTTCCCATCTGGAGCCATTTCCTTAGCCCAATACAGCTTTGCTCCTATCCACCTCTTTTGTGCTATTATTGGCAAATATGTTACATATATTGCAGTTCTATAATGTTATAGGCTTAACAGTACATTTTATACATATTGTTTTATAAAATAGCTTTTTAAATGAGTTAAGAGAATAAATATACAGTTATACTGTTCTTTATAATTACATAATTACCATTGCTGGTGTTCTTTTTCTTTGTTTGCATTTGAATTACTTTTTGGGTTTATTTGCTTTCAGCCTGAAGAACTTCCTTTAGTAGTATTTCTTTCAAAGCAGGTCTGCTAGCAACAAATTCTGTCTGTTTTTATTTATCTGGGAATATCTTTATTTCACCTTCATTTTTGAAAGATAGCTTTGCTGGATATAAGATGCTTGTTTGAGGTTTTTTGTTTGAGTATTTTGAATATGTTTTCCCACTACTTTCTAAACTTCATTGTTTCTGCTTAGAAGTCAGTTTTTAATCCTGGTGGGTTTCCCTTGTAAGAGAGAAGACATTTTTCTCTTGCTGCTTTCAAGATTTTGTCCTTATATTTGGGTTTCAAGATTTTTAGTATGAAGTGTCTATTTGTGAATCTGCATTTATCCATTTGGAGTTTGTTGAGTTTCCTGCATGTGTAGATTAATGTTTTTCAATAAGTTTCAGCCATTATTTCTCTGAATATCTTTTTCTGCTCTCGGATCTTCTCTTTCCTCTCCCCTCCTCTCTCCCCCGCTTCCCTTCCCTCCTCTCCACCAGCCCTACCCTCTCCTACCGTTCCTGTGACACTGTTCATTTTTCTTTGTTCTTTTTCTTGTCTGTTTTTGGATTGCATAATCTCTATTGATCTATATTCAACCCCTCAATTTCTTCCTTCTCTTTTTTTTTTAAACTTGTCAGAACTTTTATTATTATTATTATTTTTTTTTTTTTATTTTTTTTTTAAGGAGGGCACAGCTCACAGTGGCCCATGCGGGGATCGAACTGGCAACCTTGGTGTTATTAACACCATGCTCTAACCAATTGAGCTAACCGGCCACCCCTCTTCCTTCTCTTGAGTACCTCTTGTGAATTTTTCATTTGAGTTATGCTTTTCATTTCTAGAATTTCCAGTTGGTTCTTTCTAAAATCATTTCTAACTCTTTATTAATATTCGTTATTTGATATGACATGGTCATTATACCTTGCTTTGTTTCTTTTATTTATTTATTTATTTTTTAATTTTTATTGGGTAACTGTTTTTTCCCAGGACCCATCAGCTCCAAGTCAAGTCATTCTTCAATCCAGTTGTAGAGGACACAGCTCAGCTCCAAGTCCAGTTGCTGTTTTCAATCTAGTTGCGGGGGGGGGGGCGGGAGGCACAGCCCACCATCCCATGTGGGAGTTGAACCAGCAACCTTGTTGTTCAGAGCACGCGCCCTAATCACCTGAGCCACCCGGCTGCCCCTTGCTTTGTTTCTTTAATCATGGTGTCCTTTAGTTCTTTGAATATATTAATTAATAATGGCTACTTTGAGGTCTTGTTAAACCTGGTTGCTCTCATAGGCAGTTTCTCTTCCCTGCTTTTCTGGTGTATGGGTCACACTTTCTTGTTAGATTTTTTGTTTTGCTTTGTTTTCTTTTTTTTTTTTTCATGTCTCATAATTTTTTGTTGGAAACTGGACAGTTTAGAAAATGTAGCAACTCTTAATACTGTCCCCCTGCCCTCCCCCACCCCCAGTTTGTTGTTGTTGCTTGTTTATTTAGTGACTGACTGGATTATTTTATAGACCACCCCCACATCCCCCCAGTATGGACCATAGTGCTCCTCTGGGGATGCAGACTTGAGTATTCTAATGGAGACTGGGATGACAGTGGTTTGGGCAGGGATCTTGGTGACTGTCTTTCCTTGACCATACCCAGCTATTAAAGTTATTTTGCCAGCTGTAATTGCCAGCTGACTGCTCTATTGTTTTCAGCAATGCCCTGGAGCATATGTATATTCCTTCCCTGACTGATCCAATCAGGTTTCTTTAAGTGCTGGATCACTAGGTCTGTGAGATTTATTCTGACCCTGGAGGGCTCCTCCCAGCTGCTGCTTTCCTGGCTTCTCTCTGTCAGCCTCAGCCAGCCTATAGTTTAGCCTATTTCTCCAATGAATCCATTAGTCTCTTCCCAGTTGCCTTTTGCAACGATCTCCACTGCTTTTAAGAGACTCCCTAAGGCTCAAACTTCTCCAGTTTGTTGCAAATGGAGTCATTGCAGGGAAGGGGGGGGGGCATACGGAGCTCTCTGTTTTATGGCGTTCTCTCCCACTGGCCAAAATCTGTGTCATAGCTCTTGAACTGGGGGTTGAAACAGTTGGCACATTTCTCTCTGAGTGGCACCCCTGCTCTAAGAGCTGAGCGCTTGGTGCTGGTGATGGGGGTGGAGGGTGGGGTGGGGGCAGCAGGGGCCTCAGGTGTTCTTGGCTTGCTTCTCCTGGCTTGGTGCTGAAACAGGAAGGCAACCACATCTGGGGCTTGTGCTGCCTGCACCGCTCAGCCAATAGACCAACACGTGAGTTGGGCGATAGGATAGATGTTTATTGCAGAGCACAGTGGTCTGAGAAGGCCGCAGGATAATACTTTCAAAAACTACCTATAGTTCTCAGACCCGCTTGGGGAATTTAAGGGAAAATCTGGGTGTTCTGGGGGTCTTCATGGACCTTTTCCTCTGGCCACATGGTTCTCCCAGGGACAATGATGGGAATATCCTGGAAAGAATGCTAGATCATAGAGGTTGTCATCAATAAATCCAAGGGTATTAATCATAAGTTGCAGGGTAATTTTCTAAAACTGGGAACTGGGACAGGGGACATTCCAAGCTCAAACCACAAGGGGATGATCTATTGTTAAGCTATAGGTAGGTCAAGGAAAGGTGAGGCTGGGGACGTTGTGAGGCCTCGACTATGGGGGTGCCAACCGGGCCTTGCTTCAGGACCTCCTATTTATGAACTACAAATGAGCTGCTGGGTCAGAGGTGATCCGGACCCCAGCATTTTTGTCATGCCCTATCCAAGTCGAGAGTCTAGTCTCAGGCGTCGGTTGTATGGAAGAAGGGAGTTCCCGTCTGCCAGCCGCACTCACCTGTAACTTAGCCTCAGCAGCAGGTAGCTGGGAGCAGACAGAGATGCTGACTTCCTGCCCCTCCTGGGAGATAACGCTTGGGCTGGAAGGTGAGAGGAGAGGGAGGAACCCTGCTCCTGGCTGCACCAGCCTGTGGTGTTTCTATGTTTAGGGATGTGGGAGAGAGGGAGTGTCTTGGTTCAAATACCACATTCTCTCACTGTTCATACCAAGTTCTGTTTGTTTTTTATGAATAAATGTTTCTTTATTTGCTGTATGTGCCTAGAGCCATTTCCAGAGGTTGTAAATGGCATTTATTTATTTTTTTATCTCATTTTCTCCAGTTTCACTGGGGTGTAGGTCCATGGAGCTTGTCACACTGTCCTGCTAGAATTGAAACTCTGAATCTTATATTTTTAAATGGGGAATACCACCCTTTGGTATTTTAGAGAAGAATTTTCAAGTGTCTTGAAAAGCTTAAAGATTTTTCCTTCCCCAAGGGAGGAGCTTACTAAGAAATGAACATGAAGTCCATGGCAGAACATTAGCTCTCTGAAATTAATATGTTTTCATAGCATTTTTGAGTTTAGTACACAACCCTGGTTTTTTCTATAATTGAAAATTTTCTGATTTTTGACTACAGTTAAAGCATCATGATTTTTTTTAAAAAAATCATTCAGAAAAGCATCATTTAATTACCATGATTCCCTTTTATTTTTCCATAATTATAAGTGAGTGTAATTAATGTTTGGTATTTGTTTTTGTTAGAGGCAGTAATGAACCAGGAAAAAAGAAACAGCATATCTGTCATATTGAAGGATGTGGAAAAGTTTATGGCAAAACATCTCACCTGCGAGCACACCTTCGCTGGCACACTGGAGAGAGACCTTTTGTGTGCAACTGGATGTTCTGTGGTAAAAGGTTCACGAGGAGCGATGAGCTTCAGAGACACAGAAGAACCCATACAGGTTAGTTTGGCTGATTTCAGGACTTGTACTGTTTGCTTAGTTTTTCAGTGCTCAGATGAACATTTTAGTGATAGTTAGCTATCAAATTGGAGATAGGGAAATTAAAAGAGATAATTCACTTTAGCAATTATATAGAAGATGTTTAAGATCAAAATTCTTTACCTCATTTCTGAGATATATTTTAATCTATTTTTTGTAAGTTTTATCAGCATAATTACAGGACCTGGAATTTATTCCATTTGCTTATCATGTATTCTCAGCATGTTGCATTCACATATATTACTTTTGTCTGTGTTTAACTAGATGAATAGAGTTGAATTATGATCTTATTGGTGACTTTTATTAGTTTTTTTTTTTGCAACCCAGAAAATTGACTGAAGTACCCAGAATAATAGAACAAAATACTCACCTAACTCTTACTCAGAATTGACAATTGTTAATATCTTATGT
Organism: Hipposideros armiger; assembly: GCF_001890085.2. Classification (NCBI taxonomy): domain Eukaryota; kingdom Metazoa; phylum Chordata; class Mammalia; order Chiroptera; family Hipposideridae; genus Hipposideros; species Hipposideros armiger. The sequence continues at coordinate 2,813,338 of NW_017731521.1, read as the reverse complement.
TATTTTTTAAATAAAACAAATTATATAAAATTGACATCATCTGTCCCCCTACCTCTCAAAGACAGCAGCTACTATTAATTTAAAGTGTAAGTTTATAGTACAGTTGTAATAAGATCTTATGTCTATTGTTCATGGATATATATGTAACATTGTTTTCTGTGTACTGTGAAGTTTTATGTAAATGATATTACAGTATTATAATTTCACTTGCGTTTTGAGATCTCCCCAAGTTCATATATATGTATATAATTATGTGTGTGTATGTGTGTATCTTTTAACTGCTATACAGTACCTGTCACATAACTACAACACTGTATTAATCCATTTCCCACACTGTTTAGATATTGCTAGTTTTTTGCTGTCACAGGCTGAGAAGTAGAAATAATGGATCATAGAGAATGTATGTTTGATACTCACTACAGAGTCTAAAGCGGCTGTCATCATCTCATTTCACTCACAGTGACTCAGAGGTTTTACTTTTCTTGTGTGTTCACCAGTACTCAGTAGTGTCAGGCATTGAAAGTTTTTGTCAATCTAAAATGATTGATTTTTTAAATTAACATTTTTCCTGATCATACTGAGATTAAGCATCTTTTTGTACGTTTATTGGTCATTTATATTTCTTTTTCTATTATTTCCTTTGCTCATTTTTTCTTTTTGGTGGTTTTCCTTTTTCTTACATGATTTATATATTGCAGTTTCCCCATGTATTGCCAGTCTTTTGTCTTTGTGCTAACTTTTGTCATGGAAGTTTTACATTTTTATTTAGTTAAATATAAGAATATATAAGTGTATTATTTTGTCTTTTGCTTTTTAAAATGAAATCCCTCCTGTTTCAAGAACATAACATTTCTAAAAACATTTTCTTCTAATGGCTTTAAGGTGTTTTTTTTTTTCTTGGTTTTTTTAATTTAATTTGGTCTTTTATCAGTCTAGAATCTTCTTGATGGAATGAAATGGGAATGTACTTCTTACTTCCACGTGGACAACCATTTTTTGAATAGCCCATTCTGCATTAATGTGGCTTCTCTCATATACAGAGGGTGCCAAAAAAATGTAGACACATTTTAAGAAAGGAAAAAACAATTAAAATTGTTAATACTCAACATATACCAGTAACAAAAGATGAATACAAATCACGTTTGACTTCTTCAATTATAAGAGGTGCTCAAAGTGGTTACCATCAGCATCCATACACTTCTGATTATGGCGAACTACTGTTTGACCAGCATGTCCACTTGTATACATTTTTTTTGGCTCTCCCGGTATTAATGTCCCTTTTAACAGTGGGTCAATTTCAGGGTTCTCTGTTTTGAAACTTTTACCTGTTTGTCAGTTTCTACACCAGTACTATGCCAATTGAATTACCAGAGGCTTATTTAAGTATTGAACCTGGTAAGACAATTTTCTTTTTTTTTAATAGAAAACTGACCCTCTCTATTTAAACATGTCTAATATATTTTTTGGACTCAATAATTATGGAATAAATAATTTGAATAGATTTTTTAATTAAACTGTAACTTGTACCAAGGTACATGTAGGACAAAAGCGGGACTAGAACTGACATTTATTGATCAGCTACCGTATATCAGATGTTTCAAATATTTTTTTTTTTTTTTTTTTTTTTTTTCATTTTTTTTAGCTGAGCCATCCCGCCACCTGTTGGTAGCTCACGGCTGCTCAGCTAGGGCTGACTTGAACCACTGTTGCTCAGAGCTCAAATCCTTNTTTTAGCTGAGCCATCCCGCCACCTGTTGGTAGCTCACGGCTGCTCAGCTCGGGCTGACTTGAACCACTGTTGCTCAGAGCTCAAATCCTTGAGCGAGCTCTTAACCAACTGAGCCACTCAGCCGGCCCTTCAAATATATTATTATCAGACCTGCAGCACGCCGCCCTGTGCGATGGTGACCTTGCCCAGCAATTATCTCATTTGGTTCAAACAGTGACACTGAGATATAAATTAGTTTCATTATACAGATTAGAAAATAGACTCAGAGAAGAAATAATAGTTGTTAATTTTATTAAAAGTGATAAATAAAAAGTTACTTAGATTGATATGCACATAAATCAGTAACACAGATGAGTCTTAGTATACTAATCCCTTAATTAGCATTACGCTAAAACTAAATTTTAATTTGAAAAAGTTTTAAAAGCTTCCTGTATGGTATTGCATTGGGGCTTTTAATGCCACCTCACATGTTGGCCAATATGGTGTGAAAAAAAATTAATCCCATAACAATGCTGATTTCTGTTTTGGAAAAAGATGAGATGATGCAGTATTTCCATCCTTACTTAGCAATGGGACAGATTAGGGAAGTGAAGAAAAATTGCTGCTTTCTTTAATTTGGAGCCTCACATTGTGATTTCATCATTTTGTTTGAGAAACTGAATTTCTAGAGTCCCTCTCCATCACACATCTACACTCATACAGATACACAAAACAGATTTATGCAAGGATTTATATATACAGGTACTTGCATTTCAAAACCAAAGATTAATGATACAGAGGCATATTTATTTTTTTTAATGACCGACACCATTATTTTCTACTAGCTTAAATAATTCAGAGTTGAATGTACTTTAAGCTTACTTTCAGTGTTTAATTAAATGTTATTCTGAAAATTTTTAGGCTTAATATCAGTATATGTATATTACTTTCAAAGATTTAATATAGTCACTTCTAAGCATTTATTAAAGTTGTTGAAAAGAATTTGAAACAATATCTTTTGACATAAGTATTGATTAAACATTTAATATGTTGAATTGAAGGCCTTCACCATTCATCGCAAGAACCATGTTTTATTTAATATCTAACCACTATACTGAGTAGAAACTCATCATTACCTTACTATGAATTAATAAATGAGTTATTTTTTATTCACTGCTGAAAATAGTACAGATTTGTTTTCTGTAAAAGAGCTTACAGTGTTGAGGAGACTCTTTGCCCCACCCCAGAGAAAACCATATTTAATCTTTTAACTACTTTTACGTTTTTATTCTTCCTGTGATGGCTATCATATATTTAAATAATATGCTTATACTGTTATTTATTGATCTATCAATTTTCTATCAATTTTAGATACTATCTGTTAACTCGTGCATTGAGAGTTAAGAATTTACCTCACTTTGCACCATTCGATGACATTCAAAATTTTTTTTAACTGCAGGCCTGACATTGCTTCTTGACTCACTACTCTGTGATATGATATTACCATGTGTGTTCTTCATTTCCTGTCCCTTTGACCTCTTAACTTCTCTTACCTAAACTTGCACTGTATTCTCTTTCTCTTGATGTTAAAAAATATATACTGTTTTCAATCAGCTTTGTTCTTAAGGTTGAGAATTAGTAAATAATAATTACATTATGACTATAATATACTGTGATTACATATTCTTTCCTGTGTTTTGTGTGTGTGTGTGTGTGGTTTCTAATTGTCTTTTTTCCCCTTGCATCGTTATTTCAACTTATCTGTTATTTCAGCTTTTCAAGAATAGTATAAACTCCATCCATTTTCTCCTTATTCCTGGAGGCCTCCAGATTTCTGATCAAACATAGACTTCCTCTCTAGGGCTTCTGCACAGCTACAATCTTGAGACTTTTCTTTCATGCTCTTTGGGTTTGGATCCAGTGTTCTCAAGATGTCATATCTTCATTTTTCTCAGTTTATTGCCTCGGTTGCTGGAAAACATTCTGAAATACCTTCTATAAAAATGCATGGGGAAGTAAGTTTGTCTGAAATGTCATTATTTTACTTTTCAACTTAGTTGATGGTTTGGCTAATGCAGAATTCTAGGTTGATAATTCACTCAAAACATTAATGACACTGCTCTATTGTCTTCATGCATGTTGTACTAATAAGTTTGTCGTTACTCTTTCTTGTTTTTTTGAAGGTGACCTAATTTTCCCCTTCAACTGTTAAGAGCTTGCCTGCTTGCTTGCTTGCTTGCTTATTTATTTATTTATTTATTTATTTATTTATTTATAACTTTTTTTTTTACATAATTTTATACTTATGGAAAAGTTGCAAAGATAGTATAGAGCGTCCTCATACCCTTCATCCAGCTTCCTCCAAAATTAACCTCTTTCATAACCACAATAACTTTAAAAAACTAAAAAATTAACATTGGTACAATACTATTAATTAAATTACAGACTTTCCCACAAATATACTTTTTCTATTCCAGGTTTCAGTCTAGAATACCATGTTACATTTTTCCATCATGACACCTTAGTTTCCTGCAATCTAAAATTTTCGTATTCTTTCCTTGGCTTTTCTTACCTTGACACTTTTGAAGGTTAGGTATTCTGTAGAATATCCCTTGATTTGGGTTTGTCTGATATTTTCTCATGATTAGATTGAGGTTATGAATTGCTGTTGGGAAGACTACCACATACATTATGTCCCTTCTCATCACATTATATCAGGGAGGCTGTGATATCAATATATCATGTTATTGGTGACATTAACCTTGATACATTAGTTAAAATAGTGTGTGCCAGATTATCTCCACTGTGAAGTTATTTTATTCTTTCCATCTTCTGTTTATTAGAAGTAAGTCACGACTTAAGTCCAGTCAGACTCAAGGAAGGTGAATTAAGCTCCACCCTCTGGAGGGAGAAGTATCAAAGATTTTGTGACTTTATATGAAAACATCTACAGTTTTCATATAAAGTAAATATTTTTTTAGTAAGTATTTAGCAAATATTTTTGAGATTTTTTTGAGTATGTCTAAATATCCTGTTTCTCTTTAAAGAAAATAGCAAGGTTTCTCTTTTAGCATTCCTCATTGTATCTTGCCTATAGCAGTTATTACTGTGGTGTGGTAAAAGTCATTTTTTATTCTGTCATTACTTGTACAATTTTTAGTTTTAATTCTTGTGTAAGGAAGATTTATACCTTCTTCCCCAAATATTTTATTGTCATTTATTTATATCACTATGGACTCCTGAGATTTTTTTTTAGGGGGCTTATAATCCAATACTGTCATAATTTATTTTCTTGCTCAACTCATTCCATATTTGGCCATGGAAGTTGTTTTAGATCATCTCCTCTGTTCTTCTGACATTCCACCATTCAATTTTATTTTAATTTAAGAGCTTTTTTTTAACCTTTGATGTTCTGTTAATTTTATAATTAAGTATGTTGTCAATTGGTTTTCATTTATTGTATAAACTGGCAAGACTTGTCAACTCTGGGTTCTCTCCCACCCATCCCCAGCTCCTCGCTCACTCTCCCCTTTTTATTTTTTTATTCTTTTTGGACCCTTACTAGATGTATGCTGGAACCCTATATTGATTTTTTTTTATTGGGGAATTGGGGGGATGGGAACAGTGCTGGGGAATTGGGGGAAGGGGAACAGACAAGTTGCTGTCCTTTTGTTCTTCAG